>NW_026682940.1:0-336111 GCF_027887145.1 Ammospiza caudacuta | reverse complement strand
GGTTAAAGAAATTCAAGCCCTAGGCTGAACCCTAACCCTAACCCTAGGCAGATAAATCAGCCTAGGTATAGGGATGGTGCCAAGGAAAAAGCTGTGAAAGCTGCCATGTTGTTGCACTTTTGTACTCCCCTTGGGATGCCTTGAACAGCTGCAGTGTGCCTGGAGCTAAGGGCTTCTAGTTTTAAAATCCTAGCCCTAGGCCTAAGCCTAACAGTAACCCTGGGAAGGTAAATCAGCCTGGTGTTAGGCGTCTTGCCAAGGAAAAAGCCGTGAAAGCAGCCATGTTGTGGCACTTTTGCACTCCCTTTTGGATGCCTTTCACAGCTCCAGTGTGCCTGGAACTCAGGGCTTCCTGATTTTAAAAATCCTAGCCCTAGGCCGAACCCCAACCCTATGACGAGAAAGGCAAATCAGCCAGGAATTAGGCATGTCCACAAGGAAAAAGCTGTGGAGGCAGGCATGTTGTGGTACTTTTGCGCTCTTCTTGGCTAGTCCTTCGCAGCTGCTGTGTTCTTGGAACTCAGGGCTTTCTGGTTAATAGAGCCCTTACCCTAGGCGTAACTCAAACCTTAACCCTAGGAAGGAAAATCAACCTATGGTTCGGGATGGTCTCATGGAAATATCAGTGGTGGCAGCCAAGTTGCGTCACTTTTGCGCTCCCCTTGGGATGCCTTTCGCAGCTGCAGTGTGCCTGGAGCCCAGGGCTTCCTGGTTTTAAAAGTCCTAGGCCTAAGCCTAACAGTAACCCTAGGAAGGTAAATCAGCCGGGTATTAGGGTTCTTCCTAAGGGAAAAAGCCGTGAAAGCAGCCATGTTGTGGCACTTCTGCACTCCCTTTGGGATGCCTTTGGCAGATGAAGTAAGCCTGGAACTCAGGGCTTCCTGGTTAAAAAAATTCAAGCCCTAGGCTGAACCCTAACCCTAACCCTAGGCAGATAAATCAGCCTAGGTATAGGGATGGTGCCAAGGAAAAAGCTGTGAAAGCTGCCATGTTGTTGCACTTTTGTACTCCCCTTGGGATGCCTTGAACAGCTGCAGTGTGCCTGGAGCTAAGGGCTTCCTAGTTTCAAAAATCCTAGCCCTAGGCCTAAGCCTAACAGTAACCCTGGGAAGGTAAATCAGCCTGATGTTAGGTTTCTTGCCAAGGAAAAAGCCGTGAAAGCAGCCATGTTGTGGCACTTCTGCACTCCCTTTGGGATGCCTTTGGCAGATGAAGTAAGCCTGGAACTCAGGGCTTCCTGGTTAAAGAAATCCAAGCCCTAGGCTGAACCCTAACCCTAACCCTAGGCAGATAAATCAGCCCAGGTATAGGGATGGTGCCAAGGAAAAAGCTGTGAAAGCTGCCATGTTGTTGCACTTTTGTACTCCCCTTGGGATGCCTTGAACAGCTGCAGTGTGCCTGGAGCTAAGGGCTTCCTAGTTTCAAAAATCCTAGCCCTAGGCCTAAGCCTAACAGTAACCCTGGGAAGGTAAATCAGCCTGGTGTTAGGCTTCTTGCCAAGGAAAAAGCCGTGAAAGCAGCCATGTTGTGGCACTTTTGCACTCCCTTTTGGATGCCTTTCACAGCTCCAGTGTGCCTGGAACTCAGGGGCTTCCTGCTTTTAAAAATCCTAGCCCTAGGCCGAACCCCAACCCTAAGACGAGAAAGGCAAATCAGCCAGGAATTAGGCATGTCCCCAAGGAAAAAGCTGTGGAGGCAGGCATGTTGTGGTACTTTTGCGCTCTTCTTGGCTAGTCCTTCGCAGCTGCTGTGTTCTTGGAACTCAGGGCTTTCTGGTTAATAGAACCCTTACCCTAGGCGTAACTCAAACCTTAACCCTAGGAAGGAAAATCAGCCTATGGTTCGGGATGGTCTCATGGAAATATCAGTGGTGGCAGCCAAGTTGCGTCACTTTTGCGCTCCCCTTGGGATGCCTTTTGCAGCTGCAGTGTGCCTGGAGCCCAGGGCTTCCTGGTTTTAAAAGTCCTAGGCCTAAGCCTAACAGTAACCCTAGGAAGGTAAATCAGCCGGGTATTAGGGTTCTTCCTAAGGGAAAAGCCGTGAAAGCAGCCATGTTGTGGCACTTCTGCACTCCCTTTGGGATGCCTTTGGCAGATGAAGTAAGCCTGGAACTCAGGGCTTCCTGGTTAAAGAAATCCAAGCCCTAGGCTGAACCCTAACCCTAACCCTAGGCAGATAAATCAGCCTAGGTATAGGGATGGTGCCAAGGAAAAAGCTGTGAAAGCTGCCATGTTGTTGCACTTTTGTACTCCCCTTGGGATGCCTTGAACAGCTGCAGTGTGCCTGGAGCCCAGGGCTTCCTAGTTTCAAAAATCCTAGCCCTAGGCCTAAGCCTAACAGTAACCCTGGGAAAGTAAATCAGCCTGATGTTAGGTTTCTTGCCAAGGAAAAAGCCGTGAAAGCAGCCATGTTGTGGCACTTTTGCACTCCCTTTTGGATGCCTTTCACAGCTCCAGTGTGCCTGGAACTCAGGGCTTCCTGATTTTAAAAATCCTAGCCCTAGGCCGAACCCCAACCCTAAGACGAGAAAGGCAAATCAGCCAGGAATTAGGCATGTCCCCAAGGAAAAAGCTGTGGAGGCAGGCATGTTGTGGTACTTTTGCGCTCTTCTTGGCTAGTCCTTCGCAGCTGCTGTGTTCTTGGAACTCAGGGCTTTCTGGTTAATAGAACCCTTACCCTAGGCGTAACTCAAACCTTAACCCTAGGAAGGAAAATCAGCCTATGGTTCGGGATGCTCTCATGGAAATATCAGTGGTGGCAGCCAAGTTGCGTCACTTTTGCGCTCCCCTTGGGATGCCTTTCGCAGCTGCAGTGTGCCTGGAGCCCAGGGCTTCCTGGTTTTAAAAGTCCTAGGCCTAAGCCTAACAGTAACCCTAGGAAGGTAAATCAGCCGGGTATTAGGGTTCTTCCTAAGGGAAAAGCCGTGAAAGCAGCCATGTTGTGGCACTTCTGCACTCCCTTTGGGATGCCTTTGGCAGATGAAGTAAGCCTGGAACTCAGGGCTTCCTGGTAAAAAAAATTCAAGCCTAGGCTGAACCCTAACCCTAACCCTAGGCAGATAAATCAGCCTAGGTATAGGGATGGTGCCAAGGAAAAAGCTGTGAAAGCTGCCATGTTGTTGCACTTTTGTACTCCCCTTGGGATGCCTTGAACAGCTGCAGTGTGCCTGGAGCTAAGGGCTTCCTAGTTTCAAAATCCTAGCCCTAGGCCTAAGCCTAACAGTAACCCTGGGAAAGTAAATCAGCCTGATGTTAGGCTTCTTGCCAAGGAAAAAGCCGTGAAACAGCCATGTTGTGGCACTTTTGCACTCCCTTTTGGATGCCTTTCACAGCTCCAGTGTGCCTGGAACTCAGGGCTTCCTGATTTTAAAAATCCTAGCCCTAGGCCGAACCCCAACCCTAAGACGAGAAAGGCAAATCAGCCAGGAATTAGGCATGTCCCCAAGGAAAAAGCTGTGGAGGCAGGCATGTTGTGGTACTTTTGCGCTCTTCTTGGCTAGTCCTTCGCAGCTGCTGTGTTCTTGGAACTCAGGGCTTTCTGGTTAATAGAACCCTTACCCTAGGCGTAACTCAAACCTTAACCCTAGGAAGGAAAATCAGCCTATGGTTCGGGATGGTCTCATGGAAATATCAGTGGTGGCAGCCAAGTTGCGTCACTTTTGCGCTCCCCTTGGGATGCCTTTTGCAGCTGCAGTGTGCCTGGAGCCCAGGGCTTCCTGGTTTTAAAAGTCCTAGGCCTAAGCCTAACAGTAACCCTAGGAAGGTAAATCAGCCGGGTATTAGGGTTCTTCCTAAGGGAAAAGCCGTGAAAGCAGCCATGTTGTGGCACTTCTGCACTCCCTTTGGGATGCCTTTGGCAGATGAAGTAAGCCTGGAACTCAGGGCTTCCTGGTTAAAGAAATCCAAGCCCTAGGCTGAACCCTAACCCTAACCCTAGGCAGATAAATCAGCCTAGGTATAGGGATGGTGCCAAGGAAAAAGCTGTGAAAGCTGCCATGTTGTTGCACTTTTGTACTCCCCTTGGGATGCCTTGAACAGCTGCAGTGTGCCTGGAGCCCAGGGCTTCCTAGTTTCAAAAATCCTAGCCCTAGGCCTAAGCCTAACAGTAACCCTGGGAAAGTAAATCAGCCTGGTGTTAGGCTTCTTGCCAAGGAAAAAGCCGTGAAAGCAGCCATGTTGTGGCACTTTTGCACTCCCTTTTGGATGCCTTTCACAGCTCCAGTGTGCCTGGAACTCAGGGCTTCCTGCTTTTAAAAATCCTAGCCCTAGGCCGAACCCCAACCCTAAGACGAGAAAGGCAAATCAGCCAGGAATTAGGCATGTCCCCAAGGAAAAAGCTGTGGAGGCAGGCATGTTGTGGTACTTTTGCGCTCTTCTTGGCTAGTCCTTCGCAGCTGCTGTGTTCTTGGAACTCAGGGCTTTCTGGTTAATAGAGCCCTTACCCTAGGCGTAACTCAAACCTTAACCCTAGGAAGGAAAATCAACCTATGGTTAGGAATGGTCTCATGGAAATATCAGTGGTGGCAGCCAAGTTGCGTCACTTTTGCGCTCCCCTTGGGATGCCTTTCGCAGCTGCAGTGTGCCTGGAGCCCAGGCTTCCTGGTTTTAAAAGTCCTAGTCCTAAGCCTAACAGTAACCCTAGGAAGGTAAATCAGCGGGTATTAGGGTTCTTCCTAAGGGAAAAGCCGTGAAAGCAGCCATGTTGTGGCACTTCTGCACTCCCTTTGGATGCCTTTGGCAGATGAAGTAAGCCTGGAAACTCAGGGCTTCCTGGTTAAAGAAATCCAAGCCCTAGGCTGAACCCTAACCCTAACCCTAGGCAGATAAATCAGCCTAGGTATAGGGATGGTGCAAGGAAAAAGCTGTGAAAGCTGCCATGTTGTTGCACTTTTGTACTCCCCTTGGGATGCCTTGAACAGCTGCAGTGTGCCTGGAGCCAGGGCTTCCTAGTTTCAAAAATCCTAGCCCTAGGCCTAAGCCTAACAGTAACCCTGGGAAAGTAAATCAGCCTGATGTTAGGTTTCTTGCCAAGGAAAAAGCCGTGAAAGCAGCCATGTTGTGGCACTTTTGCACTCCTTTTGGATGCCTTTCACAGCTCCAGTGTGCCTGGAACTCAGGGCTTCCTGATTTTAAAAATCCTAGCCCTAGGCCGAACCCCAACCCTAAGACGAGAAAGGCAAATCAGCCAGGAATTAGGCATGTCCCCAAGGAAAAAGCTGTGGAGGCAGGCATGTTGTGGTACTTTTGCGCTCTTCTTGGCTAGTCCTTCGCAGCTGCTGTGTTCTTGGAACTCAGGGCTTTCTGGTTAATAGAACCCTTACCCTAGGCGTAACTCAAACCTTAACCCTAGGAAGGAAAATCAGCCTATGGTTCGGGATGCTCTCATGGAAATATCAGTGGTGGCAGCCAAGTTGCGTCACTTTTGCGCTCCCCTTGGGATGCCTTTCGCAGCTGCAGTGTGCCTGGAGCCCAGGGCTTCCTGGTTTTAAAAGTCCTAGGCCTAAGCCTAACAGTAACCCTAGGAAGGTAAATCAGCCGGGTATTAGGGTTCTTCCTAAGGGAAAAGCCGTGAAAGCAGCCATGTTGTGGCACTTCTGCACTCCCTTTGGGATGCCTTTGGCAGATGAAGTAAGCCTGGAACTCAGGGCTTCCTGGTAAAAAAAATTCAAGCCCTAGGCTGAACCCTAACCCTAACCCTAGGCAGATAAATCAGCCTAGGTATAGGGATGGTGCCAAGGAAAAAGCTGTGAAAGCTGCCATGTTGTTGCACTTTTGTACTCCCTTGGGATGCCTTGAACAGCTGCAGTGTGCCTGGAGCTAAGGGCTTCCTAGTTTCAAAAATCCTAGCCCTAGGCCTAAGCCTAACAGTAACCCTGGGAAAGTAAATCAGCCTGATGTTAGGCTTCTTGCCAAGGAAAAAGCCGTGAAACAGCCATGTTGTGGCACTTTTGCACTCCCTTTTGGATGCCTTTCACAGCTCCAGTGTGCCTGGAACTCAGGGCTTCCTGCTTTTAAAAATCCTAGCCCTAGGCCGAACCCAACCCTAAGACGAGAAAGGCAAATCAGCCAGGAATTAGGCATGTCCCCAAGGAAAAAGCTGTGGAGGCAGGCATGTTGTGGTACTTTTGCGCTCTTCTTGGCTAGTCCTTCGCAGCTGCTGTGTTCTTGGAACTCAGGGCTTTCTGGTTAATAGAACCCTTACCCTAGGCGTAACTCAAACCTTAACCCTAGGAAGGAAAATCAGCCTATGGTTCGGGATGGTCTCATGGAAATATCAGTGGTGGCAGCCAAGTTGCGTCACTTTTGCGCTCCCCTTGGGATGCCTTTTGCAGCTGCAGTGTGCCTGGAGCCCAGGGCTTCCTTGTTTTAAAAGTCCTAGGCCTAAGCCTAACAGTAACCCTAGGAAGGTAAATCAGCCGGGTATTAGGGTTCTTCCTAAGGGAAAAGCCGTGAAAGCAGCCATGTTGTGGCACTTCTGCACTCCCTTTGGGATGCCTTTGGCAGATGAAGTAAGCCTGGAACTCAGGGCTTCCTGGTTAAAGAAATCCAAGCCCTAGGCTGAACCCTAACCCTAACCCTAGGCAGATAAATCAGCCTAGGTATAGGGATGGTGCCAAGGAAAAAGCTGTGAAAGCTGCCATGTTGTTGCACTTTTGTACTCCCCTTGGGATGCCTTGAACAGCTGCAGTGTGCCTGGAGCCCAGGGCTTCCTAGTTTCAAAAATCCTAGCCCTAGGCCTAAGCCTAACAGTAACCCTGGGAAAGTAAATCAGCCTGATGTTAGGTTCTTGCCAAGGAAAAAGCCGTGAAAGCAGCCATGTTGTGGCACTTTTGCACTCCCTTTTGGATGCCTTTCACAGCTCCAGTGTGCCTGGAACTCAGGGCTTCCTGATTTTAAAAATCCTAGCCCTAGGCCGAACCCCAACCCTAAGACGAGAAAGGCAAATCAGCCAGGAATTAGGCATGTCCCCAAGGAAAAAGCTGTGGAGGCAGGCATGTTGTGGTACTTTTGCGCTCTTCTTGGGTAGTCCTTCGCAGCTGCTGTGTTCTTGGAACTCAGGGCTTTCTGGTTAATAGACCCTTACCCTAGGCGTAACTCAAACCTTAACCCTAGGAAGGAAAATCAGCCTATGGTTCGGGATGGTCTCATGGAAATATCAGTGGTGGCAGCCAAGTTGCGTCACTTTGGCGCTCCCCTTGGGATGCCTTTTGCAGCTGCAGTGTGCCTGGAGCCCAGGGCTTCCTGGTTTAAAAGTCCTAGGCCTAAGCCTAACAGTAACCCTAGGAAGGTAAATCAGCCGGGTATTAGGGTTCTTCCTAAGGGAAAAGCCGTGAAAGCAGCCATGTTGTGGCACTTCTGCACTCCCTTTGGGATTGCCTTTGGCAGATGAAGTAAGCCTGGAACTCAGGGCTTCCTGGTTAAAGAAATCCAAGCCCTAGGCTGAACCCTAACCCTAACCCTAGGCAGATAAATCAGCCTAGGTATAGGGATGGTGCCAAGGAAAAAGCTGTGAAAGCTGCCATGTTGTTGCACTTTTGTACTCCCCTTGGGATGCCTTGAACAGCTGCAGTGTGCCTGGAGCCCAGGGCTTCCTAGTTTCAAAAATCCTAGCCCTAGGCCTAAGCCTAACAGTAACCCTGGGAAAGTATGTCAGCCTGGTGTTAGGCTTCTTGCCAAGGAAAAAGCCGTGAAAGCAGCCATGTTGTGGCACTTTTGCACTCCCTTTTGGATGCCTTTCACAGCTCCAGTGTGCCTGGAACTCAGGGCTTCCTGCTTTTAAAAATCCTAGCCCTAGGCCGAACCCCAACCCTAAGACGAGAAAGGCAAATCAGCCAGGAATTAGGCATGTCCCCAAGGAAAAAGCTGTGGAGGCAGGCATGTTGTGGTACTTTTGCGCTCTTCTTGGCTAGTCCTTCGCAGCTGCTGTGTTCTTGGAACTCAGGGCTTTCTGGTTAATAGAGCCCTTACCCTAGGCGTAACTCAAACCTTAACCCTAGGAAGGAAAATCAACCTATGGTTAGGAATGGTCTCATGGAAATATCAGTGGTGGCAGCCAAGTTGCGTCACTTTTGCGCTCCCCTTGGGATGCCTTTCGCAGCTGCAGTGTGCCTGGAGCCCAGGGCTTCCTGGTTTTAAAAGTCCTAGTCCTAAGCCTAACAGTAACCCTAGGAAGGTAAATCAGCCGGGTATTAGGGTTCTTCCTAAGGGAAAAGCCGTGAAAGCAGCCATGTTGTGGCACTTCTGCACTCCCTTTGGGATGCCTTTGGCAGATGAAGTAAGCCTGGAACTCAGGGCTTCCTGGTTAAAGAAATCCAAGCCCTAGGCTGAACCCTAACCCTAACCCTAGGCAGATAAATCAGCCTAGGTATAGGGATGGTGCCAAGGAAAAAGCTGTGAAAGCTGCCATGTTGTTGCACTTTTGTACTCCCCTTGGGATGCCTTGAACAGCTGCAGTGTGCCTGGAGCTAAGGGCTTCCTAGTTTCAAAAATCCTAGCCCTAGGCCTAAGCCTAACAGTAACCCTGGGAAAGTAAATCAGCCTGATGTTAGGCTTCTTGCCAAGGAAAAAGCCGTTGAAACAGCCATGTTGTGGCACTTTTGCACTCCCTTTTGGATGCCTTTCACAGCTCCAGTGTGCCTGGAACTCAGGGCTTCCTGATTTTAAAAATCCTAGCCCTAGGCCGAACCCAACCCTAAGACGAGAAAGGCAAATCAGCCAGGAATTAGGCATGTCCCCAAGGAAAAAGCTGTGGAGGCAGGCATGTTGTGGTACTTTTGCGCTCTTCTTGGCTAGTCCTTCGCAGCTGCTGTGTTCTTGGAACTCAGGGCTTTCTGGTTAATAGAACCCTTACCCTAGGCGTAACTCAAACCTTAACCCTAGGAAGGAAAATCAGCCTATGGTTCGGGATGGTCTCATGGAAATATCAGTGGTGGCAGCCAAGTTGCGTCACTTTTGCGCTCCCCTTGGATGCCTTTTGCAGCTGCAGTGTGCCTGGAGCCCAGGGCTTCCTGGTTTTAAAAGTCCTAGGCCTAAGCCTAACAGTAACCCTAGGAAGGTAAATCAGCCGGGTATTAGGGTTCTTCCTAAGGGAAAAGCCGTGAAAGCAGCCATGTTGTGGCACTTCTGCACTCCCTTTGGGATGCCTTTGGCAGATGAAGTAAGCCTGGAACTCAGGGCTTCCTGGTTAAAGAAATCCAAGCCCTAGGCTGAACCCTAACCCTAACCCTAGGCAGATAAATCAGCCTAGGTATAGGGATGGTGCCAAGGAAAAAGCTGTGAAAGCTGCCATGTTGTTGCACTTTTGTACTCCCCTTGGGATGCCTTGAACAGCTGCAGTGTGCCTGGAGCTAAGGGCTTCCTAGTTTCAAAAATCCTAGCCCTAGGCCTAAGCCTAACAGTAACCCTGGGAAAGTAAATCAGCCTGATGTTAGGCTTCTTGCCAAGGAAAAAGCCGTGAAAGCAGCCATGTTGTGGCACTTTTGCACTCCCTTTTGGATGCCTTTCACAGCTCCAGTGTGCCTGGAACTCAGGGCTTCCTGATTTAAAAATCCTAGCCCTAGGCCGAACCCAACCCTAAGACGAGAAAGGCAAATCAGCCAGGAATTAGGCATGTCCCCAAGGAAAAAGCTGTGGAGGCAGGCATGTTGTGGTACTTTTGCGCTCTTCTTGGGTAGTCCTTCGCAGCTGCTGTGTTCTTGGAACTCAGGGCTTTCTGGTTAATAGAACCCTTACCCTAGGCGTAACTCAAACCTTAACCCTAGGAAGGAAAATCATCCTATGGTTCGGGATGGTCTCATGGAAATATCAGTGGTGGCAGCCAAGTTGCGTCACTTTTGCGCTCCCCTTGGGATGCCTTTTGCAGCTGCAGTGTGCCTGGAGCCCAGGGCTTCCTGGTTTTAAAAGTCCTAGGCCTAAGCCTAACAGTAACCCTAGGAAGGTAAATCAGCCGGGTATTAGGGTTCTTCCTAAGGGAAAAGCCGTGAAAGCAGCCATGTTGTGGCACTTCTGCACTCCCTTGGGATGCCTTTGGCAGATGAAGTAAGCCTGGAACTCAGGGCTTCCTGGTTAAAGAAATCCAAGCCCTAGGCTGAACCCTAACCCTAACCCTAGGCAGATAAATCAGCCTAGGTATAGGGATGGTGCCAAGGAAAAAGCTGTGAAAGCTGCCATGTTGTTGCACTTTTGTACTCCCCTTGGGATGCCTTGAACAGCTGCAGTGTGCCTGGAGCCAGGGCTTCCTAGTTTCAAAAATCCTAGCCCTAGGCCTAAGCCTAACAGTAACCCTGGGAAAGTATGTCAGCCTGGTGTTAGGCTTCTTGCCAAGGAAAAAGCCGTGAAAGCAGCCATGTTGTGGCACTTTTGCACTCCCTTTTGGATGCCTTTCACAGCTCCAGTGTGCCTGGAACTCAGGCTTCCTGCTTTAAAATCCTAGCCCTAGGCCGAACCCCAACCCTAAGACGAGAAAGGCAAATCAGCCAGGAATTAGGCATGTCCCCAAGGAAAAAGCTGTGGAGGCAGGCATGTTGTGGTACTTTTGCGCTCTTCTTGGCTAGTCCTTCGCAGCTGCTGTGTTCTTGGAACTCAGGGCTTTCTGGTTAATAGAGCCCTTAACCTAGGCGTAACTCAAACCTTAACCCTAGGAAGGAAAATCAACCTATGGTTAGGAATGGTCTCATGGAAATATCAGTGGTGGCAGCCAAGTTGCGTCACTTTTGCGCTCCCCTTGGGATGCCTTTCGCAGCTGCAGTGTGCCTGGAGCCCAGGGCTTCCTGGTTTTAAAAGTCCTAGTCCTAAGCCTAACAGTAACCCTAGGAAGGTAAATCAGCCGGGTATTAGGGTTCTTCCTAGGGGAAAAGCCGTGAAAGCAGCCATGTTGTGGCACTTCTGCACTCCCTTTGGGATGCCTTTGGCAGATGAAGTAAGCCTGGAACTCAGGGCTTCCTGGTTAAAGAAATCCAAGCCCTAGGCTGAACCCTAACCCTAACCCTAGGCAGATAAATCAGCCTAGGTATAGGGATGGTGCCAAGGAAAAAGCTGTGAAAGCTGCCATGTTGTTGCACTTTTGTACTCCCCTTGGGATGCCTTGAACAGCTGCAGTGTGCCTGGAGCCAGGGCTTCCTAGTTTCAAAAATCCTAGCCCTAGGCCTAAGCCTAACAGTAACCCTGGGAAAGTATGTCAGCCTGGTGTTAGGCTTCTTGCCAAGGAAAAAGCCGTGAAAGCAGCCATGTTGTGGCACTTTTGCACTCCCTTTTGGATGCCTTTCACAGCTCCAGTGTGCCTGGAACTCAGGGCTTCTGCTTTTAAAAATCCTAGCCCTAGGCCGAACCCCAACCCTAAGACGAGAAAGGCAAATCAGCCAGGAATTAGGCATGTCCCCAAGGAAAAAGCTGTGGAGGCAGGCATGTTGTGGTACTTTTGCGCTCTTCTTGGCTAGTCCTTCGCAGCTGCTGTGTTCTTGGAACTCAGGGCTTTCTGGTTAATAGAGCCCTTACCCTAGGCGTAACTCAAACCTTAACCCTAGGAAGGAAAATCAACCTATGGTTAGGAATGGTCTCATGGAAATATCAGTGGTGGCAGCCAAGTTGCGTCACTTTTGCGCTCCCCTTGGGATGCCTTTCGCAGCTGCAGTGTGCCTGGAGCCCAGGGCTTCCTGGTTTTAAAAGTCCTAGGCCTAAGCCTAACAGTAACCCTAGGAAGGTAAATCAGCCGGGTATTAGGGTTCTTCCTAAGGGAAAAGCCGTGAAAGCAGCCATGTTGTGGCACTTCTGCACTCCCTTTGGGATGCCTTTGGCAGATGAAGTAAGCCTGGAACTCAGGGCTTCCTGGTTAAAGAAATCCAAGCCCTAGGCTGAACCCTAACCCTAACCCTAGGCAGATAAATCAGCCTAGGTATAGGGATGGTGCCAAGGAAAAAGCTGTGAAAGCTGCCATGTTGTTGCACTTTTGTACTCCCCTTGGGATGCCTTGAACAGCTGCAGTGTGCCTGGAGCTAAGGGCTTCCTAGTTTCAAAAATCCTAGCCCTAGGCCTAAGCCTAACAGTAACCCTGGGAAAGTAAATCAGCCTGATGTTAGGCTTCTTGCCAAGGAAAAAGCCGTGAAACAGCCATGTTGTGGCACTTTTGCACTCCCTTTTGGATGCCTTTCACAGCTCCAGTGTGCCTGGAACTCAGGGCTTCCTGATTTTAAAAATCCTAGCCCTAGGCCGAACCCCAACCCTAAGACGAGAAAGGCAAATCAGCCAGGAATTAGGCATGTCCCCAAGGAAAAAGCTGTGGAGGCAGGCATGTTGTGGTACTTTTGCGCTCTTCTTGGCTAGTCCTTCGCAGCTGCTGTGTTCTTGGAACTCAGGGCTTTCTGGTTAATAGAACCCTTACCCTAGGCGTAACTCAAACCTTAACCCTAGGAAGGAAAATCAGCCTATGGTTCGGGATGGTCTCATGGAAATATCAGTGGTGGCAGCCAAGTTGCGTCACTTTTGCGCTCCCCTTGGGATGCCTTTTGCAGCTGCAGTGTGCCTGGAGCCCAGGGCTTCCTGGTTTTAAAAGTCCTAGGCCTAAGCCTAACAGTAACCCTAGGAAGGTAAATCAGCCGGGTATTAGGGTTCTTCCTAAGGGAAAAGCCGTGAAAGCAGCCATGTTGTGGCACTTCTGCACTCCCTTTGGGATGCCTTTGGCAGATGAAGTAAGCCTGGAACTCAGGGCTTCCTGGTTAAAGAAATCCAAGCCCTAGGCTGAACCCTAACCCTAACCCTAGGCAGATAAATCAGCCTAGGTATAGGGATGGTGCCAAGGAAAAAGCTGTGAAAGCTGCCATGTTGTTGCACTTTTGTACTCCCCTTGGGATGCCTTGAACAGCTGCAGTGTGCCTGGAGCTAAGGGCTTCCTAGTTTCAAAAATCCTAGCCCTAGGCCTAAGCCTAACAGTAACCCTGGGAAAGTAAATCAGCCTGATGTTAGGCTTCTTGCCAAGGAAAAAGCCGTGAAAGCAGCCATGTTGTGGCACTTTTGCACTCCCTTTTGGATGCCTTTCACAGCTCCAGTGTGCCTGGAACTCAGGGCTTCCTGATTTTAAAAATCCTAGCCCTAGGCCGAACCCCAACCCTAAGACGAGAAAGGCAAATCAGCCAGGAATTAGGCATGTCCCCAAGGAAAAAGCTGTGGAGGCAGGCATGTTGTGGTACTTTTGCGCTCTTCTTGGCTAGTCCTTCGCAGCTGCTGTGTTCTTGGAACTCAGGGCTTTCTGGTTAATAGAACCCTTACCCTAGGCGTAACTCAAACCTTAACCCTAGGAAGGAAAATCATCCTATGGTTCGGGATGGTCTCATGGAAATATCAGTGGTGGCAGCCAAGTTGCGTCACTTTTGCGCTCCCCTTGGGATGCCTTTCGCAGCTGCAGTGTGCCTGGAGCCCAGGGCTTCCTGGTTTTAAAAGTCCTAGGCCTAAGCCTAACAGTAACCCTAGGAAGGTAAATCAGCCGGGTATTAGGGTTCTTCCTAAGGGAAAAGCCGTGAAAGCAGCCATGTTGTGGCACTTCTGCACTCCCTTTGGGATGCCTTTGGCAGATGAAGTAAGCCTGGAACTCAGGGCTTCCTGGTTAAAGAAATCCAAGCCCTAGGCTGAACCCTAACCCTAACCCTAGGCAGATAAATCAGCCTAGGTATAGGGATGGTGCCAAGGAAAAAGCTGTGAAAGCTGCCATGTTGTTGCACTTTTGTACTCCCCTTGGGATGCCTTGAACAGCTGCAGTGTGCCTGGAGCCCAGGGCTTCCTAGTTTCAAAAATCCTAGCCCTAGGCCTAAGCCTAACAGTAACCCTGGGAAAGTATGTCAGCCTGGTGTTAGGCTTCTTGCCAAGGAAAAAGCCGTGAAAGCAGCCATGTTGTGGCACTTTTGCACTCCCTTTTGGATGCCTTTCACAGCTCCAGTGTGCCTGGAACTCAGGGCTTCCTGCTTTTAAAAATCCTAGCCCTAGGCCGAACCCCAACCCTAAGACGAGAAAGGCAAATCAGCCAGGAATTAGGCATGTCCCCAAGGAAAAAGCTGTGGAGGCAGGCATGTTGTGGTACTTTTGCGCTCTTCTTGGCTAGTCCTTCGCAGCTGCTGTGTTCTTGGAACTCAGGGCTTTCTGGTTAATAGAGCCCTTACCCTAGGCGTAACTCAAACCTTAACCCTAGGAAGGAAAATCAACCTATGGTTAGGAATGGTCTCATGGAAATATCAGTGGTGGCAGCCAAGTTGCGTCACTTTTGCGCTCCCCTTGGGATGCCTTTCGCAGCTGCAGTGTGCCTGGAGCCCAGGGCTTCCTGGTTTTAAAAGTCCTAGTCCTAAGCCTAACAGTAACCCTAGGAAGGTAAATCAGCCGGGTATTAGGGTTCTTCCTAGGGGAAAAGCCGTGAAAGCAGCCATGTTGTGGCACTTCTGCACTCCCTTTGGGATGCCTTTGGCAGATGAAGTAAGCCTGGAACTCAGGGCTTCCTGGTTAAAGAAATCCAAGCCCTAGGCTGAACCCTAACCCTAACCCTAGGCAGATAAATCAGCCTAGGTATAGGGATGGTGCCAAGGAAAAAGCTGTGAAAGCTGCCATGTTGTTGCACTTTTGTACTCCCCTTGGGATGCCTTGAACAGCTGCAGTGTGCCTGGAGCTAAGGGCTTCCTAGTTTCAAAAATCCTAGCCCTAGGCCTAAGCCTAACAGTAACCCTGGGAAAGTAAATCAGCCTGATGTTAGGCTTCTTGCCAAGGAAAAAGCCGTGAAACAGCCATGTTGTGGCACTTTTGCACTCCCTTTTGGATGCCTTTCACAGCTCCAGTGTGCCTGGAACTCAGGGCTTCCTGCTTTTAAAAATCCTAGCCCTAGGCCGAACCCCAACCCTAAGACGAGAAAGGCAAATCAGCCAGGAATTAGGCATGTCCCCAAGGAAAAAGCTGTGGAGGCAGGCATGTTGTGGTACTTTTGCGCTCTTCTTGGCTAGTCCTTCGCAGCTGCTGTGTTCTTGGAACTCAGGGCTTTCTGGTTAATAGAACCCTTACCCTAGGCGTAACTCAAACCTTAACCCTAGGAAGGAAAATCAGCCTATGGTTCGGGATGGTCTCATGGAAATATCAGTGGTGGCAGCCAAGTTGCGTCACTTTTGCGCTCCCCTTGGGATGCCTTTTGCAGCTGCAGTGTGCCTGGAGCCCAGGGCTTCCTGGTTTTAAAAGTCCTAGGCCTAAGCCTAACAGTAACCCTAGGAAGGTAAATCAGCCGGGTATTAGGGTTCTTCCTAAGGGAAAAGCCGTGAAAGCAGCCATGTTGTGGCACTTCTGCACTCCCTTTGGGATGCCTTTGGCAGATGAAGTAAGCCTGGAACTCAGGGCTTCCTGGTTAAAGAAATCCAAGCCCTAGGCTGAACCCTAACCCTAACCCTAGGCAGATAAATCAGCCTAGGTATAGGGATGGTGCCAAGGAAAAAGCTGTGAAAGCTGCCATGTTGTTGCACTTTTGTACTCCCCTTGGGATGCCTTGAACAGCTGCAGTGTGCCTGGAGCTAAGGGCTTCCTAGTTTCAAAAATCCTAGCCCTAGGCCTAAGCCTAACAGTAACCCTGGGAAGGTAAATCAGCCTGATGTTAGGCTTCTTGCCAAGGAAAAAGCCGTGAAAGCAGCCATGTTGTGGCACTTTTGCACTCCCTTTTGGATGCCTTTCACAGCTCCAGTGTGCCTGGAACTCAGGGCTTCCTGATTTTAAAAATCCTAGCCCTAGGCCGAACCCCAACCCTAAGACGAGAAAGGCAAATCAGCCAGGAATTAGGCATGTCCCCAAGGAAAAAGCTGTGGAGGCAGGCATGTTGTGGTACTTTTGCGCTCTTCTTGGCTAGTCCTTCGCAGCTGCTGTGTTCTTGGAACTCAGGGCTTTCTGGTTAATAGAACCCTTACCCTAGGCGTAACTCAAACCTTAACCCTAGGAAGGAAAATCATCCTATGGTTCGGGATGGTCTCATGGAAATATCAGTGGTGGCAGCCAAGTTGCGTCACTTTTGCGCTCCCCTTGGGATGCCTTTCGCAGCTGCAGTGTGCCTGGAGCCCAGGGCTTCCTGGTTTTAAAAGTCCTAGGCCTAAGCCTAACAGTAACCCTAGGAAGGTAAATCAGCCGGGTATTAGGGTTCTTCCTAAGGGAAAAGCCGTGAAAGCAGCCATGTTGTGGCACTTCTGCACTCCCTTTGGGATGCCTTTGGCAGATGAAGTAAGCCTGGAACTCAGGGCTTCCTGGTTAAAGAAATCCAAGCCCTAGGCTGAACCCTAACCCTAACCCTAGGCAGATAAATCAGCCTAGGTATAGGGATGGTGCCAAGGAAAAAGCTGTGAAAGCTGCCATGTTGTTGCACTTTTGTACTCCCCTTGGGATGCCTTGAACAGCTGCAGTGTGCCTGGAGCCCAGGGCTTCCTAGTTTCAAAAATCCTAGCCCTAGGCCTAAGCCTAACAGTAACCCTGGGAAAGTATGTCAGCCTGGTGTTAGGCTTCTTGCCAAGGAAAAAGCCGTGAAAGCAGCCATGTTGTGGCACTTTTGCACTCCCTTTTGGATGCCTTTCACAGCTCCAGTGTGCCTGGAACTCAGGGCTTCCTGCTTTTAAAAATCCTAGCCCTAGGCCGAACCCCAACCCTAAGACGAGAAAGGCAAATCAGCCAGGAATTAGGCATGTCCCCAAGGAAAAAGCTGTGGAGGCAGGCATGTTGTGGTACTTTTGCGCTCTTCTTGGCTAGTCCTTCGCAGCTGCTGTGTTCTTGGAACTCAGGGCTTTCTGGTTAATAGAGCCCTTACCCTAGGCGTAACTCAAACCTTAACCCTAGGAAGGAAAATCAACCTATGGTTAGGAATGGTCTCATGGAAATATCAGTGGTGGCAGCCAAGTTGCGTCACTTTTGCGCTCCCCTTGGGATGCCTTTCGCAGCTGCAGTGTGCCTGGAGCCCAGGGCTTCCTGGTTTTAAAAGTCCTAGTCCTAAGCCTAACAGTAACCCTAGGAAGGTAAATCAGCCGGGTATTAGGGTTCTTCCTAAGGGAAAAGCCGTGAAAGCAGCCATGTTGTGGCACTTCTGCACTCCCTTTGGGATGCCTTTGGCAGATGAAGTAAGCCTGGAACTCAGGGCTTCCTGGTTAAAGAAATCCAAGCCCTAGGCTGAACCCTAACCCTAACCCTAGGCAGATAAATCAGCCTAGGTATAGGGATGGTGCCAAGGAAAAAGCTGTGAAAGCTGCCATGTTGTTGCACTTTTGTACTCCCCTTGGGATGCCTTGAACAGCTGCAGTGTGCCTGGAGCTAAGGGCTTCCTAGTTTCAAAAATCCTAGCCCTAGGCCTAAGCCTAACAGTAACCCTGGGAAAGTAAATCAGCCTGATGTTAGGCTTCTTGCCAAGGAAAAAGCCGTGAAACAGCCATGTTGTGGCACTTTTGCACTCCCTTTTGGATGCCTTTCACAGCTCCAGTGTGCCTGGAACTCAGGGCTTCCTGCTTTTAAAAATCCTAGCCCTAGGCCGAACCCCAACCCTAAGACGAGAAAGGCAAATCAGCCAGGAATTAGGCATGTCCCCAAGGAAAAAGCTGTGGAGGCAGGCATGTTGTGGTACTTTTGCGCTCTTCTTGGCTAGTCCTTCGCAGCTGCTGTGTTCTTGGAACTCAGGGCTTTCTGGTTAATAGAACCCTTACCCTAGGCGTAACTCAAACCTTAACCCTAGGAAGGAAAATCAGCCTATGGTTCGGGATGGTCTCATGGAAATATCAGTGGTGGCAGCCAAGTTGCGTCACTTTTGCGCTCCCCTTGGGATGCCTTTTGCAGCTGCAGTGTGCCTGGAGCCCAGGGCTTCCTGGTTTTAAAAGTCCTAGGCCTAAGCCTAACAGTAACCCTAGGAAGGTAAATCAGCCGGGTATTAGGGTTCTTCCTAAGGGAAAAGCCGTGAAAGCAGCCATGTTGTGGCACTTCTGCACTCCCTTTGGGATGCCTTTGGCAGATGAAGTAAGCCTGGAACTCAGGGCTTCCTGGTTAAAGAAATCCAAGCCCTAGGCTGAACCCTAACCCTAACCCTAGGCAGATAAATCAGCCTAGGTATAGGGATGGTGCCAAGGAAAAAGCTGTGAAAGCTGCCATGTTGTTGCACTTTTGTACTCCCCTTGGGATGCCTTGAACAGCTGCAGTGTGCCTGGAGCTAAGGGCTTCCTAGTTTCAAAAATCCTAGCCCTAGGCCTAAGCCTAACAGTAACCCTGGGAAAGTAAATCAGCCTGATGTTAGGCTTCTTGCCAAGGAAAAAGCCGTGAAAGCAGCCATGTTGTGGCACTTTTGCACTCCCTTTTGGATGCCTTTCACAGCTCCAGTGTGCCTGGAACTCAGGGCTTCCTGATTTTAAAAATCCTAGCCCTAGGCCGAACCCCAACCCTAAGACGAGAAAGGCAAATCAGCCAGGAATTAGGCATGTCCCCAAGGAAAAAGCTGTGGAGGCAGGCATGTTGTGGTACTTTTGCGCTCTTCTTGGCTAGTCCTTCGCAGCTGCTGTGTTCTTGGAACTCAGGGCTTTCTGGTTAATAGAACCCTTACCCTAGGCGTAACTCAAACCTTAACCCTAGGAAGGAAAATCATCCTATGGTTCGGGATGGTCTCATGGAAATATCAGTGGTGGCAGCCAAGTTGCGTCACTTTTGCGCTCCCCTTGGGATGCCTTTTGCAGCTGCAGTGTGCCTGGAGCCCAGGGCTTCCTGGTTTTAAAAGTCCTAGGCCTAAGCCTAACAGTAACCCTAGGAAGGTAAATCAGCCGGGTATTAGGGTTCTTCCTAAGGGAAAAGCCGTGAAAGCAGCCATGTTGTGGCACTTCTGCACTCCCTTTGGGATGCCTTTGGCAGATGAAGTAAGCCTGGAACTCAGGGCTTCCTGGTTAAAAAAAATTCAAGCCCTCGGCTGAACCCTAACCCTAACCCTAGGCAGATAAATCAGCCTAGGTATAGGGATGGTGCCAAGGAAAAAGCTGTGAAAGCTGCCATGTTGTTGCACTTTTGTACTCCCCTTGGGATGCCTTGAACAGCTGCAGTGTGCCTGGAGCCCAGGGCTTCCTAGTTTTAAAAATCCTAGCCCTAGGCCTAAGCCTAACAGTAACCCTGGGAAGGCAAATCAGCCTGGTGTTAGGCTTCTTGCCAAGGAAAAAGCCGTGAAAGCAGCCATGTTGTGGCACTTTTGCACTCCCTTTTGGATGCCTTTCACAGCTCCAGTGTGCCTGGAACTCAGGGCTTCCTGCTTTTAAAAATCCTAGCCCTAGGCCGAACCCCAACCCTAAGACGAGAAAGGCAAATCAGCCAGGAATTAGGCATGTCCCCAAGGAAAAAGCTGTGGAGGCAGGCATGTTGTGGTACTTTTGCGCTCTTCTTGGCTAGTCCTTCGCAGCTGCTGTGTTCTTGGAACTCAGGGCTTTCTGGTTAATAGAACCCTTAC
The DNA here is from genome assembly GCF_027887145.1 of Ammospiza caudacuta. NCBI lineage: Eukaryota > Metazoa > Chordata > Aves > Passeriformes > Passerellidae > Ammospiza > Ammospiza caudacuta. The sequence continues at coordinate 316,665 of NW_026682940.1, read as the reverse complement.
CCTAGGCGTAACTCAAACCTTAACCCTAGGAAGGAAAATCAACCTATGGTTCGGGATGGTCTCATGGAAATATCAGTGGTGGCAGCCAAGTTGCGTCACTTTTGCGCTCTCCTTGGGATGCCTTTCGCAGCTGCAGTGTGCCTGGAGCCCAGGGCTTCCTGGTTTTAAAAGTCCTAGGCCTAAGCCTAACAGTAACCCTAGGAAGGTAAATCAGCCGGGTATTAGGGTTCTTCCTAAGGGAAAAGCCGTGAAAGCAGCCATGTTGTTGCACTTTTGTAGTCCCCTTGGGATGCCTTGAACAGCTGCAGTGTGCCTGGAGCTAAGGGCTTCCTAGTTTCAAAAATCCTAGCCCTAGGCCTAAGCCTAACAGTAACCCTGGGAAGGTAAATCAGCCTGATGTTAGGCTTCTTGCCAAGGAAAAAGCCGTGAAAGCAGCCATGTTGTGGCACTTCTGCACTCCCTTTGGGATGCCTTTGGCAGATGAAGTAAGCCTGGAACTCAGGGCTTCCTGGTTAAAGAAATCCAAGCCCTAGGCTGAACCCTAACCCTAACCCTAGGCAGATAAATCAGCCTAGGTATAGGGATGGTGCCAAGGAAAAAGCTGTGAAAGCTGCCATGTTGTTGCACTTTTGTACTCCCCTTGGGATGCCTTGAACAGCTGCAGTGTGCCTGGAGCTAAGGGCTTCCTAGTTTCAAAAATCCTAGCCCTAGGCCTAAGCCTAACAGTAACCCTGGGAAAGTAAATCAGCCTGGTGTTAGGCTTCTTTCCAAGGAAAAACCTGGGAAAGCTGCCATGTTGTTGCACTTTTGTACTCCCCTTGGGATGCCTTGAACAGCTGCAGTGTGCCTGGAGCTAAGGGCCTCCTAGTTTCAAAAATCCTAGCCCTAGGCCTAAGCCTAACAGTAACCCTGGGAAAGTAAATCAGCCTGGTGTTAGGCTTCTTGCCAAGGAAAAAGCCGTGAAAGCAGCCATGTTGTGGCACTTTTGCACTCCCTTTTGGATGCCTTTCACAGCTCCAGTGTGCCTGGAACTCAGGGCTTCCTGCTTTTAAAAATCCTAGCCCTAGGCCGAACCGCAACCCTAAGACGAGAAAGGCAAATCAGCCAGGAATTAGGCATGTCCCCAAGGAAAAAGCTGTGGAGGCAGGCATGTTGTGGTACTTTTGCGCTCTTCTTGGCTAGTCCTTCGCAGCTGCTGTGTTCTTGGAACTCAGGGCTTTCTGGTTAATAGACCCTTACCCTAGGCGTAACTCAAACCTTAACCCTAGGAAGGAAAATCAACCTATGGTTCGGGATGGTCTCATGGAAATATCAGTGGTGGCAGCCAAGTTGCGTCACTTTTGCGCTCCCCTTGGGATGCCTTTTGCAGCTGCAGTGTGCCTGGAGCCCAGGGCTTCCTGGTTTTAAAAGTCCTAGGCCTAAGCCTAACAGTAACCCTAGGAAGGTAAATCAGCCGGGTATTAGGGTTCTTCCTAAGGGAAAAGCCGTGAAAGCAGCCATGTTGTGGCACTTCTGCACTCCCTTTGGGATGCCTTTGGCAGATGAAGTAAGCCTGGAACTCAGGGCTTCCTGGTTAAAGAAATCCAAGCCCTAGGCTGAACCCTAACCCTAACCCTAGGCAGATAAATCAGCCTAGGTATAGGGATGGTGCCAAGGAAAAAGCTGTGAAAGCTGCCATGTTGTTGCACTTTTGTACTCCCCTTGGGATGCCTTGAACAGCTGCAGTGTGCCTGGAGCCCAGGGCTTCCTAGTTTCAAAAATCCTAGCCCTAGGCCTAAGCCTAACAGTAACCCTGGGAAAGTATGTCAGCCTGGTGTTAGGCTTCTTGCCAAGGAAAAAGCCGTGAAAGCAGCCATGTTGTGGCACTTTTGCACTCCCTTTTGGATGCCTTTCACAGCTCCAGTGTGCCTGGAACTCAGGGCTTCCTGCTTTTAAAAATCCTAGCCCTAGGCCGAACCCCAACCCTAAGACGAGAAAGGCAAATCAGCCAGGAATTAGGCATGTCCCCAAGGAAAAAGCTGTGGAGGCAGGCATGTTGTGGTACTTTTGCGCTCTTCTTGGCTAGTCCTTCGCAGCTGCTGTGTTCTTGGAACTCAGGGCTTTCTGGTTAATAGAACCCTTACCCTAGGCGTAACTCAAACCTTAACCCTAGGAAGGAAAATCAACCTATGGTTAGGAATGGTCTCATGGAAATATCAGTGGTGGCAGCCAAGTTGCGTCACTTTTGCGCTCCCCTTGGGATGCCTTTCGCAGCTGCAGTGTGCCTGGAGCCCAGGGCTTCCTGGTTTTAAAAGTCCTAGTCCTAAGCCTAACAGTAACCCTAGGAAGGTAAATCAGCCGGGTATTAGGGTTCTTCCTAAGGGAAAAGCCGTGAAAGCAGCCATGTTGTGGCACTTCTGCACTCCCTTTGGGATGCCTTTGGCAGATGAAGTAAGCCTGGAACTCAGGGCTTCCTGGTTAAAGAAATCCAAGCCCTAGGCTGAACCCTAACCCTAACCCTAGGCAGATAAATCAGCCTAGGTATAGGGATGGTGCCAAGGAAAAAGCTGTGAAAGCTGCCATGTTGTTGCACTTTTGTACTCCCCTTGGGATGCCTTGAACAGCTGCAGTGTGCCTGGAGCTAAGGGCTTCCTAGTTTCAAAAATCCTAGCCCTAGGCCTAAGCCTAACAGTAACCCTGGGAAAGTAAATCAGCCTGATGTTAGGCTTCTTGCCAAGGAAAAAGCCGTGAAACAGCCATGTTGTGGCACTTTTGCACTCCCTTTTGGATGCCTTTCACAGCTCCAGTGTGCCTGGAACTCAGGGCTTCCTGATTTTAAAAATCCTAGCCCTAGGCCGAACCCCAACCCTAAGACGAGAAAGGCAAATCAGCCAGGAATTAGGCATGTCCCCAAGGAAAAAGCTGTGGAGGCAGGCATGTTGTGGTACTTTTGCGCTCTTCTTGGCTAGTCCTTCGCAGCTGCTGTGTTCTTGGAACTCAGGGCTTTCTGGTTAATAGAACCCTTACCCTAGGCGTAACTCAAACCTTAACCCTAGGAAGGAAAATCAGCCTATGGTTCGGGATGGTCTCATGGAAATATCAGTGGTGGCAGCCAAGTTGCGTCACTTTTGCGCTCCCCTTGGGATGCCTTTTGCAGCTGCAGTGTGCCTGGAGCCCAGGGCTTCCTGGTTTTAAAAGTCCTAGGCCTAAGCCTAACAGTAACCCTAGGAAGGTAAATCAGCCGGGTATTAGGGTTCTTCCTAAGGGAAAAGCCGTGAAAGCAGCCATGTTGTGGCACTTCTGCACTCCCTTTGGGATGCCTTTGGCAGATGAAGTAAGCCTGGAACTCAGGGCTTCCTGGTTAAAGAAATCCAAGCCCTAGGCTGAACCCTAACCCTAACCCTAGGCAGATAAATCAGCCTAGGTATAGGGATGGTGCCAAGGAAAAAGCTGTGAAAGCTGCCATGTTGTTGCACTTTTGTACTCCCCTTGGGATGCCTTGAACAGCTGCAGTGTGCCTGGAGCTAAGGGCTTCCTAGTTTCAAAAATCCTAGCCCTAGGCCTAAGCCTAACAGTAACCCTGGGAAAGTAAATCAGCCTGATGTTAGGCTTCTTGCCAAGGAAAAAGCCGTGAAAGCAGCCATGTTGTGGCACTTTTGCACTCCCTTTTGGATGCCTTTCACAGCTCCAGTGTGCCTGGAACTCAGGGCTTCCTGATTTTAAAAATCCTAGCCCTAGGCCGAACCCCAACCCTAAGACGAGAAAGGCAAATCAGCCAGGAATTAGGCATGTCCCCAAGGAAAAAGCTGTGGAGGCAGGCATGTTGTGGTACTTTTGCGCTCTTCTTGGCTAGTCCTTCGCAGCTGCTGTGTTCTTGGAACTCAGGGCTTTCTGGTTAATAGAACCCTTACCCTAGGCGTAACTCAAACCTTAACCCTAGGAAGGAAAATCAACCTATGGTTCGGGATGGTCTCATGGAAATATCAGTGGTGGCAGCCAAGTTGCGTCACTTTTGCGCTCTCCTTGGGATGCCTTTCGCAGCTGCAGTGTGCCTGGAGCCCAGGGCTTCCTGGTTTTAAAAGTCCTAGGCCTAAGCCTAACAGTAACCCTAGGAAGGTAAATCAGCCGGGTATTAGGGTTCTTCCTAAGGGAAAAGCCGTGAAAGCAGCCATGTTGTTGCACTTTTGTAGTCCCCTTGGGATGCCTTGAACAGCTGCAGTGTGCCTGGAGCTAAGGGCTTCCTAGTTTCAAAAATCCTAGCCCTAGGCCTAAGCCTAACAGTAACCCTGGGAAGGTAAATCAGCCTGATGTTAGGCTTCTTGCCAAGGAAAAAGCCGTGAAAGCAGCCATGTTGTGGCACTTCTGCACTCCCTTTGGGATGCCTTTGGCAGATGAAGTAAGCCTGGAACTCAGGGCTTCCTGGTTAAAGAAATCCAAGCCCTAGGCTGAACCCTAACCCTAACCCTAGGCAGATAAATCAGCCTAGGTATAGGGATGGTGCCAAGGAAAAAGCTGTGAAAGCTGCCATGTTGTTGCACTTTTGTACTCCCCTTGGGATGCCTTGAACAGCTGCAGTGTGCCTGGAGCTAAGGGCTTCCTAGTTTCAAAAATCCTAGCCCTAGGCCTAAGCCTAACAGTAACCCTGGGAAAGTAAATCAGCCTGGTGTTAGGCTTCTTGCCAAGGAAAAACCTGGGAAAGCAGCCATGTTGTTGCACTTTTGTACTCCCCTTGGGATGCCTTGAACAGCTGCAGTGTGCCTGGAGCTAAGGGCCTCCTAGTTTCAAAAATCCTAGCCCTAGGCCTAAGCCTAACAGTAACCCTGGGAAAGTAAATCAGCCTGGTGTTAGGCTTCTTGCCAAGGAAAAAGCCGTGAAAGCAGCCATGTTGTGGCACTTTTGCACTCCCTTTTGGATGCCTTTCACAGCTCCAGTGTGCCTGGAACTCAGGGCTTCCTGCTTTTAAAAATCCTAGCCTTAGGCCGAACCCCAACCCTAAGACGAGAAAGGCAAATCAGCCAGGAATTAGGCATGTCCCCAAGGAAAAAGCTGTGGAGGCAGGCATGTTGTGGTACTTTTGCGCTCTTCTTGGGTAGTCCTTCGCAGCTGCTGTGTTCTTGGAACTCAGGGCTTTCTGGTTAATAGACCCTTACCCTAGGCGTAACTCAAACCTTAACCCTAGGAAGGAAAATCAACCTATGGTTCGGGATGGTCTCATGGAAATATCAGTGGTGGCAGCCAAGTTGCGTCACTTTTGCGCTCCCCTTGGGATGCCTTTTGCAGCTGCAGTGTGCCTGGAGCCCAGGGCTTCCTGGTTTTAAAAGTCCTAGGCCTAAGCCTAACAGTAACCCTAGGAAGGTAAATCAGCCGGGTATTAGGGTTCTTCCTAAGGGAAAAGCCGTGAAAGCAGCCATGTTGTGGCACTTCTGCACTCCCTTTGGGATGCCTTTGGCAGATGAAGTAAGCCTGGAACTCAGGGCTTCCTGGTTAAAGAAATCCAAGCCCTAGGCTGAACCCTAACCCTAACCCTAGGCAGATAAATCAGCCTAGGTATAGGGATGGTGCCAAGGAAAAAGCTGTGAAAGCTGCCATGTTGTTGCACTTTTGTACTCCCCTTGGGATGCCTTGAACAGCTGCAGTGTGCCTGGAGCTAAGGGCTTCCTAGTTTTAAAAATCCCAGCCCTAGGCCTAAGCCTAATAGTAACCCTGGGAAGGTAAGTCAGCCTGGTGTTAGGCGTCTTGCCAAGGAACAAGCCGTGAAAGCAGCCATGTTGTGGCACTTTTGCAATCCCTTTTGGATGCCTTTCACAGCTCCAGTGTGCCTGGAACTCAGGGCTTCCTGCTTTTAAAAATCCTAGCCCTAGGCCGAACCCCAACCCTATGACGAGAAAGGCAAATCAGCCAGGAATTAGGCATGTCCCCAAGGAAAAAGCTGTGGAGGCAGGCATGTTGTGGTACTTTTGCGCTCTTCTTGGCTAGTCCTTCGCAGCTGCTGTGTTCTTGGAACTCAGGGCTTTCTGGTTAATAGAACCCTTACCCTAGGCGTAACTCAAACCTTAACCCTAGGAAGGAAAATCAGCCTATGGTTCGGGATGGTCTCATGGAAATATCAGTGGTGGCAGCCAAGTTGCGTCACTTTTGCGCTCCCCTTTGGATGCCTTTCGCAGCTGCAGTGTGCCTGGAGCCCAGGGCTTCCTGGTTTTAAAAGTCCTAGGCCTAAGCCTAACAGTAACCCTAGGAAGGTAAATCAGCCGGGTATTAGGGTTCTTCCTAAGGGAAAAGCCGTGAAAGCAGCCATGTTGTGGCACTTCTGCACTCCCTTTGGGATGCCTTTGGCAGATGAAGTAAGCCTGGAACTCAGGGCTTCCTGGTTAAAAAAATTCAAGCCCTAGGCTGAACCCTAACCCTAACCCTAGGCAGATAAATCAGCCCAGGTATAGGGATGGTGCCAAGGAAAAAGCTGTGAAAGCTGCCATGTTGTTGCACTATTGTACTCCCCTTGGGATGCCTTGAACAGCTGCAGTGTGCCTGGAGCTAAGGGCTTCCTAGTTTCAAAAATCCTAGCCCTAGGCCTAAGCCTAACAGTAACCCTGGGAAAGTAAATCAGCCTGATGTTAGGCTTCTTGCCAAGGAAAAAGCCGTGAAAGCAGCCATGTTGTGGCACTTCTGCACTCCCTTTGGGATGCCTTTGGCAGATGAAGTAAGCCTGGAACTCAGGGCCTCCTGGTTAAAGAAATCCAAGCCCTAGGCTGAACCCTAACCCTAACCCTAGGCAGATAAATCAGCCTAGGTATAGGGATGGTGCCAAGGAAAAAGCTGTGAAAGCTGCCATGTTGTTGCACTTTTGTACTCCCCTTGGGATGCCTTGAACAGCTGCAGTGTGCCTGGAGCCCAGGGCTTCCTAGTTTTAAAAATCCTAGCCCTAGGCCTAAGCCTAACAGTAACCCTGGGAAGGCAAATCAGCCTGGTGTTAGGCTTCCTGCCAAGGAAAAAGCCGTGAAAGCAGCCATGTTGTGGCACTTTTGCACTCCCTTTTGGATGCCTTTCACAGCTGCAGTGTGCCTGGAACTCAGGGCTTCCTGCTTTTAAAAATCCTAGCCCTAGGCCGAACCCCAACCCTAAGACGAGAAAGGCAAATCAGCCAGGAATTAGGCATGTCCCCAAGGAAAAAGCTGTGGAGGCAGGCATGTTGTGGTACTTTTGCGCTCTTCTTGGCTAGTCCTTCGCAGCTGCTGTGTTCTTGGAACTCAGGGCTTTCTGGTTAATAGAACCCTTACCCTAGGCGTAACTCAAACCTTAACCCTAGGAAGGAAAATCAACCTATGGTTCGGGATGGTCTCATGGAAATATCAGTGGTGGCAGCCAAGTTGCGTCACTTTTGCGCTCCCCTTGGGATGCCTTTCACAGCTGCAGTGTGCCTGGAGCCCAGGGCTTCCTGGTTTTAAAAGTCCTAGGCCTAAGCCTAACAGTAACCCTAGGAAGGTAAATCAGCCGGGTATTAGGGTTCTTCCTAAGGGAAAAGCCGTGAAAGCAGCCATGTTGTGGCACTTCTGCACTCCCTTTGGGATGCCTTTGGCAGATGAAGTAAGCCTGGAACTCAGGGCTTCCTGGTTAAAGAAATCCAAGCCCTAGGCTGAACCCTAACCCTAACCCTAGGCAGATAAATCAGCCTAGGTATAGGGATGGTGCCAAGGAAAAAGCTGTGAAAGCTGCCATGTTGTTGCACTTTTGTACTCCCCTTGGGATGCCTTGAACAGCTGCAGTGTGCCTGGAGCCCAGGGCTTCCTAGTTTCAAAAATCCTAGCCCTAGGCCTAAGCCTAACAGTAACCCTGGGAAAGTATGTCAGCCTGGTGTTAGGCTTCTTGCCAAGGAAAAAGCCGTGAAAGCAGCCATGTTGTGGCACTTTTGCACTCCCTTTTGGATGCCTTTCACAGCTCCAGTGTGCCTGGAACTCAGGGCTTCCTGCTTTTAAAAATCCTAGCCCTAGGCCGAACCCCAACCCTAAGACGAGAAAGGCAAATCAGCCAGGAATTAGGCATGTCCCCAAGGAAAAAGCTGTGGAGGCAGGCATGTTGTGGTACTTTTGCGCTCTTCTTGGCTAGTCCTTCGCAGCTGCTGTGTTCTTGGAACTCAGGGCTTTCTGGTTAATAGACCCTTACCCTAGGCGTAACTCAAACCTTAACCCTAGGAAGGAAAATCAACCTATGGTTCGGGATGGTCTCATGGAAATATCAGTGGTGGCAGCCAAGTTGCGTCACTTTTGCGCTCCCCTTGGGATGCCTTTTGCAGCTGCAGTGTGCCTGGAGCCCAGGGCTTCCTGGTTTTAAAAGTCCTAGGCCTAAGCCTAACAGTAACCCTAGGAAGGTAAATCAGCCGGGTATTAGGGTTCTTCCTAAGGGAAAAGCCGTGAAAGCAGCCATGTTGTGGCACTTCTGCACTCCCTTTGGGATGCCTTTGGCAGATGAAGTAAGCCTGGAACTCAGGGCTTCCTGGTTAAAGAAATTCAAGCCCTAGGCTGAACCCTAACCCTAAACCTAGGCAGATAAATCAGCCCAGGTATAGGGATGGTGCCAAGGAAAAAGCTGTGAAAGCTGCCATGTTGTTGCACTTTTGTACTCCCCTTGGGATGCCTTGAACAGCTGCAGTGTGCCTGGAGCTAAGGGCTTCCTAGTTTTAAAAATCGTAGCCCTAGGCTTAAGCCTAATAGTAACCCTGGGAATGTAAGTCAGCCTGGTGTTAGGCTTCTTGCCAAGGAAAAAGCCGTGAAAGCAGCCATGTTGTGGCACTTTTGCAATCCCTTTTGGATGCCTTTCACAGCTCCAGTGTGCCTGGAACTCAGGGCTTCCTGCTTTTAAAAATCCTAGCCCTAGGCCGAACCGCAACCCTATGATGAGAAAGGCAAATCAGCCAGGAATTAGGCATGTCCCCAAGGAAAAAGCTGTGGAGGCAGGCATGTTGTGGTACTTTTGCGCTCTTCTTGGCTAGTCCTTCGCAGCTGCTGTGTTCTTGGAACTCAGGGCTTTCTGGTTAATAGAACCCTTACCCTAGGCGTAACTCAAACCTTAACCCTAGGAAGGAAAATCAACCTATGGTTCGGGATGGTCTCATGGAAATATCAGTGGTGGCAGCCAAGTTGCGTCACTTTTGCGCTCCCCTTGGGATGCCTTTCGCAGCTGCAGTGTGCCTGGGGCCCAGGGCTTCCTGGTTTTAAAAGTCCTAGGCCTAAGCCTAACAGTAACCCTAGGAAGGTAAATCAGCCGCGTATTAGGGTTCTTCCTAAGGGAAAAGCCGTGAAAGCAGCCATGTTGTGGCACTTCTGCACTCCCTTTGGGATGCCTTTGGCAGATGAAGTAAGCCTGGAACTCAGGGCTTCCTGGTAAAAAAAATTCAAGCCCTAGGCTGAACCCTAACCCTAACCCTAGGCAGATAAATCAGCCCAGGTATAGGGATGGTGCCAAGGAAAAAGCTGTGAAAGCTGCCATGTTGTTGCACTTTTGTACTCCCCTTGGGATGCCTTGAACAGCTGCAGTGTGCCTGGAGCTAAGGGCTTCCTAGTTTCAAAAATCCTAGCCCTAGGCCTAAGCCTAACAGTAACCCTGGGAAAGTAAATCAGCCTGATGTTAGGCTTCTTGCCAAGGAAAAAGCCGTGAAAGCAGCCATGTTGTGGCACTTCTGCACTCCCTTTGGGATGCCTTTGGCAGATGAAGTAAGCCTGGAACTCAGGGCTTCCTGGTTAAAGAAATCCAAGCCCTAGGCTGAACCCTAACCCTAACCCTAGGCAGATAAATCAGCCTAGGTATAGGGATGGTGCCAAGGAAAAAGCTGTGAAAGCTGCCATGTTGTTGCACTTTTGTACTCCCCTTGGGATGCCTTGAACAGCTGCAGTGTGCCTGGAGCTAAGGGCTTCCTAGTTTCAAAAATCCTAGCCCTAGGCCTAAGCCTAACAGTAACCCTGGGAAAGTAAATCAGCCTGATGTTAGGCTTCTTGCCAAGGAAAAAGCCGTGAAAGCAGCCATGTTGTGGCACTTTTGCACTCCCTTTTGGATGCCTTTCACAGCTCCAGTGTGCCTGGAACTCAGGGCTTCCTGATTTTAAAAATCCTAGCCCTAGGCCGAACCCCAACCCTAAGACGAGAAAGGCAAATCAGCCAGGAATTAGGCATGTCCCCAAGGAAAAAGCTGTGGAGGCAGGCATGTTGTGGTACTTTTGCGCTCTTCTTAGCTAGTCCTTCGCAGCTGCTGTGTTCTTGGAACTCAGGGCTTTCTGGTTAATAGAACCCTTACCCTAGGCGTAACTCAAACCTTAACCCTAGGAAGGAAAATCATCCTATGGTTCGGGATGGTCTCATGGAAATATCAGTGGTGGCAGCCAAGTTGCGTCACTTTTGCGCTCCCCTTGGGATGCCTTTCACAGCTGCAGTGTGCCTGGAGCCCAGGGCTTCCTGGTTTTAAAAGTCCTAGGCCTAAGCCTAACAGTAACCCTAGGAAGGTAAATCAGCCGGGTATTAGGGTTCTTCCTAAGGGAAAAGCCGTGAAAGCAGCCATGTTGTGGCACTTCTGCACTCCCTTTGGGATGCCTTTGGCAGATGAAGTAAGCCTGGAACTCAGGGCTTCCTGGTTAAAAAAAATTCAAGCCCTAGGCTGAACCCTAACCCTAACCCTAGGCAGATAAATCAGCCTAGGTATAGGGATGGTGCCAAGGAAAAAGCTGTGAAAGCTGCCATGTTGTTGCACTTTTGTACTCCCCTTGGGATGCCTTGAACAGCTGCAGTGTGCCTGGAGCCCAGGGCTTCCTAGTTTTAAAAATCCTAGCCCTAGGCCTAAGCCTAACAGTAACCCTGGGAAGGCAAATCAGCCTGGTGTTAGGCTTCTTGCCAAGGAAAAAGCCGTGAAAGCAGCCATGTTGTGGCACTTTTGCACTCCCTTTTGGATGCCTTTCACAGCTCCATTGTGCCTGGAACTCAGGGCTTCCTGCTTTTAAAAATCCTAGCCCTAGGCCGAACCCCAACCCTAAGACGAGAAAGGCAAATCAGCCAGGAATTAGGCATGTCCCCAAGGAAAAAGCTGTGGAGGCAGGCATGTTGTGGTACTTTTGCGCTCTTCTTGGCTAGTCCTTCGCAGCTGCTGTGTTCTTGGAACTCAGGGCTTTCTGGTTAATAGAACCCTTACCCTAGGCGTAACTCAAACCTTAACCCTAGGAAGGAAAATCAACCTATGGTTCGGGATGGTCTCATGGAAATATCAGTGGTGGCAGCCAAGTTGCGTCACTTTTGCGCTCCCCTTGGGATGCCTTTCGCAGCTGCAGTGTGCCTGGAGCCCAGGGCTTCCTGGTTTTAAAAGTCCTAGGCCTAAGCCTAACAGTAACCCTAGGAAGGTAAATCAGCCGGGTATTAGGGTTCTTCCTAAGGGAAAAGCCGTGAAAGCAGCCATGTTGTTGCACTTTTGTAGTCCCCTTGGGATGCCTTGAACAGCTGCAGTGTGCCTGGAGCTAAGGGCTTCCTAGTTTCAAAAATCCTAGCCCTAGGCCTAAGCCTAACAGTAACCCTGGGAAGGTAAATCAGCCTGATGTTAGGCTTCTTGCCAAGGAAAAAGCCGTGAAAGCAGCCATGTTGTGGCACTTCTGCACTCCCTTTGGGATGCCTTTGGCAGATGAAGTAAGCCTGGAACTCAGGGCTTCCTGGTTAAAGAAATCCAAGCCCTAGGCTGAACCCTAACCCTAACCCTAGGCAGATAAATCAGCCTAGGTATAGGGATGGTGCCAAGGAAAAAGCTGTGAAAGCTGCCATGTTGTTGCACTTTTGTACTCCCCTTGGGATGCCTTGAACAGCTGCAGTGTGCCTGGAGCTAAGGGCTTCCTAGTTTCAAAAATCCTAGCCCTAGGCCTAGGCCTAACAGTAACCCTGGGAAAGTAAATCAGCCTGATGTTAGGCTTCTTGCCAAGGAAAAAGCCGTGAAAGCAGCCATGTTGTGGCACTTTTGCACTCCCTTTTGGATGCCTTTCACAGCTCCAGTGTGCCTGGAACTCAGGGCTTCCTGCTTTTAAAAATCCTAGCCCTAGGCCGAACCCCAACCCTAAGACGAGAAAGGCAAATCAGCCAGGAATTAGGCATGTCCCCAAGGAAAAAGCTGTGGAGGCAGGCATGTTGTGGTACTTTTGCGCTCTTCTTGGCTAGTCCTTCGCAGCTGCTGTGTTCTTGGAACTCAGGGCTTTCTGGTTAATAGAACCCTTACCCTAGGCGTAACTCAAACCTTAACCCTAGGAAGGAAAATCAACCTATGGTTCGGGATGGTCTCATGGAAATATCAGTGGTGGCAGCCAAGTTGCGTCACTTTTGCGCTCCCCTTGGGATGCCTTTCGCAGCTGCAGTGTGCCTGGGGCCCAGGGCTTCCTGGTTTTAAAAGTCCTAGGCCTAAGCCTAACAGTAACCCTAGGAAGGTAAATCAGCCGGGTATTAGGGTTCTTCCTAAGGGAAAAGCCGTGAAAGCAGCCATGTTGTGGCACTTCTGCACTCCCTTTGGGATGCCTTTGGCAGATGAAGTAAGCCTGGAACTCAGGGCTTCCTGGTAAAAAAAATTCAAGCCCTAGGCTGAACCCTAACCCTAACCCTAGGCAGATAAATCAGCCCAGGTATAGGGATGGTGCCAAGGAAAAAGCTGTGAAAGCTGCCATGTTGTTGCACTTTTGTACTCCCCTTGGGATGCCTTGAACAGCTGCAGTGTGCCTGGAGCTAAGGGCTTCCTAGTTTCAAAAATCCTAGCCCTAGGCCTAAGCCTAACAGTAACCCTGGGAAAGTAAATCAGCCTGATGTTAGGCTTCTTGCCAAGGAAAAAGCCGTGAAAGCAGCCATGTTGTGGCACTTCTGCACTCCCTTTGGGATGCCTTTGGCAGATGAAGTAAGCCTGGAACTCAGGGCTTCCTGGTTAAAGAAATCCCAGCCCTAGGCTGAACCCTAACCCTAACCCTAGGCAGATAAATCAGCCTAGGTATAGGGATGGTGCCAAGGAAAAAGCTGTGAAAGCTGCCATGTTGTTGCACTTTTGTACTCCCCTTGGGATGCCTTGAACAGCTGCAGTGTGCCTGGAGCTAAGGGCTTCCTAGTTTTAAAAATCGTAGCCCTAGGCTTAAGCCTAATAATAACCCTGGGAAGGTAAGTCAGCCTGGTGTTAGGCGTCTTGCCAAGGAAAAAGCCGTGAAAGCAGCCATGTTGTGGCACTTTTGCAATCCCTTTTGGATGCCTTTCACAGCTCCAGTGTGCCTGGAACTCAGGGCTTCCTGATTTTAAAAATCCTAGCCCTAGGCCGAACCCCAACCCTAAGACGAGAAAGGCAAATCAGCCAGGAATTAGGCATGTCCCCAAGGAAAAAGCTGTGGAGGCAGGCATGTTGTGGTACTTTTGCGCTCTTCTTGGCTAGTCCTTCGCAGCTGCTGTGTTCTTGGAACTCAGGGCTTTCTGGTTAATAGAACCCTTACCCTAGGCGTAACTCAAACCTTAACCCTAGGAAGGAAAATCAACCTATGGTTCGGGATGGTCTCATGGAAATATCAGTGGTGGCAGCCAAGTTGCGTCACTTTTGCGCTCCCCTTGGGATGCCTTTCGCAGCTGCAGTGTGCCTGGGGCCCAGGGCTTCCTGGTTTTAAAAGTCCTAGGCCTAAGCCTAACAGTAACCCTAGGAAGGTAAATCAGCCGGGTATTAGGGTTCTTCCTAAGGGAAAAGCCGTGAAAGCAGCCATGTTGTGGCACTTCTGCACTCCCTTTGGGATGCCTTTGGCAGATGAAGTAAGCCTGGAACTCAGGGCTTCCTGGTAAAAAACATTCAAGCCCTAGGCTGAACCCTAACCCTAACCCTAGGCAGATAAATCAGCCCAGGTATAGGGATGGTGCCAAGGAAAAAGCTGTGAAAGCTGCCATGTTGTTGCACTTTTGTACTCCCCTTGGGATGCCTTGAACAGCTGCAGTGTGCCTGGAGCTAAGGGCTTCCTAGTTTCAAAAATCCTAGCCCTAGGCCTAAGCCTAACAGTAACCCTGGGAAAGTAAATCAGCCTGATGTTAGGCTTCTTGCCAAGGAAAAAGCCGTGAAAGCAGCCATGTTGTGGCACTTCTGCACTCCCTTTGGGATGCCTTTGGCAGATGAAGTAAGCCTGGAACTCAGGGCTTCCTGGTTAAAGAAATCCAAGCCCTAGGCTGAACCCTAACCCTAACCCTAGGCAGATAAATCAGCCTAGGTATAGGGATGGTGCCAAGGAAAAAGCTGTGAAAGCTGCCATGTTGTTGCACTTTTGTACTCCCCTTGGGATGCCTTGAACAGCTGCAGTGTGCCTGGAGCTAAGGGCTTCCTAGTTTCAAAAATCCTAGCCCTAGGCCTAAGCCTAACAGTAACCCTGGGAAAGTAAATCAGCCTGATGTTAGGCTTCTTGCCAAGGAAAAAGCCGTGAAAGCAGCCATGTTGTGGCACTTTTGCACTCCCTTTTGGATGCCTTTCACAGCTCCAGTGTGCCTGGAACTCAGGGCTTCCTGATTTTAAAAATCCTAGCCCTAGGCCGAACCCCAACCCTAAGACGAGAAAGGCAAATCAGCCAGGAATTAGGCATGTCCCCAAGGAAAAAGCTGTGGAGGCAGGCATGTTGTGGTACTTTTGCGCTCTTCATGGCTAGTCCTTCGCAGCTGCTGTGTTCTTGGAACTCAGGGCTTTCTGGTTAATAGACCCTTACCCTAGGCGTAACTCAAACCTTAACCCTAGGAAGGAAAATCAACCTATGGTTCGGGATGGTCTCATGGAAATATCAGTGGTGGCAGCCAAGTTGCGTCACTTTTGCGCTCCCCTTGGGATGCCTTTTGCAGCTGCAGTGTGCCTGGAGCCCAGGGCTTCCTGGTTTTAAAAGTCCTAGGCCTAAGCCTAACAGTAACCCTAGGAAGGTAAATCAGCCGGGTATTAGGGATCTTCCTAAGGGAAAAGCCGTGAAAGCAGCCATGTTGTGGCACTTCTGCACTCCCTTTGGGATGCCTTTGGCAGATGAAGTAAGCCTGGAACTCAGGGCTTCCTGGTTAAAGAAATCCAAGCCCTAGGCTGAACCCTAACCCTAACCCTAGGCAGATAAATCAGCCTAGGTATAGGGATGGTGCCAAGGAAAAAGCTGTGAAAGCTGCCATGTTGTTGCACTTTTGTACTCCCCTTGGGATGCCTTGAACAGCTGCAGTGTGCCTGGAGCTAAGGGCTTCCTAGTTTTAAAAATCGTAGCCCTAGGCTTAAGCCTAATAGTAACCCTGGGAAGGTAAGTCAGCCTGGTGTTAGGCGTCTTGCCAAGGAAAAAGCCGTGAAAGCAGCCATGTTGTGGCACTTTTGCAATCCCTTTTGGATGCCTTTCACAGCTCCAGTGTGCCTGGAACTCAGGGCTTCCTGCTTTTAAAAATCCTAGCCCTAGGCCGAACCCCAACCCTATGACGAGAAAGGCAAATCAGCCAGGAATTAGGCATGTCCCCAAGGAAAAAGCTGTGGAGGCAGGCATGTTGTGGTACTTTTGCGCTCTTCTTGGCTAGTCCTTCGCAGCTGCTGTGTTCTTGGAACTCAGGGCTTTCTGGTTAATAGAACCCTTACCCTAAGCGTAACTCAAACCTTAACCCTAGGAAGGAAAATCAACCTATGGTTCGGGATGGTCTCATGGAAATATCAGTGGTGGCAGCCAAGTTGCGTCACTTTTGCGCTCCCCTTGGGATGCCTTTCGCAGCTGCAGTGTGCCTGGGGCCCAGGGCTTCCTGGTTTTAAAAGTCCTAGGCCTAAGCCTAACAGTAACCCTAGGAAGGTAAATCAGCCGGGTATTAGGGTTCTTCCTAAGGTAAAAGCCGTGAAAGCAGCCATGTTGTGGCACTTCTGCACTCCCTTTGGGATGCCTTTGGCAGATGAAGTAAGCCTGGAACTCAGGGCTTCCTGGTTAAAAAAATTCAAGCCCTAGGCTGAACCCTAACCCTAACCCTAGGCAGATAAATCAGCCCAGGTATAGGGATGGTGCCAAGGAAAAAGCTGTGAAAGCTGCCATGTTGTTGCACTTTTGTACTCCCCTTGGGATGCCTTGAACAGCTGCAGTGTGCCTGGAGCTAAGGGCTTCCTAGTTTCAAAAATCCTAGCCCTAGGCCTAAGCCTAACAGTAACCCTGGGAAAGTAAATCAGCCTGATGTTAGGCTTCTTGCCAAGGAAAAAGCCGTGAAAGCAGCCATGTTGTGGCACTTCTGCACTCCCTTTGGGATGCCTTTGGCAGATGAAGTAAGCCTGGAACTCAGGGCTTCCTGGTTAAAGAAATCCAAGCCCTAGGCTGAACCCTAACCCTAACCCTAGGCAGATAAATCAGCCTAGGTATAGGGATGGTGCCAAGGAAAAAGCTGTGAAAGCTGCCATGTTGTTGCACTTTTGTACTCCCCTTGGGATGCCTTGAACAGCTGCAGTGTGCCTGGAGCTAAGGGCTTCCTAGTTTCAAAAATCCTAGCCCTAGGCCTAAGCCTAACAGTAACCCTGGGAAAGTAAATCAGCCTGATGTTAGGCTTCTTGCCAAGGAAAAAGCCGTGAAAGCAGCCATGTTGTGGCACTTTTGCACTCCCTTTTGGATGCCTTTCACAGCTCCAGTGTGCCTGGAACTCAGGGCTTCCTGATTTTAAAAATCCTAGCCCTAGGCCGAACCCCAACCCTAAGACGAGAAAGGCAAATCAGCCAGGAATTAGGCATGTCCACAAGGAAAAAGCTGTGGAGGCAGGCATGTTGTGGTACTTTTGCGCTCTTCTTGGCTAGTCCTTCGCAGCTGCTGTGTTCTTGGAACTCAGGGCTTTCTGGTTAATAGAACCCTTACCCTAGGCGTAACTCAAACCTTAACCCTAGGAAGGAAAATCAACCTATGGTTCGGGATGGTCTCATGGAAATATCAGTGGTGGCAGCCAAGTTGCGTCACTTTTGCGCTCCCCTTGGGATGCCTTTCACAGCTGCAGTGTGCCTGGAGCCCAGGGCTTCCTGGTTTTAAAAGTCCTAGGCCTAAGCCTAACAGTAACCCTAGGAAGGTAAATCAGCCGGGTATTAGGGTTCTTCCTAAGGGAAAAGCCGTGAAAGCAGCCATGTTGTGGCACTTCTGCACTCCCTTTGGGATGCCTTTGGCAGATGAAGTAAGCCTGGAACTCAGGGCTTCCTGGTTAAAGAAATCCAAGCCCTAGGCTGAACCCTAACCCTAACCCTAGGCAGATAAATCAGCCTAGGTATAGGGATGGTGCCAAGGAAAAAGCTGTGAAAGCTGCCATGTTGTTGCACTTTTGTACTCCCCTTGGGATGCCTTGAACAGCTGCAGTGTGCCTGGAGCCCAGGGCTTCCTAGTTTCAAAAATCCTAGCCCTAGGCCTAAGCCTAACAGTAACCCTGGGAAAGTATGTCAGCCTGGTGTTAGGCTTCTTGCCAAGGAAAAAGCCGTGAAAGCAGCCATGTTGTGGCACTTTTGCACTCCCTTTTGGATGCCTTTCACAGCTCCAGTGTGCCTGGAACTCAGGGCTTCCTGCTTTTAAAAATCCTAGCCCTAGGCCGAACCCCAACCCTAAGACGAGAAAGGCAAATCAGCCAGGAATTAGGCATGTCCCCAAGGAAAAAGCTGTGGAGGCAGGCATGTTGTGGTACTTTTGCGCTCTTCTTGGCTAGTCCTTCGCAGCTGCTGTGTTCTTGGAACTCAGGGCTTTCTGGTTAATAGACCCTTACCCTAGGCGTAACTCAAACCTTAACCCTAGGAAGGAAAATCAACCTATGGTTCGGGATGGTCTCATGGAAATATCAGTGGTGGCAGCCAAGTTGCGTCACTTTTGCGCTCCCCTTGGGATGCCTTTTGCAGCTGCAGTGTGCCTGGAGCCCAGGGCTTCCTGGTTTTAAAAGTCCTAGGCCTAAGCCTAACAGTAACCCTAGGAAGGTAAATCAGCCGGGTATTAGGGTTCTTCCTAAGGGAAAAGCCGTGAAAGCAGCCATGTTGTGGCACTTCTGCACTCCCTTTGGGATGCCTTTGGCAGATGAAGTAAGCCTGGAACTCAGGGCTTCCTGGTTAAAGAAATTCAAGCCCTAGGCTGAACCCTAACCCTAACCCTAGGCAGATAAATCAGCCTAGGTATAGGGATGGTGCCAAGGAAAAAGCTGTGAAAGCTGCCATGTTGTTGCACTTTTGTACTCCCCTTGGGATGCCTTGAACAGCTGCAGTGTGCCTGGAGCTAAGGGCTTCCTAGTTTCAAAAATCCTAGCCCTAGGCTTAAGCCTAATAGTAACCCTGGGAAAGTAAATCAGCCTGATGTTAGGCTTCTTGCCAAGGAAAAAGCCGTGAAAGCAGCCATGTTGTGGCACTTCTGCACTCCCTTTGGGATGCCTTTGGCAGATGAAGTAAGCCTGGAACTCA
The DNA here is from genome assembly GCF_027887145.1 of Ammospiza caudacuta. NCBI lineage: Eukaryota > Metazoa > Chordata > Aves > Passeriformes > Passerellidae > Ammospiza > Ammospiza caudacuta. Next base: position 298,293 of record NW_026682940.1, on the reverse strand, counting down.
GGGCTTCCTGGTTAAAGAAATCCAAGCCCTAGGCTGAACCCTAACCCTAACCCTAGGCAGATAAATCAGCCTAGGTATAGGGATGGTGCCAAGGAAAAAGCTGTGAAAGCTGCCATGTTGTTGCACTTTTGTACTCCCCTTGGGATGCCTTGAACAGCTGCAGTGTGCCTGGAGCTAAGGGCTTCCTAGTTTCAAAAATCCTAGCCCTAGGCCTAAGCCTAACAGTAACCCTGGGAAAGTAAATCAGCCTGATGTTAGGCTTCTTGCCAAGGAAAAAGCCGTGAAAGCAGCCATGTTGTGGCACTTTTGCACTCCCTTTTGGATGCCTTTCACAGCTCCAGTGTGCCTGGAACTCAGGGCTTCCTGATTTTAAAAATCCTAGCCCTAGGCCGAACCCCAACCCTAAGACGAGAAAGGCAAATCAGCCAGGAATTAGGCATGTCCCCAAGGAAAAAGCTGTGGAGGCAGGCATGTTGTGGTACTTTTGCGCTCTTCATGGCTAGTCCTTCGCAGCTGCTGTGTTCTTGGAACTCAGGGCTTTCTGGTTAATAGACCCTTACCCTAGGCGTAACTCAAACCTTAACCCTAGGAAGGAAAATCAACCTATGGTTCGGGATGGTCTCATGGAAATATCAGTGGTGGCAGCCAAGTTGCGTCACTTTTGCGCTCCCCTTGGGATGCCTTTTGCAGCTGCAGTGTGCCTGGAGCCCAGGGCTTCCTGGTTTTAAAAGTCCTAGGCCTAAGCCTAACAGTAACCCTAGGAAGGTAAATCAGCCGGGTATTAGGGATCTTCCTAAGGGAAAAGCCGTGAAAGCAGCCATGTTGTGGCACTTCTGCACTCCCTTTGGGATGCCTTTGGCAGATGAAGTAAGCCTGGAACTCAGGGCTTCCTGGTTAAAGAAATCCAAGCCCTAGGCTGAACCCTAACCCTAACCCTAGGCAGATAAATCAGCCTAGGTATAGGGATGGTGCCAAGGAAAAAGCTGTGAAAGCTGCCATGTTGTTGCACTTTTGTACTCCCCTTGGGATGCCTTGAACAGCTGCAGTGTGCCTGGAGCTAAGGGCTTCCTAGTTTTAAAAATCGTAGCCCTAGGCTTAAGCCTAATAGTAACCCTGGGAAGGTAAGTCAGCCTGGTGTTAGGCGTCTTGCCAAGGAAAAAGCCGTGAAAGCAGCCATGTTGTGGCACTTTTGCAATCCCTTTTGGATGCCTTTCACAGCTCCAGTGTGCCTGGAACTCAGGGCTTCCTGCTTTTAAAAATCCTAGCCCTAGGCCGAACCCCAACCCTATGACGAGAAAGGCAAATCAGCCAGGAATTAGGCATGTCCCCAAGGAAAAAGCTGTGGAGGCAGGCATGTTGTGGTACTTTTGCGCTCTTCTTGGCTAGTCCTTCGCAGCTGCTGTGTTCTTGGAACTCAGGGCTTTCTGGTTAATAGAACCCTTACCCTAAGCGTAACTCAAACCTTAACCCTAGGAAGGAAAATCAACCTATGGTTCGGGATGGTCTCATGGAAATATCAGTGGTGGCAGCCAAGTTACGTCACTTTTGCGCTCCCCTTGGGATGCCTTTCGCAGCTGCAGTGTGCCTGGGGCCCAGGGCTTCCTGGTTTTAAAAGTCCTAGGCCTAAGCCTAACAGTAACCCTAGGAAGGTAAATCAGCCGGGTATTAGGGTTCTTCCTAAGGTAAAAGCCGTGAAAGCAGCCATGTTGTGGCACTTCTGCACTCCCTTTGGGATGCCTTTGGCAGATGAAGTAAGCCTGGAACTCAGGGCTTCCTGGTTAAAAAAATTCAAGCCCTAGGCTGAACCCTAACCCTAACCCTAGGCAGATAAATCAGCCCAGGTATAGGGATGGTGCCAAGGAAAAAGCTGTGAAAGCTGCCATGTTGTTGCACTTTTGTACTCCCCTTGGGATGCCTTGAACAGCTGCAGTGTGCCTGGAGCTAAGGGCTTCCTAGTTTCAAAAATCCTAGCCCTAGGCCTAAGCCTAACAGTAACCCTGGGAAAGTAAATCAGCCTGATGTTAGGCTTCTTGCCAAGGAAAAAGCCGTGAAAGCAGCCATGTTGTGGCACTTCTGCACTCCCTTTGGGATGCCTTTGGCAGATGAAGTAAGCCTGGAACTCAGGGCTTCCTGGTTAAAGAAATCCAAGCCCTAGGCTGAACCCTAACCCTAACCCTTGGCAGATAAATCAGCCTAGGTATAGGGATGGTGCCAAGGAAAAAGCTGTGAAAGCTGCCATGTTGTTGCACTTTTGTACTCCCCTTGGGATGCCTTGAACAGCTGCAGTGTGCCTGGAGCTAAGGGCTTCCTAGTTTCAAAAATCCTAGCCCTAGGCCTAAGCCTAACAGTAACCCTGGGAAAGTAAATCAGCCTGATGTTAGGCTTCTTGCCAAGGAAAAAGCCGTGAAAGCAGCCATGTTGTGGCACTTTTGCACTCCCTTTTGGATGCCTTTCACAGCTCCAGTGTGCCTGGAACTCAGGGCTTCCTGATTTTAAAAATCCTAGCCCTAGGCCGAACCCCAACCCTAAGACGAGAAAGGCAAATCAGCCAGGAATTAGGCATGTCCACAAGGAAAAAGCTGTGGAGGCAGGCATGTTGTGGTACTTTTGCGCTCTTCTTGGCTAGTCCTTCGCAGCTGCTGTGTTCTTGGAACTCAGGGCTTTCTGGTTAATAGAACCCTTACCCTAGGCGTAACTCAAACCTTAACCCTAGGAAGGAAAATCAACCTATGGTTCGGGATGGTCTCATGGAAATATCAGTGGTGGCAGCCAAGTTGCGTCACTTTTGCGCTCCCCTTGGGATGCCTTTCACAGCTGCAGTGTGCCTGGAGCCCAGGGCTTCCTGGTTTTAAAAGTCCTAGGCCTAAGCCTAACAGTAACCCTAGGAAGGTAAATCAGCCGGGTATTAGGGTTCTTCCTAAGGGAAAAGCCGTGAAAGCAGCCATGTTGTGGCACTTCTGCACTCCCTTTGGGATGCCTTTGGCAGATGAAGTAAGCCTGGAACTCAGGGCTTCCTGGTTAAAGAAATCCAAGCCCTAGGCTGAACCCTAACCCTAACCCTAGGCAGATAAATCAGCCTAGGTATAGGGATGGTGCCAAGGAAAAAGCTGTGAAAGCTGCCATGTTGTTGCACTTTTGTACTCCCCTTGGGATGCCTTGAACAGCTGCAGTGTGCCTGGAGCCCAGGGCTTCCTAGTTTCAAAAATCCTAGCCCTAGGCCTAAGCCTAACAGTAACCCTGGGAAAGTATGTCAGCCTGGTGTTAGGCTTCTTGCCAAGGAAAAAGCCGTGAAAGCAGCCATGTTGTGGCACTTTTGCACTCCCTTTTGGATGCCTTTCACAGCTCCAGTGTGCCTGGAACTCAGGGCTTCCTGCTTTTAAAAATCCTAGCCCTAGGCCGAACCCCAACCCTAAGACGAGAAAGGCAAATCAGCCAGGAATTAGGCATGTCCCCAAGGAAAAAGCTGTGGAGGCAGGCATGTTGTGGTACTTTTGCGCTCTTCTTGGCTAGTCCTTCGCAGCTGCTGTGTTCTTGGAACTCAGGGCTTTCTGGTTAATAGACCCTTACCCTAGGCGTAACTCAAACCTTAACCCTAGGAAGGAAAATCAACCTATGGTTCGGGATGGTCTCATGGAAATATCAGTGGTGGCAGCCAAGTTGCGTCACTTTTGCGCTCCCCTTGGGATGCCTTTTGCAGCTGCAGTGTGCCTGGAGCCCAGGGCTTCCTGGTTTTAAAAGTCCTAGGCCTAAGCCTAACAGTAACCCTAGGAAGGTAAATCAGCCGGGTATTAGGGTTCTTCCTAAGGGAAAAGCCGTGAAAGCAGCCATGTTGTGGCACTTCTGCACTCCCTTTGGGATGCCTTTGGCAGATGAAGTAAGCCTGGAACTCAGGGCTTCCTGGTTAAAGAAATTCAAGCCCTAGGCTGAACCCTAACCCTAACCCTAGGCAGATAAATCAGCCTAGGTATAGGGATGGTGCCAAGGAAAAAGCTGTGAAAGCTGCCATGTTGTTGCACTTTTGTACTCCCCTTGGGATGCCTTGAACAGCTGCAGTGTGCCTGGAGCTAAGGGCTTCCTAGTTTTAAAAATCGTAGCCCTAGGCTTAAGCCTAATAGTAACCCTGGGAAAGTAAATCAGCCTGATGTTAGGCTTCTTGCCAAGGAAAAAGCCGTGAAAGCAGCCATGTTGTGGCACTTCTGCACTCCCTTTGGGATGCCTTTGGCAGATGAAGTAAGCCTGGAACTCAGGGCTTCCTGGTTAAAGAAATCCAAGCCCTAGGCTGAACCCTAACCCTAACCCTAGGCAGATAAATCAGCCTAGGTATAGGGATGGTGCCAAGGAAAAAGCTGTGAAAGCTGCCATGTTGTTGCACTTTTGTACTCCCCTTGGGATGCCTTGAACAGCTGCAGTGTGCCTGGAGCTAAGGGCTTCCTAGTTTCAAAAATCCTAGCCCTAGGCCTAAGCCTAACAGTAACCCTGGGAAAGTAAATCAGCCTGATGTTAGGCTTCTTGCCAAGGAAAAAGCCGTGAAAGCAGCCATGTTGTGGCACTTTTGCACTCCCTTTTGGATGCCTTTCACAGCTCCAGTGTGCCTGGAACTCAGGGCTTCCTGATTTTAAAAATCCTAGCCCTAGGCCGAACCCCAACCCTAAGACGAGAAAGGCAAATCAGCCAGGAATTAGGCATGTCCCCAAGGAAAAAGCTGTGGAGGCAGGCATGTTGTGGTACTTTTGCGCTCTTCTTGGGTAGTCCTTCGCAGCTGCTGTGTTCTTGGAACTCAGGGCTTTCTGGTTAATAGAACCCTTACCCTAGGCGTAACTCAAACCTTAACCCTAGGAAGGAAAATCATCCTATGGTTCGGGATGGTCTCATGGAAATATCAGTGGTGGCAGCCAAGTTGCGTCACTTTTGCGCTCCCCTTGGGATGCCTTTCGCAGCTGCAGTGTGCCTGGAGCCCAGGGCTTCCTGGTTTTAAAAGTCCTAGGCCTAAGCCTAACAGTAACCCTAGGAAGGTAAATCAGCCGGGTATTAGGGTTCTTCCTAAGGGAAAAGCCGTGAAAGCAGCCATGTTGTGGCACTTCTGCACTCCCTTTGGGATGCCTTTGGCAGATGAAGTAAGCCTGGAACTCAGGGCTTCCTGGTTAAAAAAAATTCAAGCCCTAGGCTGAACCCTAACCCTAACCCTAGGCAGATAAATCAGCCTAGGTATAGGGATGGTGCCAAGGAAAAAGCTGTGAAAGCTGCCATGTTGTTGCACTTTTGTACTCCCCTTGGGATGCCTTGAACAGCTGCAGTGTGCCTGGAGCCCAGGGCTTCCTAGTTTTAAAAATCCTAGCCCTAGGCCTAAGCCTAACAGTAACCCTGGGACGGCAAATCAGCCTGGTGTTAGGCTTCTTGCCAAGGAAAAAGCCGTGAAAGCAGCCATGTTGTGGCACTTTTGCACTCCCTTTTGGATGCCTTTCACAGCTCCAGTGTGCCTGGAACTCAGGGCTTCCTGCTTTTAAAAATCCTAGCCCTAGGCCGAACCCCAACCCTAAGACGAGAAAGGCAAATCAGCCAGGAATTAGGCATGTCCCCAAGGAAAAAGCTGTGGAGGCAGGCATGTTGTGGTACTTTTGCGCTCTTCTTGGCTAGTCCTTCGCAGCTGCTGTGTTCTTGGAACTCAGGGCTTTCTGGTTAATAGAACCCTTACCCTAGGCGTAACTCAAACCTTAACCCTAGGAAGGAAAATCAACCTATGGTTCGGGATGGTCTCATGGAAATATCAGTGGTGGCAGCCAAGTTGCGTCACTTTTGCGCTCCCCTTGGGATGCCTTTCGCAGCTGCAGTGTGCCTGGAGCCCAGGGCTTCCTGGTTTTAAAAGTCCTAGGCCTAAGCCTAACAGTAACCCTAGGAAGGTAAATCAGCCGGGTATTAGGGTTCTTCCTAAGGGAAAAGCCGTGAAAGCAGCCATGTTGTTGCACTTTTGTAGTCCCCTTGGGATGCCTTGAACAGCTGCAGTGTGCCTGGAGCTAAGGGCTTCCTAGTTTCAAAAATCCTAGCCCTAGGCCTAAGCCTAACAGTAACCCTGGGAAGGTAAATCAGCCTGATGTTAGGCTTCTTGCCAAGGAAAAAGCCGTGAAAGCAGCCATGTTGTGGCACTTCTGCACTCCCTTTGGGATGCCTTTGGCAGATGAAGTAAGCCTGGAACTCAGGGCTTCCTGGTTAAAGAAATCCAAGCCCTAGGCTGAACCCTAACCCTAACCCTAGGCAGATAAATCAGCCTAGGTATAGGGATGGTGCCAAGTAAAAAGCTGTGAAAGCTGCCATGTTGTTGCACTTTTGTACTCCCCTTGGGATGCCTTGAACAGCTGCAGTGTGCCTGGAGCCCAGGGCTTCCTAGTTTCAAAAATCCTAGCCCTAGGCCTAAGCCTAACAGTAACCCTGGGAAAGTAAATCAGCCTGATGTTAGGCTTCTTGCCAAGGAAAAAGCCGTGAAAGCAGCCATGTTGTGGCACTTTTGCACTCCCTTTTGGATGCCTTTCACAGCTCCAGTGTGCCTGGAACTCAGGGCTTCCTGATTTTAAAAATCCTAGCCCTAGGCCGAACCCCAACCCTAAGACGAGAAAGGCAAATCAGCCAGGAATTAGGCATGTCCCCAAGGAAAAAGCTGTGGAGGCAGGCATGTTGTGGTACTTTTGCGCTCTTCTTGGCTAGTCCTTCGCAGCTGCTGTGTTCTTGGAACTCAGGGCTTTCTGGTTAATAGAACCCTTACCCTAGGCGTAACTCAAACCTTAACCCTAGGAAGGAAAATCATCCTATGGTTCGGGATGGTCTCATGGAAATATCAGTGGTGGCAGCCAAGTTGCGTCACTTTTGCGCTCCCCTTGGGATGCCTTTTGCAGCTGCAGTGTGCCTGGAGCCCAGGGCTTCCTGGTTTTAAAAGTCCTAGGCCTAAGCCTAACAGTAACCCTAGGAAGGTAAATCAGCCGGGTATTAGGGTTCTTCCTAAGGGAAAAGCCGTGAAAGCAGCCATGTTGTTGCACTTTTGTACTCCCCTTGGGATGCCTTTCGCAGCTGCAGTGTGCCTGGAGCTAAGGGCTTCCTAGTTTCAAAAATCCTAGCCCTAGGCCTAAGCCTAACAGTAACACTGGGAAGGTAAATCAGCCTGATGTTAGGCTTCTTGCCAAGGAAAAAGCCGTGAAAGCAGCCATGTTGTGGCACTTCTGCACTCCCTTTGGGATGCCTTTGGCAGATGAAGTAAGCCTGGAACTTAGGGCTTCCGGGTTAAAGAAATCCAAGCCCTAGGCTGAACCCTAACCCTAACCCTAGGCAGATAAATCAGCCTAGGTATAGGGATGGTGCCAAGGAAAAAGCTGTGAAAGCTGCCATGTTGTTGCACTTTTGTACTCCCCTTGGGATGCCTTGAACAGCTGCAGTGTGCCTGGAGCTAAGGGCTTCCTAGTTTCAAAAATCCTAGCCCTAGGCCTAAGCCTAACAGTAACCCTGGGAGTGTAAATCAGCCTGGTGTTAGGCTTCTTGCCAAGGAAAAAGCTGTGAAAGCTGCCATGTTGTTGCACTTTTGTACTCCCCTTGGGATGCCTTGAACAGCTGCAGTGTGCCTGGAGCTAAGGGCCTCCTAGTTTCAAAAATCCTAGCCCTAGGCCTAAGCCTAACAGTAACCCTGGGAAAGTAAATCAGCCTGGTGTTAGGCTTCTTGCCAAGGAAAAAGCCGTGAAAGCAGCCATGTTGTGGCACTTTTGCACTCCCTTTTGGATGCCTTTCACAGCTGCAGTGTGCCTGGAACTCAGGGCTTCCTGCTTTTAAAAATCCTGGCCCGAGGCCGAACCGCAACCCTAAGACGAGAAAGGCAAATCAGCCAGGAATTAGGCATGTCCCCAAGGAAAAAGCTGTGGAGGCAGGCATGTTGTGGTACTTTTGCGCTCTTCTTGGGTAGTCCTTCGCAGCTGCTGTGTTCTTGGATCTCAGGGCTTTCTGGTTAATAGAACCCTTACCCTAGGCGTAACTCAAACCTTAACCCTAGGAAGGAAAATCAACCTATGGTTCGGGATGGTCTCATGGAAATATCAGTGGTGGCAGCCAAGTTGCGTCACTTTTGCGCTCCCCTTGGGATGCCTTTTGCAGCTGCAGTGTGCCTGGAGCCCAGGGCTTCCTGGTTTTAAAAGTCCTAGGCCTAAGCCTAACAGTAACCCTAGGAAGGTAAATCAGCCGGGTATTAGGGTTCTTCCTAAGGGAAAAGCCGTGAAAGCAGCCATGTTGTGGCACTTCTGCACTCCCTTTGGGATGCCTTTGGCAGATGAAGTAAGCCTGGAACTCAGGGCTTCCTGGTTAAAGAAATTCAAGCCCTAGGCTGAACCCTAACCCTAACCCTAGGCAGATAAATCAGCCCAGGTATAGGGATGGTGCCAAGGAAAAAGCTGTGAAAGCTGCCATGTTGTTGCACTTTTGTACTCCCCTTGGGATGCCTTGAACAGCTGCAGTGTGCCTGGAGCTAAGGGCTTCCTAGTTTCAAAAATCCTAGCCCTAGGCCTAAGCCTAACAGTAACCCTGGGAAAGTAAATCAGCCTGGTGTTAGGCTTCTTGCCAAGGAAAAAGCCGTGAAAGCAGCCATGTTGTGGCACTTTTGCACTCCCTTTTGGATGCCTTTCACAGCTCCAGTGTGCCTGGAACTCAGGGCTTCCTGCTTTTAAAAATCCTAGCCCTAGGCCGAACCCCAACCCTAAGACGAGAAAGGCAAATCAGCCAGGAATTAGGCATGTCCCCAAGGAAAAAGCTGTGGAGGCAGGCATGTTGTGGTACTTTTGCGCTCTTCTTGGCTAGTCCTTCGCAGCTGCTGTGTTCTTGGAACTCAGGGCTTTCTGGTTAATAGAACCCTTACCCTAGGCGTAACTCAAACCTTAACCCTAGGAAGGAAAATCAGCCTATGGTTCGGGATGGTCTCATGGAAATATCAGTGGTGGCAGCCAAGTTGCGTCACTTTTGCGCTCTCCTTGGGATGCCTTTTGCAGCTGCAGTGTGCCTGGAGCCCAGGGCTTCCTGGTTTTAAAAGTCCTAGGCCTAAGCCTAACAGTAACCCTAGGAAGGTAAATCAGCCGCGTATTAGGGTTCTTCCTAAGGGAAAAGCCGTGAAAGCAGCCATGTTGTGGCACTTCTGCACTCCCTTTGGGATGCCTTTGGCAGATGAAGTAAGCCTGGAACTCAGGGCTTCCTGGTAAAAAAAATTCAAGCCCTAGGCTGAACCCTAACCCTAACCCTAGGCAGATAAATCAGCCCAGGTATAGGGATGGTGCCAAGGAAAAAGCTGTGAAAGCTGCCATGTTGTTGCACTTTTGTACTCCCCTTGGGATGCCTTGAACAGCTGCAGTGTGCCTGGAGCTAAGGGCTTCCTAGTTTCAAAAATCCTAGCCCTAGGCCTAAGCCTAACACTAACCCTGGGAAAGTAAATCAGCCTGATGTTAGGCTTCTTGCCAAGGAAAAAGCCGTGAAAGCAGCCATGTTGTGGCACTTCTGCACTCCCTTTGGGATGCCTTTGGCAGATGAAGTAAGCCTGGAACTCAGGGCTTCCTGGTTAAAGAAATCCAAGCCCTAGGCTGAACCCTAACCCTAACCCTAGGCAGATAAATCAGCCTAGGTATAGGGATGGTGCCAAGGAAAAAGCTGTGAAAGCTGCCATGTTGTTGCACTTTTGTACTCCCCTTGGGATGCCTTGAACAGCTGCAGTGTGCCTGGAGCTAAGGGCTTCCTAGTTTCAAAAATCCTAGCCCTAGGCCTAAGCCTAACAGTAACCCTGGGAAAGTAAATCAGCCTGATGTTAGGCTTCTTGCCAAGGAAAAAGCCGTGAAAGCAGCCATGTTGTGGCACTTTTGCACTCCCTTTTGGATGCCTTTCACAGCTCCAGTGTGCCTGGAACTCAGGGCTTCCTGATTTTAAAAATCCTAGCCCTAGGCCGAACCCCAACCCTAAGACGAGAAAGGCAAATCAGCCAGGAATTAGGCATGTCCCCAAGGAAAAAGCTGTGGAGGCAGGCATGTTGTGGTACTTTTGCGCTCTTCTTGGCTAGTCCTTCGCAGCTGCTGTGTTCTTGGAACTCAGGGCTTTCTGGTTAATAGAACCCTTACCCTAGGCGTAACTCAAACCTTAACCCTAGGAAGGAAAATCATCCTATGGTTCGGGATGGTCTCATGGAAATATCAGTGGTGGCAGCCAAGTTGCGTCACTTTTGCGCTGCCCTTGGGATGCCTTTCACAGCTGCAGTGTGCCTGGAGCCCAGGGCTTCCTGGTTTTAAAAGTCCTAGGCCTAAGCCTAACAGTAACCCTAGGAAGGTAAATCAGCCGGGTATTAGGGTTCTTCCTAAGGGAAAAGCCGTGAAAGCAGCCATGTTGTGGCACTTCTGCACTCCCTTTGGGATGCCTTTGGCAGATGAAGTAAGCCTGGAACTCAGGGCTTCCTGGTTAAAATAATTCAAGCCCTAGGCTGAACCCTAACCCTAACCCTAGGCAGATAAATCAGCCTAGGTATAGGGATGGTGCCAAGGAAAAAGCTGTGAAAGCTGCCATGTTGTTGCACTTTTGTACTCCCCTTGGGATGCCTTGAACAGCTGCAGTGTGCCTGGAGCCCAGGGCTTCCTAGTTTTAAAAATCCTAGCCCTAGGCCTAAGCCTAACAGTAACCCTGGGAAGGCAAATCAGCCTGGTGTTAGGCTTCTTGCCAAGGAAAAAGCCGTGAAAGCAGCCATGTTGTGGCACTTTTGCACTCCCTTTTGGATGCCTTTCACAGCTCCAGTGTGCCTGGAACTCAGGGCTTCCTGCTTTTAAAAATCCTAGCCCTAGGCCTAACCCCAACCCTAAGACGAGAAAGGCAAATCAGCCAGGAATTAGGCATGTCCCCAAGGAAAAAGCTGTGGAGGCAGGCATGTTGTGGTACTTTTGCGCTCTTCTTGGCTAGTCCTTCGCAGCTGCTGTGTTCTTGGAACTCAGGGCTTTCTGGTTAATAGAACCCTTACCCTAGGCGTAACTCAAACCTTAACCCTAGGAAGGAAAATCAACCTATGGTTCGGGATGGTCTCATGGAAATATCAGTGGTGGCAGCCAAGTTGCGTCACTTTTGCGCTCCCCTTGGGATGCCTTTCGCAGCTGCAGTGTGCCTGGAGCCCAGGGCTTCCTGGTTTTAAAAGTCCTAGGCCTAAGCCTAACAGTAACCCTAGGAAGGTAAATCAGCCGGGTATTAGGGTTCTTCCTAAGGGAAAAGCCGTGAAAGCAGCCATGTTGTGGCACTTCTGCACTCCCTTTGGGATGCCTTTGGCAGATGAAGTAAGCCTGGAACTCAGGGCTTCCTGGTTAAAGAAATTCAAGCCCTAGGCTGAACCCTAACCCTAACCCTAGGCAGATAAATCAGCCTAGGTATAGGGATGGTGCCAAGGAAAAAGCTGTGAAAGCTGCCATGTTGTTGCACTTTTGTACTCCCCTTGGGATGCCTTGAACAGCTGCAGTGTGCCTGGAGCTAAGGGCTTCCTAGTTTTAAAAATCCTAGCCCTAGGCCTAAGCCTAACAGTAACCCTGGGAAGGTAAGTCAGCCTGGTGTTAGGCGTCTTGCCAAGGAACAAGCCGTGAAAGCAGCCATGTTGTGGCACTTTTGCAATCCCTTTTGGATGCCTTTCACAGCTCCAGTGTGCCTGGAACTCAGGGCTTCCTGCTTTTAAAAATCCTAGCCCTAGGCCGAACCCCAACCCTATGACGAGAAAGGCAAATCAGCCAGGAATTAGGCATGTCCCCAAGGAAAAAGCGGTGGAGGCAGGCATGTTGTGGTACTTTTGCGCTCTTCTTGGCTAGTCCTTCGCAGCTGCTGTGTTCTTGGAACTCAGGGCTTTCTGGTTAATAGAACCCTTACCCTAGGCGTAACTCAAACCTTAACCCTAGGAAGGAAAATCAGCCTATGGTTCGGGATGGTCTCATGGAAATATCAGTGGTGGCAGCCAAGTTGCGTCACTTTTGCGCTCCCCTTGGGATGCCTTTCGCAGCTGCAGTGTGCCTGGAGCCCAGGGCTTCCTGGTTTTAAAAGTCCTAGGCCTAAGCCTAACAGTAACCCTAGGAAGGTAAATCAGCCGGGTATTAGGGTTCTTCCTAAGGGAAAAGCCGTGAAAGCAGCCATGTTGTGGCACTTCTGCACTCCCTTTGGGATGCCTTTGGCAGATGAAGTAAGCCTGGAACTCAGGGCTTCCTGGTTAAAGAAATTCAAGCCCTAGGCTGAACCCTAACCCTAACCCTAGGCAGATAAATCAGCCTAGGTATAGGGATGGTGCCAAGGAAAAAGCTGTGAAAGCTGCCATGTTGTTGCACTATTGTACTCCCCTTGGGATGCCTTGAACAGCTGCAGTGTGCCTGGAGCTAAGGGCTTCCTAGTTTCAAAAATCCTAGCCCTAGGCCTAAGCCTAACAGTAACCCTGGGAAAGTAAATCAGCCTGATGTTAGGCTTCTTGCCAAGGAAAAAGCCGTGAAAGCAGCCATGTTGTGGCACTTCTGCACTCCCTTTGGGATGCCTTTGGCAGATGAAGTAAGCCTGGAACTCAGGGCTTCCTGGTTAAAGAAATCCAAGCCCTAGGCTGAACCCTAACCCTAACCCTAGGCAGATAAATCAGCCTAGGTATAGGGATGGTGCCAAGGAAAAAGCTGTGAAAGCTGCCATGTTGTTGCACTTTTGTACTCCCCTTGGGATGCCTTGAACAGCTGCAGTGTGCCTGGAGCTAAGGGCTTCCTAGTTTCAAAAATCCTAGCCCTAGGCCTAAGCCTAACAGTAACCCTGGGAAAGTAAATCAGCCTGGTGTTAGGCTTCTTGCCAAGGAAAAAGCCGTGAAAGCAGCCATGTTGTGGCACTTTTGCACTCCCTTTTGGATGGCTTTCACAGCTCCAGTGTGCCTGGAACTCAGGGCTTCCTGATTTTAAAAATCCTAGCCCTAGGCCGAACCCCAACCCTAAGACGAGAAAGGCAAATCAGCCAGGAATTAGGCATGTCCCCAAGGAAAAAGCTGTGGAGGCAGGCATGTTGTGGTACTTTTGCGCTCTTCTTGGCTAGTCCTTCGCAGCTGCTGTGTTCTTGGAACTCAGGGCTTTCTGGTTAATAGACCCTTACCCTAGGCGTAACTCAAACCTTAACCCTAGGAAGGAAAATCAGCCTATGGTTCGGGATGGTCTCATGGAAATATCAGTGGTGGCAGCCAAGTTGCGTCACTTTTGCGCTCCCCTTGGGATGCCTTTCACAGCTGCAGTGTGCCTGGAGCACAGGGCTTCCTGGTTTTAAAAGTCCTAGGCCTAAGCCTAACAGTAACCCTAGGAAGGTAAATCAGCCGGGTATTAGGGTTCTTCCTAAGGGAAAAGCCATGAAAGCAGCCATGTTGTGGCACTTCTGCACTCCCTTTGGGATGCCTTTGGCAGATGAAGTAAGCCTGGAACTCAGGGCTTCCTGGTTAAAGAAATCCAAGCCCTAGGCTGAACCCTAACCCTAACCCTAGGCAGATAAATCAGCCTAGGTATAGGGATGGTGCCAAGGAAAAAGCTGTGAAAGCTGCCATGTTGTTGCACTTTTGTACTCCCCTTGGGATGCCTTGAACAGCTGCAGTGTGCCTGGAGCCCAGGGCTTCCTAGTTTTAAAAATCCTAGCCCTAGGCCTAAGCCTAACAGTAACCCTGGGAAAGTAAATCAGCCTGATGTTAGGCTTCTTGCCAAGGAAAAAGCCGTGAAAGCAGCCATGTTGTGGCACTTTTGCACTCCCTTTTGGATGCCTTTCACAGCTCCAGTGTGCCTGGAACTCAGGGCTTCCTGCTTTTAAAAATCCTAGCCCTAGGCCGAACCCCAACCCTAAGACGAGAAAGGCAAATCAGCCAGGAATTAGGCATGTCCCCAAGGAAAAAGCTGTGGAGGCAGGCATGTTGTGGTACTTTTGCGCTCTTCTTGGCTAGTCCTTCGCAGCTGCTGTGTTCTTGGAACTCAGGGCTTTCTGGTTAATAGAACCCTTACCCTAGGTGTAACTCAAACCTTAACCCTAGGAAGGAAAATCAGCCTATGGTTCGGGATGGTCTCATGGAAATATCAGTGGTGGCAGCCAAGTTGCGTCACTTTTGCGCTCCCCTTGGGATGCCTTTCACAGCTGCAGTGTGCCTGGAGCCCAGGGCTTCCTGGTTTTAAAAGTCCTAGGCCTAAGCCTAACAGTAACCCTAGGAAGGTAAATCAGCCGGGTATTAGGGTTCTTCCTAAGGGAAAAGCCGTGAAAGCAGCCATGTTGTGGCACTTCTGCACTCCCTTTGGGATGCCTTTGGCAGATGAAGTAAGCCTGGAACTCAGGGCTTCCTGGTTAAAGAAATCCAAGCCCTAGGCTGAACCCTAACCCTAACCCTAGGCAGATAAATCAGCCTAGGTATAGGGATGGTGCCAAGGAAAAAGCTGTGAAAGCTGCCATGTTGTTGCACTTTTGTACTCCCCTTGGGATGCCTTGAACAGCTGCAGTGTGCCTGGAGCTAAGGGCTTCCTAGTTTCAAAAATCCTAGCCCTAGGCCTAAGCCTAACAGTAACCCTGGGAAGGCAAATCAGCCTGGTGTTAGGCTTCTTGCCAAGGAAAAAGCCGTGAAAGCAGCCATGTTGTGGCACTTTTGCACTCCCTTTTGGATGCCTTTCACAGCTCCAGTGTGCCTGGAACTCAGGGCTTCCTGATTTTAAAAATCCTAGCCCTAGGCCGAACCCCAACCCTAAGACGAGAAAGGCAAATCAGCCAGGAATTAGGCATGTCCCCAAGGAAAAAGCTGTGGAGGCAGGCATGTTGTGGTACTTTTGCGCTCTTCTTGGCTAGTCCTTCGCAGCTGCTGTGTTCTTGGAACTCAGGGCTTTCTGGTTAATAGAACCCTTACCCTAGGCGTAACTCAAACCTTAACCCTAGGAAGGAAAATCAACCTATGGTTCGGGATGGTCTCATGGAAATATCAGTGGTGGCAGCCAAGTTGCGTCACTTTTGCGCTCCCCTTGGGATGCCTTTCGCAGCTGCAGTGTGCCTGGAGCCCAGGGCTTCCTGGTTTTAAAAGTCCTAGGCCTAAGCCTAACAGTAACCCTAGGAAGGTAAATCAGCCGGGTATTAGGGTTCTTCCTAAGGGAAAAGCCGTGAAAGCAGCCATGTTGTGGCACTTCTGCACTCCCTTTGGGATGCCTTTGGCAGATGAAGTAAGCCTGGAACTCAGGGCTTCCTGGTTAAAAAAATTCAAGCCCTAGGCTGAACCCTAACCCTAACCCTAGGCAGATAAATCAGCCTAGGTATAGGGATGGTGCCAAGGAAAAAGCTGTGAAAGCTGCCATGTTGTTGCACTTTTGTACTCCCCTTGGGATGCCTTGAACAGCTGCAGTGTGCCTGGAGCTAAGGGCTTCCTAGTTTCAAAAATCCTAGCCCTAGGCCTAAGCCTAACAGTAACCCTGGGAAGGTAAATCAGCCTGATGTTAGGCTTCTTGCCAAGGAAAAAGCCGTGAAAGCAGCCATGTTGTGGCACTTCTGCACTCCCTTTGGGATGCCTTTGGCAGATGAAGTAAGCCTGGAACTCAGGGCTTCCTGGTTAAAGAAATCCAAGCCCTAGGCTGAACCCTAACCCTAACCCTTGGCAGATAAATCAGCCTAGGTATAGGGATGGTGCCAAGGAAAAAGCTGTGAAAGCTGCCATGTTGTTGCACTTTTGTACTCCCCTTGGGATGCCTTGAACAGCTGCAGTGTGCCTGGAGCTAAGGGCTTCCTAGTTTCAAAAATCCTAGCCCTAGGCCTACGCCTAACAGTAACCCTGGGAAAGTAAATCAGCCTGGTGTTAGGCTTCTTGCCAAGGAAAAAGCTGTGAAAGCTGCCATGTTGTTGCACTTTTGTACTCCCCTTGGGATGCCTTGAACAGCTGCTGTGTGCCTGGAGCCCAGGGCTTCCTAGTTTTAAAAATCCTAGCCCTAGGCCTAAGCCTAACAGTAACCCTGGGAAAGTAAATCAGCCTGGTGTTAGGCTTCTTGCCAAGGAAAAAGCCGTGAAAGCAGCCATGTTGTGGCACTTTTGCACTCCCTTTTGGATGCCTTTCACAGCTCCAGTGTGCCTGGAACTCAGGGCTTCCTGCTTTTAAAAATCCTAGCCCTAGGCCAAACCCCAACCCTAAGACGAGAAAGGCAAATCAGCCAGGAATTAGGCATGTCCCCAAGGAAAAAGCTGTGGAGGCAGGCATGTTGTGGTACTTTTGCGCTCTTCTTGGCTAGTCCTTCGCAGCTGCTGTGTTCTTGGAACTCAGGGCTTTCTGGTTAATAGAACCCTTACCCTAGGCGTAACTCAAACCTTAACCCTAGGAAGGAAAATCAACCTATGGTTCGGGATGGTCTCATGGAAATATCAGTGGTGGCAGCCAAGTTGCGTCACTTTTGCGCTCCCCTTGGGATGCCTTTCTCAGCTGCAGTGTGCCTGGAGCCCAGGGCTTCCTGGTTTTAAAAGTCCTAGGCCTAAGCCTAACAGTAACCCTAGGAAGGTAAATCAGCCGGGTATTAGGGTTCTTCCTAAGGGAAAAGCCGTGAAAGCAGCCATGTTGTGGCACTTCTGCACTCCCTTTGGGATGCCTTTGGCAGATGAAGTAAGCCTGGAACTCAGGGCTTCCTGGTTAAAAAAATTCAAGCCCTAGGCTGAACCCTAACCCTAACCCTAGGCAGATAAATCAGCCTAGGTATAGGGATGGTGCCAAGGAAAAAGCTGTGAAAGCTGCCATGTTGTTGCACTTTTGTACTCCCCTTGGGATGCCTTGAACAGCTGCAGTGTGCCTGGAGCTAAGGGCTTCCTAGTTTCAAAAATCCTAGCCCTAGGCCTAAGCCTAACAGTAACCCTGGGAAGGTAAATCAGCCTGATGTTAGGCTTCTTGCCAAGGAAAAAGCCGTGAAAGCAGCCATGTTGTGGCACTTCTGCACTCCCTTTGGGATGCCTTTGGCAGATGAAGTAAGCCTGGAACTCAGGGCTTCCTAGTTAAAGAAATCCAAGCCCTAGGCTGAACCCTAACCCTAACCCTAGGCAGATAAATCAGCCTAGGTATAGGGATGGTGCCAAGGAAAAAGCTGTGAAAGCTGCCATGTTGTTGCACTTTTGTACTCCCCTTGGGATGCCTTGAACAGCTGCAGTGTGCCTGGAGCTAAGGGCTTCCTAGTTTCAAAAATCCTAGCCCTAGGCCTACGCCTAACAGTAACCCTGGGAAAGTAAATCAGCCTGGTGTTAGGCTTCTTGCCAAGGAAAAAGCTGTGAAAGCTGCCATGTTGTTGCACTTTTGTACTCCCCTTGGGATGCCTTGAACAGCTGCTGTGTGCCTGGAGCTAAGGGCTTCCTAGTTTCAAAAATCCTAGCCCTAGGCCTAAGCCTAACAGTAACCCTGGGAAAGTAAATCAGCCTTGTGTTAGGCTTCTTGCCAAGGAAAAAGCCGTGAAAGCAGCCATGTTGTGGCACTTTTGCACTCCCTTTTGGATGCCTTTCACAGCTCCAGTGTGCCTGGAACTCAGGGCTTCCTGCTTTTAAAAATCCTAGCCCTAGGCCGAACCCCAACCCTAAGACGAGAAAGGCAAATCAGCCAGGAATTAGGCATGTCCCCAAGGAAAAAGCTGTGGAGGCAGGCATGTTGTGGTACTTTTGCGCTCTTCTTGGCTAGTCCTTCGCAGCTGCTGTGTTCTTGGAACTCAGGGCTTTCTGGTTAATAGAACCCTTACCCTAGGCGTAACTCAAACCTTAACCCTAGGAAGGAAAATCAGCCTATGGTTCGGGATGGTCTCATGGAAATATCAGTGGTGGCAGCCAAGTTGCGTCACTTTTGCGCTCTCCTTGGGATGCCTTTTGCAGCTGCAGTGTGCCTGGAGCCCAGGGCTTCCTGGTTTTAAAAGTCCTAGGCCTAAGCCTAACAGTAACCCTAGGAAGGTAAATCAGCCGGGTATTAGGGTTCTTCCTAAGGGAAAAGCCGTGAAAGCAGCCATGTTGTGGCACTTCTGCACTCCCTTTGGGATGCCTTTGGCAGATGAAGTAAGCCTGGAACTCAGGGCTTCCTGGTAAAAAAAATTCAAGCCCTAGGCTGAACCCTAACCCTAACCCTAGGCAGATAAATCAGCCCAGGTATAGGGATGGTGCCAAGGAAAAAGCTGTGAAAGCTGCCATGTTGTTGCACTTTTGTACTCCCCTTGGGATGCCTTGAACAGCTGCAGTGTGCCTGGAGCTAAGGGCTTCCTAGTTTCAAAAATCCTAGCCCTAGGCCTAAGCCTAACAGTAACCCTGGGAAAGTAAATCAGCCTGATGTTAGGCTTCTTGCCAAGGAAAAAGCCGTGAAAGCAGCCATGTTGTGGCACTTCTGCACTCCCTTTGGGATGCCTTTGGCAGATGAAGTAAGCCTGGAACTCAGGGCTTCCTGGTTAAAGAAATCCAAGCCCTAGGCTGAACCCTAACCCTAACCCTAGGCAGATAAATCAGCCTAGGTATAGGGATGGTGCCAAGGAAAAAGCTGTGAAAGCTGCCATGTTGTTGCACTTTTGTACTCCCCTTGGGATGCCTTGAACAGCTGCAGTGTGCCTGGAGCTAAGGGCTTCCTAGTTTCAAAAATCCTAGCCCTAGGCCTAAGCCTAACAGTAACCCTGGGAAAGTAAATCAGCCTGATGTTAGGCTTCTTGCCAAGGAAAAAGCCGTGAAAGCAGCCATGTTGTGGCAATTTTGCACTCCCTTTTGGATGCCTTTCACAGCTCCAGTGTGCCTGGAACTCAGGGCTTCCTGATTTTAAAAATCCTAGCCCTAGGCCGAACCCCAACCCTAAGACGAGAAAGGCAAATCAGCCAGGAATTAGGCATGTCCCCAAGGAAAAAGCTGTGGAGGCAGGCATGTTGTGGTACTTTTGCGCTCTTCTTGGCTAGTCCTTCGCAGCTGCTGTGTTCTTGGAACTCAGGGCTTTCTGGTTAATAGAACCCTTACCCTAGGCGTAACTCAAACCTTAACCCTAGGAAGGAAAATCATCCTATGGTTCGGGATGGTCTCATGGAAATATCAGTGGTGGCAGCCAAGTTGCGTCACTTTTGCGCTGCCCTTGGGATGCCTTTCACAGCTGCAGTGTGCCTGGAGCCCAGGGCTTCCTGGTTTTAAAAGTCCTAGGCCTAAGCCTAACAGTAACCCTAGGAAGGTAAATCAGCCGGGTATTAGGGTTCTTCCTAAGGGAAAAGCCGTGAAAGCAGCCATGTTGTGGCACTTCTGCACTCCCTTTGGGATGCCTTTGGCAGATGAAGTAAGCCTGGAACTCAGGGCTTCCTGGTTAAAAAAAATTCAAGCCCTAGGCTGAACCCTAACCCTAACCCTAGGCAGATAAATCAGCCTAGGTATAGGGATGGTGCCAAGGAAAAAGCTGTGAAAGCTGCCATGTTGTTGCACTTTTGTACTCCCCTTGGGATGCCTTGAACAGCTGCAGTGTGCCTGGAGCCCAGGGCTTCCTAGTTTTAAAAATCCTAGCCCTAGGCCTAAGCCTAACAGTAACCCTGGGAAGGCAAATCAGCCTGGTGTTAGGCTTCTTGCCAAGGAAAAAGCCGTGAAAGCAGCCATGTTGTGGCACTTTTGCACTCCCTTTTGGATGCCTTTCACAGCTCCAGTGTGCCTGGAACTCAGGGCTTCCTGCTTTTAAAAATCCTAGCCCTAGGCCGAACCCCAACCCTAAGACGAGAAAGGCAAATCAGCCAGGAATTAGGCATGTCCCCAAGGAAAAAGCTGTGGAGGCAGGCATGTTGTGGTACTTTTGCGCTCTTCTTGGCTAGTCCTTCGCAGCTGCTGTGTTCTTGGAACTCAGGGCTTTCTGGTTAATAGAACCCTTACCCTAGGCGTAACTCAAACCTTAACCCTAGGAAGGAAAATCAACCTATGGTTCGGGATGGTCTCATGGAAATATCAGTGGTGGCAGCCAAGTTGCGTCACTTTTGCGCTCCCCTTGGGATGCCTTTCACAGCTGCAGTGTGCCTGGAGCCCAGGGCTTCCTGGTTTTAAAAGTCCTAGGCCTAAGCCTAACAGTAACCCTAGGAAGGTAAATCAGCCGGGTATTAGGGCTCTTCCTAAGGGAAAAGCCGTGAAAGCAGCCATGTTGTGGCACTTCTGCACTCCCTTTGGGATGCCTTTGGCAGATGAAGTAAGCCTGGAACTCAGGGCTTCCTGGTTAAAGAAATTCAAGCCCTAGGCTGAACCCTAACCCTAACCCTAGGCAGATAAATCAGCCTAGGTATAGGGATGGTGCCAAGGAAAAAGCTGTGAAAGCTGCCATGTTGTTGCACTTTTGTACTCCCCTTGGGATGCCTTGAACAGCTGCAGTGTGCCTGGAGCTAAGGGCTTCCTAGTTTTAAAAATCCTAGCCCTAGGCCTAAGCCTAACAGTAACCCTGGGAAGGTAAGTCAGCCTGGTGTTAGGCGTCTTGCCAAGGAACAAGCCGTGAAAGCAGCCATGTTGTGGCACTTTTGCAATCCCTTTTGGATGCCTTTCACAGCTCCAGTGTGCCTGGAACTCAGGGCTTCCTGCTTTTAAAAATCCTAGCCCTAGGCCGAACTCCAACCCTATGACGAGAAAGGCAAATCAGCCAGGAATTAGGCATGTCCCCAAGGAAAAAGCTGTGGAGGCAGGCATGTTGTGGTACTTTTGCGCTCTTCTTGGCTAGTCCTTCGCAGCTGCTGTGTTCTTGGAACTCAGGGCTTTCTGGTTAATAGAACCCTTACCCTAGGCGTAACTCAAACCTTAACCCTAGGAAGGAAAATCAGCCTATGGTTCGGGATGGTCTCATGGAAATATCAGTGGTGGCAGCCAAGTTGCGTCACTTTTGCGCTCCCCTTTGGATGCCTTTCGCAGCTGCAGTGTGCCTGGAGCCCAGGGCTTCCTGGTTTTAAAAGTCCTAGGCCTAAGCCTAACAGTAACCCTAGGAAGGTAAATCAGCCGGGTATTAGGGTTCTTCCTAAGGGAAAAGCCGTGAAAGCAGCCATGTTGTGGCACTTCTGCACTCCCTTTGGGATGCCTTTGGCAGATGAAGTAAGCCTGGAACTCAGGGCTTCCTGGTTAAAAAAATTCAAGCCCTAGGCTGAACCCTAACCCTAACCCTAGGCAGATAAATCAGCCCAGGTATAGGGATGGTGCTAAGGAAAAAGCTGTGAAAGCTGCCATGTTGTTGCACTATTGTACTCCCCTTGGGATGCCTTGAACAGCTGCAGTGTGCCTGGAGCTAAGGGCTTCCTAGTTTCAAAAATCCTAGCCCTAGGCCTAAGCCTAACAGTAACCCTGGGAAAGTAAATCAGCCTGATGTTAGGCTTCTTGCCAAGGAAAAAGCCGTGAAAGCAGCCATGTTGTGGCACTTCTGCACTCCCTTTGGGATGCCTTTGGCAGATGAAGTAAGCCTGGAACTCAGGGCTTCCTGGTTAAAGAAATCCAAGCCCTAGGCTGAACCCTAACCCTAACCCTAGGCAGATAAATCAGCCTAGGTATAGGGATGGTGCCAAGGAAAAAGCTGTGAAAGCTGCCATGTTGTTGCACTTTTGTACTCCCCTTGGGATGCCTTGAACAGCTGCAGTGTGCCTGGAGCTAAGGGCTTCCTAGTTTCAAAAATCCTAGCCCTAGGCCTAAGCCTAACAGTAACCCTGGGAAAGTAAATCAGCCTGGTGTTAGGCTTCTTGCCAAGGAAAAAGCCGTGAAAGCAGCCATGTTGTGGCACTTTTGCACTCCCTTTTGGATGGCTTTCACAGCTCCAGTGTGCCTGGAACTCAGGGCTTCCTGATTTTAAAAATCCTAGCCCTAGGCCGAACCCCAACCCTAAGACGAGAAAGGCAAATCAGCCAGGAATTAGGCATGTCCCCAAGGAAAAAGCTGTGGAGGCAGGCATGTTGTGGTACTTTTGCGCTCTTCTTGGCTAGTCCTTCGCAGCTGCTGTGTTCTTGGAACTCAGGGCTTTCTGGTTAATAGACCCTTACCCTAGGCGTAACTCAAACCTTAACCCTAGGAAGGAAAATCAGCCTATGGTTCGGGATGGTCTCATGGAAATATCAGTGGTGGCAGCCAAGTTGCGTCACTTTTGCGCTCCCCTTGGGATGCCTTTCACAGCTGCAGTGTGCCTGGAGCCCAGGGCTTCCTGGTTTTAAAAGTCCTAGGCCTAAGCCTAACAGTAACCCTAGGAAGGTAAATCAGCCGGGTATTAGGGTTCTTCCTAAGGGAAAAGCCGTGAAAGCAGCCATGTTGTGGCACTTCTGCACTCCCTTTGGGATGCCTTTGGCAGATGAAGTAAGCCTGGAACTCAGGGCTTCCTGGTTAAAGAAATCCAAGCCCTAGGCTGAACCCTAACCCTAACCCTAGGCAGATAAATCAGCCTAGGTATAGGGATGGTGCCAAGGAAAAAGCTGTGAAAGCTGCCATGTTGTTGCACTTTTGTACTCCCCTTGGGATGCCTTGAACAGCTGCAGTGTGCCTGGAGCCCAGGGCTTCCTAGTTTTAAAAATCCTAGCCCTAGGCCTAAGCCTAACAGTAACCCTGGGAAAGTAAATCAGCCTGATGTTAGGCTTCTTGCCAAGGAAAAAGCCGTGAAAGCAGCCATGTTGTGGCACTTTTGCACTCCCTTTTGGATGCCTTTCACAGCTCCAGTGTGCCTGGAACTCAGGGCTTCCTGCTTTTAAAAGTCCTAGCCCTAGTCCGAACCCCAACCCTAAGACGAGAAAGGCAAATCAGCCAGGAATTAGGCATGTCCCCAAGGAAAAAGCTGTGGAGGCAGGCATGTTGTGGTACTTTTGCGCTCTTCTTGGCTAGTCCTTCGCAGCTGCTGTGTTCTTGGAACTCAGGGCTTTCTGGTTAATAGAACCCTTACCCTAGGCGTAACTCAAACCTTAACCCTAGGAAGGAAAATCAGCCTATGGTTCGGGATGGTCTCATGGAAATATCAGTGGTGGCAGCCAAGTTGCGTCACTTTTGCGCTCCCCTTGGGATGCCTTTCACAGCTGCAGTGTGCCTGGAGCCCAGGGCTTCCTGGTTTTAAAAGTCCTAGGCCTAAGCCTAACAGTAACCCTAGGAAGGTAAATCAGCCGGGTATTAGGGTTCTTCCTAAGGGAAAAGCCGTGAAAGCAGCCATGTTGTGGCACTTCTGCACTCCCTTTGGGATGCCTTTGGCAGATGAAGTAAGCCTGGAACTCAGGGCTTCCTGGTTAAAGAAATCCAAGCCCTAGGCTGAACCCTAACCCTAACCCTAGGCAGATAAATCAGCCTAGGTATAGGGATGGTGCCAAGGAAAAAGCTGTGAAAGCTGCCATGTTGTTGCACTTTTGTACTCCCCTTGGGATGCCTTGAACAGCTGCAGTGTGCCTGGAGCTAAGGGCTTCCTAGTTTCAAAAATCCTAGCCCTAGGCCTAAGCCTAACAGTAACCCTGGGAAGGCAAATCAGCCTGGTGTTAGGCTTCTTGCCAAGGAAAAAGCCGTGAAAGCAGCCATGTTGTGGCACTTTTGCACTCCCTTTTGGATGCCTTTCACAGCTGCAGTGTGCCTGGAACTCAGGGCTTCCTGCTTTTAAAAATCCTAGCCCTAGGCCGAACCCCAACCCTAAGACGAGAAAGGCAAATCAGCCAGGAATTAGGCATGTCCCCAAGGAAAAAGCTGTGGAGGCAGGCATGTTGTGGTACTTTTGCGCTCTTCTTGGCTAGTCCTTCGCAGCTGCTGTGTTCTTGGAACTCAGGGCTTTCTGGTTAATAGAACCCTTACCCTAGGCGTAACTCAAACCTTAACCCTAGGAAGGAAAATCAACCTATGGTTCGGGATGGTCTCATGGAAATATCAGTGGTGGCAGCCAAGTTGCGTCACTTTTGCGCTCCCCTTGGGATGCCTTTCGCAGCTGCAGTGTGCCTGGAGCCCAGGGCTTCCTGGTTTTAAAAGTCCTAGGCCTAAGCCTAACAGTAACCCTAGGAAGGTAAATCAGCCGGGTATTAGGGTTCTTCCTAAGGGAAAAGCCGTAAAAGCAGCCATGTTGTGGCACTTCTGCACTCCCTTTGGGATGCCTTTGGCAGATGAAGTAAGCCTGGAACTCAGGGCTTCCTGGTTAAAAAAATTCAAGCCCTAGGCTGAACCCTAACCCTAACCCTAGGCAGATAAATCAGCCTAGGTATAGGGATGGTGCCAAGGAAAAAGCTGCGAAAGCTGCCATGTTGTTGCACTTTTGTACTCCCCTTGGGATGCCTTGAACAGCTGCAGTGTGCCTGGAGCTAAGGGCTTCCTAGTTTCAAAAATCCTAGCCCTAGGCCTAAGCCTAACAGTAACCCTGGGAAGGTAAATCAGCCTGATGTTAGGCTTCTTGCCAAGGAAAAAGCCGTGAAAGCAGCCATGTTGTGGCACTTCTGCACTCCCTTTGGGATGCCTTTGGCAGATGAAGTAAGCCTGGAACTCAGGGCTTCCTGGTTAAAGAAATCCAAGCCCTAGGCTGAACCCTAACCCTAACCCTAGGCAGATAAATCAGCCTAGGTATAGGGATGGTGCCAAGGAAAAAGCTGTTAAAGCTGCCATGTTGTTGCACTTTTGTACTCCCCTTGGGATGCCTTGAACAGCTGCAGTGTGCCTGGAGCTAAGGGCTTCCTAGTTTCAAAAATCCTAGCCCTAGGCCTACGCCTAACAGTAACCCTGGGAAAGTAAATCAGCCTGGTGTTAGGCTTCTTGCCAAGGAAAAAGCTGTGAAAGCTGCCATGTTGTTGCACTTTTGTACTCCCCTTGGGATGCCTTGAACAGCTGCTGTGTGCCTGGAGCTAAGGGCTTCCTAGTTTCAAAAATCCTAGCCCTAGGCCTAAGCCTAACAGTAACCCTGGGAAAGTAAATCAGCCTGGTGTTAGGCTTCTTGCCAAGGAAAAAGCCGTGAAAGCAGCCATGTTGTGGCACTTTTGCACTCCCTTTTGGATGCCTTTCACAGCTCCAGTGTGCCTGGAACTCAGGGCTTCCTGATTTTAAAAATCCTAGCCCTAGGCCGAACCCCAACCCTAAGACGAGAAAGGCAAATCAGCCAGGAATTAGGCATGTCCCCAAGGAAAAAGCTGTGGAGGCAGGCATGTTGTGGTACTTTTGCACTCTTCTTGGCTAGTCCTTCGCAGCTGCTGTGTTCTTGGAACTCAGGGCTTTCTGGTTAATAGAACCCTTACCCTAGGCGTAACTCAAACCTTAACCCTAGGAAGGAAAATCAGCCTATGGTTCGGGATGGTCTCATGGAAATATCAGTGGTGGCAGCCAAGTTGCGTCACTTTTGCGCTCTCCTTGGGATGCCTTTTGCAGCTGCAGTGTGCCTGGAGCCCAGGGCTTCCTGGTTTTAAAAGTCCTAGGCCTAAGCCTAACAGTAACCCTAGGAAGGTAAATCAGCCGGGTATTAGGGTTCTTCCTAAGGGAAAAGCCGTGAAAGCAGCCATGTTGTGGCACTTCTGCACTCCCTTTGGGATGCCTTTGGCAGATGAAGTAAGCCTGGAACTCAGGGCTTCCTGGTTAAAGAAATCCAAGCCCTAGGCTGAACCCTAACCCTAACCCTAGGCAGATAAATCAGCCTAGGTATAGGGATGGTGCCAAGGAAAAAGCTGTGAAAGCTGCCATGTTGTTGCACTTTTGTACTCCCCTTGGGATGCCTTGAACAGCTGCAGTGTGCCTGGAGCCCAGGGCTTCCTAGTTTCAAAAATCCTAGCCCTAGGCCTAAGCCTAACAGTAACCCTGGGAAAGTAAATCAGCCTGATGTTAGGTTTCTTGCCAAGGAAAAAGCCGTGAAAGCAGCCATGTTGTGGCACTTTTGCACTCCCTTTTGGATGCCTTTCACAGCTCCAGTGTGCCTGGAACTCAGGGATTCCTGATTTTAAAAATCCTAGCCCTAGGCCGAACCCCAACCCTAAGACGAGAAAGGCAAATCAGCCAGGAATTAGGCATGTCCCCAAGGAAAAAGCTGTGGAGGCAGGCATGTTGTGGTACTTTTGCGCTCTTCTTGGCTAGTCCTTCGCAGCTGCTGTGTTCTTGGAACTCAGGGCTTTCTGGTTAATAGACCCTTACCCTAGGCGTAACTCAAACCTTAACCCTAGGAAGGAAAATCAGCCTATGGTTCGGGATGGTCTCATGGAAATATCAGTGGTGGCAGCCAAGTTGCGTCACTTTTGCGCTCCCCTTGGGATGCCTTTTGCAGCTGCAGTGTGCCTGGAGCCCAGGGCTTCCTGGTTTTAAAAGTCCTAGGCCTAAGCCTAACAGTAACCCTAGGAAGGTAAATCAGCCGGGTATTAGGGTTCTTCCTAAGGGAAAAGCCGTGAAAGCAGCCATGTTGTGGCACTTCTGCACTCCCTTTGGGATGCCTTTGGCAGATGAAGTAAGCCTGGAACTCAGGGCTTCCTGGTATAAAAATTCAAGCCCTAGGCTGAACCCTAACCCTAACCCTAGGCAGATAAATCAGCCTAGGTATAGGGATGGTGCCAAGGAAAAAGCTGTGAAAGCTGCCATGTTGTAGCACTTTTGTACTCCCCTTGGGATGCCTTGAACAGCTGCAGTGTGCCTGGAGCTAAGGGCTTCCTAGTTTCAAAAATCCTAGCCCTAGGCCTAAGCCTAACAGTAACCCTGGGAAAGTAAATCAGCCTGATGTTAGGCTTCTTGCCAAGGAAAAAGCCGTGAAACAGCCATGTTGTGGCACTTTTGCACTCCCTTTTGGATGCCTTTCACAGCTCCAGTGTGCCTGGAACTCAGGGCTTCCTGATTTTAAAAATCCTAGCCCTAGGCCGAACCCCAACCCTAAGACGAGAAAGGCAAATCAGCCAGGAATTAGGCATGTCCCCAAGGAAAAAGCTGTGGAGGCAGGCATGTTGTGCTACTTTTGCGCTCTTCTTGGCTAGTCCTTCGCAGCTGCTGTGTTCTTGGAACTCAGGGCTTTCTGGTTAATAGAACCCTTACCCTAGGCGTAACTCAAACCTTAACCCTAGGAAGGAAAATCAGCCTATGGTTCGGGATGGTCTCATGGAAATATCAGTGGTGGCAGCCAAGTTGCGTCACTTTTGCGCTCCCCTTGGGATGCCTTTTGCAGCTGCAGTGTGCCTGGAGCCCAGGGCTTCCTGGTTTTAAAAGTCCTAGGCCTAAGCCTAACAGTAACCCTAGGAAGGTAAATCAGCCGGGTATTAGGGTTCTTCCTAAGGGAAAAGCCGTGAAAGCAGCCATGTTGTGGCACTTCTGCACTCCCTTTGGGATGCCTTTGGCAGATGAAGTAAGCCTGGAACTCAGGGCTTCCTGGTTAAAGAAATCCAAGCCCTAGGCTGAAGCCTAACCCTAACCCTAGGCAGATAAATCAGCCTAGGTATAGGGATGGTGCCAAGGAAAAAGCTGTGAAAGCTGCCATGTTGTTGCACTTTTGTACTCCCCTTGGGATGCCTTGAACAGCTGCAGTGTGCCTGGAGCCCAGGGCTTCCTAGTTTCAAAAATCCTAGCCCGAGGCCTAAGCCTAACAGTAACCCTGGGAAAGTAAATCAGCCTGATGTTAGGCTTCTTGCCAAGGAAAAAGCCGTGAAACAGCCATGTTGTGGCACTTTTGCACTCCCTTTTGGATGCCTTTCACAGCTCCAGTGTGCCTGGAACTCAGGGCTTCCTGATTTTAAAAATCCTAGCCCTAGGCCGAACCCCAACCCTAAGACGAGAAAGGCAAATCAGCCAGGAATTAGGCATGTCCCCAAGGAAAAAGCTGTGGAGGCAGGCATGTTGTGCTACTTTTGCGCTCTTCTTGGCTAGTCCTTCGCAGCTGCTGTGTTCTTGGAACTCAGGGCTTTCTGGTTAATAGAACCCTTACCCTAGGCGTAACTCAAACCTTAACCCTAGGAAGGAAAATCAACCTATGGTTCGGGATGGTCTCATGGAAATATCAGTGGTGGCAGCCAAGTTGCGTCACTTTTGCGCTCCCCTTGGGATGCCTTTTGCAGCTGCAGTGTGCCTGGAGCCCAGGGCTTCCTGGTTTTAAAAGTCCTAGGCCTAAGCCTAACAGTAACCCTAGGAAGGTAAATCAGCCGGGTATTAGGGTTCTTCCTAAGGGAAAAGCCGTGAAAGCAGCCATGTTGTGGCACTTCTGCACTCCCTTTGGGATGCCTTTGGCAGATGAAGTAAGCCTGGAACTCAGGGCTTCCTGGTTAAAGAAATCCAAGCCCTAGGCTGAACCCTAACCCTAACCCTAGGCAGATAAATCAGCCTAGGTATAGGGATGGTGCCAAGGAAAAAGCTGTGAAAGCTGCCATGTTGTTGCACTTTTGTACTCCCCTTGGGATGCCTTGAACAGCTGCAGTGTGCCTGGAGCCCAGGGCTTCCTAGTTTCAAAAATCCTAGCCCTAGGCCTAAGCCTAACAGTAACCCTGGGAAAGTATGTCAGCCTGGTGTTAGGCTTCTTGCCAAGGAAAAAGCCGTGAAAGCAGCCATGTTGTGGCACTTTTGCACTCCCTTTTGGATGCCTTTCACAGCTCCAGTGTGCCTGGAACTCAGGGCTTCCTGATTTTAAAAATCCTAGCCCTAGGCCGAACCCCAACCCTAAGACGAGAAAGGCAAATCAGCCAGGAATTAGGCATGTCCCCAAGGAAAAAGCTGTGGAGGCAGGCATGTTGTGGTACTTTTGCGCTCTTCTTGGCTAGTCCTTCGCAGCTGCTGTGTTCTTGGAACTCAGGGCTTTCTGGTTAATAGACCCTTACCCTAGGCGTAACTCAAACCTTAACCCTAGGAAGGAAAATCAACCTATGGTTCGGGATGGTCTCATGGAAATATCAGTGGTGGCAGCCAAGTTGCGTCACTTTTGCGCTCCCCTTGGGATGCCTTTTGCAGCTGCAGTGTGCCTGGAGCCCAGGGCTTCCTGGTTTTAAAAGTCCTAGGCCTAAGCCTAACAGTAACCCTAGGAAGGTAAATCAGCCGGGTATTAGGGTTCTTCCTAAGGGAAAAGCCGTGAAAGCAGCCATGTTGTGGCACTTCTGCACTCCCTTTGGGATGCCTTTGGCAGATGAAGTAAGCCTGGAACTCAGGTCTTCCTGGTTAAAAAAATTCAAGCCCTAGGCTGAACCCTAACCCAAACCCTAGGCAGATAAATCAGCCTAGGTATAGGGATGGTGCCAAGAAAAAAGCTGTGAAAGCTGCCATGTTGTTGCACTTTTGTACTCCCCTTGGGATGCCTTGAACAGCTGCAGTGTGCCTGGAGCTAAGGGCTTCCTAGTTTCAAAAATCCTAGCCCTAGGCCTAAGCCTAACAGTAACCCTGGGAAAGTAAATCAGCCTGATGTTAGGCTTCTTGCCAAGGAAAAAGCCGTGAAAGCAGCCATGTTGTGGCACTTTTGCACTCCCTTTGGGATGCCTTTGGCAGATGAAGTAAGCCTGGAACTCAGGGCTTCCTGGTTAAAGAAATCCAAGCCCTAGGCTGAACCCTAACCCTAACCCTAGGCAGATAAATCAGCCTAGGTATAGGGATGGTGCCAAGGAAAAAGCTGTGAAAGCTGCCATGTTGTTGCACTTTTGTACTCCCCTTGGATGCCTTGAACAGCTGCAGTGTGCCTGGAGCTAAGGGCTTCCTAGTTTCAAAAATCCTAGCCCTAGGCCTAAGCCTAACAGTAACCCTGGGAGAGTAAATCAGGCTGATGTTAGGCTTCTTGCCAAGGAATAAGCCGTGAAAGCAGCCATGTTGTGGCACTTCTGCACTCCCTTTGGGATGCCTTTGGCAGATGAAGTAAGCCTGGAACTCAGGGCTTCCTGGTTAAAGAAATCCAAGCCCTAGGCTGAACCCTAACCCTAACCCTAGGCAGATAAATCAGCCTAGGTATAGGGATGGTGCCAAGGAAAAAGCTGTGAAAGCTGCCATGTTGTTGCACTTTTGTACTCCCCTTGGGATGCCTTGAACAGCTGCAGTGTGCCTGGAGCTAAGGGCTTCCTAGTTTTAAAAATCCTAGCCCTAGGCCAAAGCCTAACAGTAACCCTGGGAAAGTAAATCAGCCTGATGTTAGGCTTCTTGCCAAGGAAAAAGCCGTGAAACAGCCATGTTGTGGCACTTTTGCACTCCCTTTTGGATGCCTTTCACAGGTCCAGTGTGCCTGGAACTCAGGGCTTCCTGATTTTAAAAATCCTAGCCCTAGGCCGAACCCCAACCCTAAGACGAGAAAGGCAAATCAGCCAGGAATTAGGCATGTCCCCAAGGAAAAAGCTGTGGAGGCAGGCATGTTGTGGTACTTTTGCGCTCTTCTTGGCTAGTCCTTCGCAGCTGCTGTGTTCTTGGAACTCAGGGCTTTCTGGTTAATAGAGCCCTTACCCTAGGCGTAACTCAAACCTTAACCCTAGGAAGGAAAATCAGCCTATGGTTCGGGATGGTCTCATGGAAATATCAGTGGTGGCAGCCAAGTTGCGTCACTTTTGCGCTCCCCTTGGGATGCCTTTTGCAGCTGCAGTGTGCCTGGAGCCCAGGGCTTCCTGGTTTTAAAAGTCCTAGGCCTAAGCCTAACAGTAACCCTAGGAAGGTAAATCAGCCGGGTATTAGGGTTCTTCCTAAGGGAAAAGCCGTGAAAGCAGCCATGTTGTGGCACTTCTGCACTCCCTTTGGGATGCCTTTGGCAGATGAAGTAAGCCTGGAACTCAGGGCTTCCTGGTTAAAGAAATTCAAGCCCTAGGCTGAACCCTAACCCTAACCCTAGGCAGATAAATCAGCCTAGGTATAGGGATGGTGCCAAGGAAAAAGCTGTGAAAGCTGCCATGTTGTTGCACTTTTGTACTCCCCTTGGGATGCCTTGAACAGCTGCAGTGTGCCTGGAGCTAAGGGCTTCCTAGTTTTAAAAATCCTAGCCCTAGGCCTAAGCCTAACAGTAACCCTGGGAAGGTAAATCAGCCTGGTGTTAGGCGTCTTGCCAAGGAAAAAGCCGTGAAAGCAGCCATGTTGTGGCACTTTTGCACTCCCTTTTGGATGCCTTTCACAGCTCCAGTGTGCCTGGAACTCAGGGCTTCCTGCTTTTAAAAATCCTAGCCCTAGGCCGAACCGCAACCCTAAGACGAGAAAGGCAAATCAGCCAGGAATTAGGCATGTCCCCAAGGAAAAAGCTGTGGAGGCAGGCATGTTGTGGTACTTTTGCGCTCTTCTTGGCTAGTCCTTCGCAGCTGCTGTGTTCTTGGAACTCAGGGCTTTCTGGTTAATAGAACCCTTACCCTAGGCGTAACTCAAACCTTAACCCTAGGAAGGAAAATCAACCTATGGTTCGGGATGCTCTCATGGAAATATCAGTGGTGGCAGCCAAGTTGCGTCACTTTTGCGCTCCCCTTGGGATGCCTTTCGCAGCTGCAGTGTGCCTGGAGCCCAGGGCTTCCTGGTTTTAAAAGTCCTAGGCCTAAGCCTAACAGTAACCCTAGGAAGGTAAATCAGCCGGGTATTAGGGTTCTTCCTAAGGGAAAAGCCGTGAAAGCAGCCATGTTGTGGCACTTCTGCACTCCCTTTGGGATGCCTTTGGCAGATGAAGTAAGCCTGGAACTCAGGGCTTCCTGGTTAAAAAAATTCAAGCCCTAGGCTGAACCCTAACCCTAACCCTAGGCAGATAAATCAGCCTAGGTATAGGGATGGTGCCAAGGAAAAAGCTGTGAAAGCTGCCATGTTGTTGCACTTTTGTACTCCCCTTGGGATGCCTTGAACAGCTGCAGTGTGCCTGGAGCCCAGGGCTTCCTAGTTTCAAAAATCCTAGCCCTAGGCCTAAGCCTAACAGTAACCCTGGGAAAGTATGTCAGCCTGGTTTTAGGCTTCTTGCCAAGGAAAAAGCCGTGAAAGCAGCCATGTTGTGGCACTTTTGCACTCCCTTTTGGATGCCTTTCACAGCTCCAGTGTGCCTGGAACTCAGGGCTTCCTGATTTTAAAAATCCTAGCCCTAGGCCGAACCCCAACCCTAAGACGAGAAAGGCAAATCAGCCAGGAATTAGGCATGTCCCCAAGGAAAAAGCTGTGGAGGCAGGCATGTTGTGGTACTTTTGCGCTCTTCTTGGCTAGTCCTTCGCAGCTGCTGTGTTCTTGGAACTCAGGGCTTTCTGGTTAATAGACCCTTACCCTAGGCGTAACTCAAACCTTAACCCTAGGAAGGAAAATCAACCTATGTTTCGGGATGGTCTCATGGAAATATCAGTGGTGGCAGCCAAGTTGCGTCACTTTTGCGCTCCCCTTGGGATGCCTTTCGCAGCTGCAGTGTGCCTGGAGCCCAGGGCTTCCTGGTTTTAAAAGTCCTAGGCCTAAGCCTAACAGTAACCCTAGGAAGGTAAATCAGCCGGGTATTAGGGTTCTTCCTAAGGGAAAAGCCGTGAAAGCAGCCATGTTGTGGCACTTCTGCACTCCCTTTGGGATGCCTTTGGCAGATGAAGTAAGCCTGGAACTCAGGGCTTCCTGGTTAAAGAAATCCAAGCCCTAGGCTGAACCCTAACCCTAACCCTAGGCAGATAAATCAGCCTAGGTATAGGGATGGTGCCAAGGAAAAAGCTGTGAAAGCTGCCATGTTGTTGCACTTTTGTACTCCCCTTGGGATGCCTTGAACAGCTGCAGTGTGCCTGGAGCCCAGGGCTTCCTAGTTTTAAAAATCCTAGCCCTAGGCCTAAGCCTAACAGTAACCCTGGGAAAGTAAATCAGCCTGATGTTAGGCTTCTTGCCAAGGAAAAAGCCGTGAAAGCAGCCATGTTGTGGCACTTTTGCACTCCCTTTTGGATGCCTTTCACAGCTCCAGTGTGCCTGGAACTCAGGGCTTCCTGCTTTTAAAAGTCCTAGCCCTAGTCCGAACCCCAACCCTAAGACGAGAAAGGCAAATCAGCCAGGAATTAGGCATGTCCCCAAGGAAAAAGCTGTGGAGGCAGGCATGTTGTGGTACTTTTGCGCTCTTCTTGGCTAGTCCTTCGCAGCTGCTGTGTTCTTGGAACTCAGGGCTTTCTGGTTAATAGAACCCTTACCCTAGGCGTAACTCAAACCTTAACCCTAGGAAGGAAAATCAGCCTATGGTTCGGGATGGTCTCATGGAAATATCAGTGGTGGCAGCCAAGTTGCGTCACTTTTGCGCTCCCCTTGGGATGCCTTTCACAGCTGCAGTGTGCCTGGAGCCCAGGGCTTCCTGGTTTTAAAAGTCCTAGGCCTAAGCCTAACAGTAACCCTAGGAAGGTAAATCAGCCGGGTATTAGGGTTCTTCCTAAGGGAAAAGCCGTGAAAGCAGCCATGTTGTGGCACTTCTGCACTCCCTTTGGGATGCCTTTGGCAGATGAAGTAAGCCTGGAACTCAGGGCTTCCTGGTTAAAGAAATCCAAGCCCTAGGCTGAACCCTAACCCTAACCCTAGGCAGATAAATCAGCCTAGGTATAGGGATGGTGCCAAGGAAAAAGCTGTGAAAGCTGCCATGTTGTTGCACTTTTGTACTCCCCTTGGGATGCCTTGAACAGCTGCAGTGTGCCTGGAGCTAAGGGCTTCCTAGTTTCAAAAATCCTAGCCCTAGGCCTAAGCCTAACAGTAACCCTGGGAAGGCAAATCAGCCTGGTGTTAGGCTTCTTGCCAAGGAAAAAGCCGTGAAAGCAGCCATGTTGTGGCACTTTTGCACTCCCTTTTGGATGCCTTTCACAGCTCCAGTGTGCCTGGAACTCAGGGCTTCCTGCTTTTAAAAATCCTAGCCCTAGGCCGAACCCCAACCCTAAGACGAGAAAGGCAAATCAGCCAGGAATTAGGCATGTCCCCAAGGAAAAAGCTGTGGAGGCAGGCATGTTGTGGTACTTTTGCACTCTTCTTGGCTAGTCCTTCGCAGCTGCTGTGTTCTTGGAACTCAGGGCTTTCTGGTTAATAGAACCCTTACCCTAGGCGTAACTCAAACCTTAACCCTAGGAAGGAAAATCAGCCTATGGTTCGGGATGGTCTCATGGAAATATCAGTGGTGGCAGCCAAGTTGCGTCACTTTTGCGCTCTCCTTGGGATGCCTTTTGCAGCTGCAGTGTGCCTGGAGCCCAGGGCTTCCTGGTTTTAAAAGTCCTAGGCCTAAGCCTAACAGTAACCCTAGGAAGGTAAATCAGCCGGGTATTAGGGTTCTTCCTAAGGGAAAAGCCGTGAAAGCAGCCATGTTGTGGCACTTCTGCACTCCCTTTGGGATGCCTTTGGCAGATGAAGTAAGCCTGGAACTCAGGGCTTCCTGGTTAAAGAAATCCAAGCCCTAGGCTGAACCCTAACCCTAACCCTAGGCAGATAAATCAGCCTAGGTATAGGGATGGTGCCAAGGAAAAAGCTGTGAAAGCTGCCATGTTGTTGCACTTTTGTACTCCCCTTGGGATGCCTTGAACAGCTGCAGTGTGCCTGGAGCCCAGGGCTTCCTAGTTTCAAAAATCCTAGCCCTAGGCCTAAGCCTAACAGTAACCCTGGGAAAGTAAATCAGCCTGATGTTAGGTTTCTTGCCAAGGAAAAAGCCGTGAAAGCAGCCATGTTGTGGCACTTTTGCACTCCCTTTTGGATGCCTTTCACAGCTCCAGTGTGCCTGGAACTCAGGGATTCCTGATTTTAAAAATCCTAGCCCTAGGCCGAACCCCAACCCTAAGACGAGAAAGGCAAATCAGCCAGGAATTAGGCATGTCCCCAAGGAAAAAGCTGTGGAGGCAGGCATGTTGTGGTACTTTTGCGCTCTTCTTGGCTAGTCCTTCGCAGCTGCTGTGTTCTTGGAACTCAGGGCTTTCTGGTTAATAGACCCTTACCCTAGGCGTAACTCAAACCTTAACCCTAGGAAGGAAAATCAGCCTATGGTTCGGGATGGTCTCATGGAAATATCAGTGGTGGCAGCCAAGTTGCGTCACTTTTGCGCTCCCCTTGGGATGCCTTTTGCAGCTGCAGTGTGCCTGGAGCCCAGGGCTTCCTGGTTTTAAAAGTCCTAGGCCTAAGCCTAACAGTAACCCTAGGAAGGTAAATCAGCCGGGTATTAGGGTTCTTCCTAAGGGAAAAGCCGTGAAAGCAGCCATGTTGTGGCACTTCTGCACTCCCTTTGGGATGCCTTTGGCAGATGAAGTAAGCCTGGAACTCAGGGCTTCCTGGTATAAAAATTCAAGCCCTAGGCTGAACCCTAACCCTAACCCTAGGCAGATAAATCAGCCTAGGTATAGGGATGGTGCCAAGGAAAAAGCTGTGAAAGCTGCCATGTTGTAGCACTTTTGTACTCCCCTTGGGATGCCTTGAACAGCTGCAGTGTGCCTGGAGCTAAGGGCTTCCTAGTTTCAAAAATCCTAGCCCTAGGCCTAAGCCTAACAGTAACCCTGGGAAAGTAAATCAGCCTGATGTTAGGCTTCTTGCCAAGGAAAAAGCCGTGAAACAGCCATGTTGTGGCACTTTTGCACTCCCTTTTGGATGCCTTTCACAGCTCCAGTGTGCCTGGAACTCAGGGCTTCCTGATTTTAAAAATCCTAGCCCTAGGCCGAACCCCAACCCTAAGACGAGAAAGGCAAATCAGCCAGGAATTAGGCATGTCCCCAAGGAAAAAGCTGTGGAGGCAGGCATGTTGTGCTACTTTTGCGCTCTTCTTGGCTAGTCCTTCGCAGCTGCTGTGTTCTTGGAACTCAGGGCTTTCTGGTTAATAGAACCCTTACCCTAGGCGTAACTCAAACCTTAACCCTAGGAAGGAAAATCAGCCTATGGTTCGGGATGGTCTCATGGAAATATCAGTGGTGGCAGCCAAGTTGCGTCACTTTTGCGCTCCCCTTGGGATGCCTTTTGCAGCTGCAGTGTGCCTGGAGCCCAGGGCTTCCTGGTTTTAAAAGTCCTAGGCCTAAGCCTAACAGTAACCCTAGGAAGGTAAATCAGCCGGGTATTAGGGTTCTTCCTAAGGGAAAAGCCGTGAAAGCAGCCATGTTGTGGCACTTCTGCACTCCCTTTGGGATGCCTTTGGCAGATGAAGTAAGCCTGGAACTCAGGGCTTCCTGGTTAAAGAAATCCAAGCCCTAGGCTGAAGCCTAACCCTAACCCTAGGCAGATAAATCAGCCTAGGTATAGGGATGGTGCCAAGGAAAAAGCTGTGAAAGCTGCCATGTTGTTGCACTTTTGTACTCCCCTTGGGATGCCTTGAACAGCTGCAGTGTGCCTGGAGCCCAGGGCTTCCTAGTTTCAAAAATCCTAGCCCGAGGCCTAAGCCTAACAGTAACCCTGGGAAAGTAAATCAGCCTGATGTTAGGCTTCTTGCCAAGGAAAAAGCCGTGAAACAGCCATGTTGTGGCACTTTTGCACTCCCTTTTGGATGCCTTTCACAGCTCCAGTGTGCCTGGAACTCAGGGCTTCCTGATTTTAAAAATCCTAGCCCTAGGCCGAACCCCAACCCTAAGACGAGAAAGGCAAATCAGCCAGGAATTAGGCATGTCCCCAAGGAAAAAGCTGTGGAGGCAGGCATGTTGTGCTACTTTTGCGCTCTTCTTGGCTAGTCCTTCGCAGCTGCTGTGTTCTTGGAACTCAGGGCTTTCTGGTTAATAGAACCCTTACCCTAGGCGTAACTCAAACCTTAACCCTAGGAAGGAAAATCAACCTATGGTTCGGGATGGTCTCATGGAAATATCAGTGGTGGCAGCCAAGTTGCGTCACTTTTGCGCTCCCCTTGGGATGCCTTTTGCAGCTGCAGTGTGCCTGGAGCCCAGGGCTTCCTGGTTTTAAAAGTCCTAGGCCTAAGCCTAACAGTAACCCTAGGAAGGTAAATCAGCCGGGTATTAGGGTTCTTCCTAAGGGAAAAGCCGTGAAAGCAGCCATGTTGTGGCACTTCTGCACTCCCTTTGGGATGCCTTTGGCAGATGAAGTAAGCCTGGAACTCAGGGCTTCCTGGTTAAAGAAATCCAAGCCCTAGGCTGAACCCTAACCCTAACCCTAGGCAGATAAATCAGCCTAGGTATAGGGATGGTGCCAAGGAAAAAGCTGTGAAAGCTGCCATGTTGTTGCACTTTTGTACTCCCCTTGGGATGCCTTGAACAGCTGCAGTGTGCCTGGAGCCCAGGGCTTCCTAGTTTCAAAAATCCTAGCCCTAGGCCTAAGCCTAACAGTAACCCTGGGAAAGTATGTCAGCCTGGTGTTAGGCTTCTTGCCAAGGAAAAAGCCGTGAAAGCAGCCATGTTGTGGCACTTTTGCACTCCCTTTTGGATGCCTTTCACAGCTCCAGTGTGCCTGGAACTCAGGGCTTCCTGATTTTAAAAATCCTAGCCCTAGGCCGAACCCCAACCCTAAGACGAGAAAGGCAAATCAGCCAGGAATTAGGCATGTCCCCAAGGAAAAAGCTGTGGAGGCAGGCATGTTGTGGTACTTTTGCGCTCTTCTTGGCTAGTCCTTCGCAGCTGCTGTGTTCTTGGAACTCAGGGCTTTCTGGTTAATAGACCCTTACCCTAGGCGTAACTCAAACCTTAACCCTAGGAAGGAAAATCAACCTATGGTTCGGGATGGTCTCATGGAAATATCAGTGGTGGCAGCCAAGTTGCGTCACTTTTGCGCTCCCCTTGGGATGCCTTTTGCAGCTGCAGTGTGCCTGGAGCCCAGGGCTTCCTGGTTTTAAAAGTCCTAGGCCTAAGCCTAACAGTAACCCTAGGAAGGTAAATCAGCCGGGTATTAGGGTTCTTCCTAAGGGAAAAGCCGTGAAAGCAGCCATGTTGTGGCACTTCTGCACTCCCTTTGGGATGCCTTTGGCAGAAGAAGTAAGCCTGGAACTCAGGTCTTCCTGGTTAAAAAAATTCAAGCCCTAGGCTGAACCCTAACCCAAACCCTAGGCAGATAAATCAGCCTAGGTATAGGGATGGTGCCAAGAAAAAAGCTGTGAAAGCTGCCATGTTGTTGCACTTTTGTACTCCCCTTGGGATGCCTTGAACAGCTGCAGTGTGCCTGGAGCTAAGGGCTTCCTAGTTTCAAAAATCCTAGCCCTAGGCCTAAGCCTAACAGTAACCCTGGGAAAGTAAATCAGCCTGATGTTAGGCTTCTTGCCAAGGAAAAAGCCGTGAAAGCAGCCATGTTGTGGCACTTTTGCACTCCCTTTGGGATGCCTTTGGCAGATGAAGTAAGCCTGGAACTCAGGGCTTCCTGGTTAAAGAAATCCAAGCCCTAGGCTGAACCCTAACCCTAACCCTAGGCAGATAAATCAGCCTAGGTATAGGGATGGTGCCAAGGAAAAAGCTGTGAAAGCTGCCATGTTGTTGCACTTTTGTACTCCCCTTGGATGCCTTGAACAGCTGCAGTGTGCCTGGAGCTAAGGGCTTCCTAGTTTCAAAAATCCTAGCCCTAGGCCTAAGCCTAACAGTAACCCTGGGAGAGTAAATCAGGCTGATGTTAGGCTTCTTGCCAAGGAATAAGCCGTGAAAGCAGCCATGTTGTGGCACTTCTGCACTCCCTTTGGGATGCCTTTGGCAGATGAAGTAAGCCTGGAACTCAGGGCTTCCTGGTTAAAGAAATCCAAGCCCTAGGCTGAACCCTAACCCTAACCCTAGGCAGATAAATCAGCCTAGGTATAGGGATGGTGCCAAGGAAAAAGCTGTGAAAGCTGCCATGTTGTTGCACTTTTGTACTCCCCTTGGGATGCCTTGAACAGCTGCAGTGTGCCTGGAGCTAAGGGCTTCCTAGTTTTAAAAATCCTAGCCCTAGGCCAAAGCCTAACAGTAACCCTGGGAAAGTAAATCAGCCTGATGTTAGGCTTCTTGCCAAGGAAAAAGCCGTGAAACAGCCATGTTGTGGCACTTTTGCACTCCCTTTTGGATGCCTTTCACAGGTCCAGTGTGCCTGGAACTCAGGGCTTCCTGATTTTAAAAATCCTAGCCCTAGGCCGAACCCCAACCCTAAGACGAGAAAGGCAAATCAGCCAGGAATTAGGCATGTCCCCAAGGAAAAAGCTGTGGAGGCAGGCATGTTGTGGTACTTTTGCGCTCTTCTTGGCTAGTCCTTCGCAGCTGCTGTGTTCTTGGAACTCAGGGCTTTCTGGTTAATAGAGCCCTTACCCTAGGCGTAACTCAAACCTTAACCCTAGGAAGGAAAATCAGCCTATGGTTCGGGATGGTCTCATGGAAATATCAGTGGTGGCAGCCAAGTTGCGTCACTTTTGCGCTCCCCTTGGGATGCCTTTTGCAGCTGCAGTGTGCCTGGAGCCCAGGGCTTCCTGGTTTTAAAAGTCCTAGGCCTAAGCCTAACAGTAACCCTAGGAAGGTAAATCAGCCGGGTATTAGGGTTCTTCCTAAGGGAAAAGCCGTGAAAGCAGCCATGTTGTGGCACTTCTGCACTCCCTTTGGGATGCCTTTGGCAGATGAAGTAAGCCTGGAACTCAGGGCTTCCTGGTTAAAGAAATTCAAGCCCTAGGCTGAACCCTAACCCTAACCCTAGGCAGATAAATCAGCCTAGGTATAGGGATGGTGCCAAGGAAAAAGCTGTGAAAGCTGCCATGTTGTTGCACTTTTGTACTCCCCTTGGGATGCCTTGAACAGCTGCAGTGTGCCTGGAGCTAAGGGCTTCCTAGTTTTAAAAATCCTAGCCCTAGGCCTAAGCCTAACAGTAACCCTGGGAAGGTAAATCAGCCTGGTGTTAGGCGTCTTGCCAAGGAAAAAGCCGTGAAAGCAGCCATGTTGTGGCACTTTTGCACTCCCTTTTGGATGCCTTTCACAGCTCCAGTGTGCCTGGAACTCAGGGCTTCCTGCTTTTAAAAATCCTAGCCCTAGGCCGAACCGCAACCCTAAGACGAGAAAGGCAAATCAGCCAGGAATTAGGCATGTCCCCAAGGAAAAAGCTGTGGAGGCAGGCATGTTGTGGTACTTTTGCGCTCTTCTTGGCTAGTCCTTCGCAGCTGCTGTGTTCTTGGAACTCAGGGCTTTCTGGTTAATAGAACCCTTACCCTAGGCGTAACTCAAACCTTAACCCTAGGAAGGAAAATCAACCTATGGTTCGGGATGGTCTCATGGAAATATCAGTGGTGGCAGCCAAGTTGCGTCACTTTTGCGCTCCCCTTGGGATGCCTTTCGCAGCTGCAGTGTGCCTGGAGCCCAGGGCTTCCTGGTTTTAAAAGTCCTAGGCCTAAGCCTAACAGTAACCCTAGGAAGGTAAATCAGCCGGGTATTAGGGTTCTTCCTAAGGGAAAAGCCGTGAAAGCAGCCATGTTGTGGCACTTCTGCACTCCCTTTGGGATGCCTTTGGCAGATGAAGTAAGCCTGGAACTCAGGGCTTCCTGGTTAAAAAAATTCAAGCCCTAGGCTGAACCCTAACCCTAACCCTAGGCAGATAAATCAGCCTAGGTATAGGGATGGTGCCAAGGAAAAAGCTGTGAAAGCTGCCATGTTGTTGCACTTTTGTACTCCCCTTGGGATGCCTTGAACAGCTGCAGTGTGCCTGGAGCCCAGGGCTTCCTAGTTTCAAAAATCCTAGCCCTAGGCCTAAGCCTAACAGTAACCCTGGGAAAGTATGTCAGCCTGGTTTTAGGCTTCTTGCCAAGGAAAAAGCCGTGAAAGCAGCCATGTTGTGGCACTTTTGCACTCCCTTTTGGATGCCTTTCACAGCTCCAGTGTGCCTGGAACTCAGGGCTTCCTGATTTTAAAAATCCTAGCCCTAGGCCGAACCCCAACCCTAAGACGAGAAAGGCAAATCAGCCAGGAATTAGGCATGTCCCCAAGGAAAAAGCTGTGGAGGCAGGCATGTTGTGGTACTTTTGCGCTCTTCTTGGCTAGTCCTTCGCAGCTGCTGTGTTCTTGGAACTCAGGGCTTTCTGGTTAATAGACCCTTACCCTAGGCGTAACTCAAACCTTAACCCTAGGAAGGAAAATCAACCTATGTTTCGGGATGGTCTCATGGAAATATCAGTGGTGGCAGCCAAGTTGCGTCACTTTTGCGCTCCCCTTGGGATGCCTTTCGCAGCTGCAGTGTGCCTGGAGCCCAGGGCTTCCTGGTTTTAAAAGTCCTAGGCCTAAGCCTAACAGTAACCCTAGGAAGGTAAATCAGCCGGGTATTAGGGTTCTTCCTAAGGGAAAAGCCGTGAAAGTGTAGGGGCCTGAATATATGTATTGTTATAAAGGAGTCCTTGTGAATATATATATATGTAGTGAGAGTCCTATGTATTAGATAGGTGGGTCCTGTTGCTCTGGATGAGCTACAGCTGTGGGATCCTTGGTTGGGTAGCAGCTGTAGCTCATGAAGGCCTCTGGGATAAAAGGGGGTTGGGTCAAGAGCCCAGAAGGAGCCCCTATGGAAGCCATGAGGAACTGTGCTGCAGAGAGGAGCTGCATAATAGGACCAGCAAGAAGGTATGGACTTTAAGATGGGACTCCAGAAATATGAAATACAATAAGATAACAACAACAATAATGTAGGGGCCTGAATATATGTATTAGGTATGGAATCCCCCGGACAGCCGAGAGCTGTGGCAGCCGGAGAGCTGGGACAGTGGAATATAGGACAGCCGAGAGCTGTGGCAGCCTGAGAGCTGGGACAGATGAAGATAGGACAGCTGAGAGCTGTGGCAGCCTGAGAGCTGGGACAGATATGGATATTGTAACTGTGTAATGGAGAAATTGTTAAAAGAAAAGGGGGGAAATGTAGGGGCCTGAATATATGTATTAGGTATGGAATCCCCCGGACAGCCGAGAGCTGTGGCAGCTGGAGAGCTGGGACAGTGGAAGATAGGACAGCCGAGAGCTGTGGCAGCCTGGGAGCTGGGACAGATATGGATATTGTAACTGTGTAATTGAGAAATTGTTAAAAGAAAAGGGGGGAAATGTAGGGGCCTGAATATATGTATTGTTATAAAGGAGTCCTTGTGAATATATATATGTAGTGAGAGTCCTATGTATTAGATAGGTGGGTCCTGTTGCTCTGGATGAGCTACAGCTGTGGGATCCTTGGTTGGGTAGCAGCTGTAGCTCATGAAGGCCTCTGGGATAAAAGGGGGTTGGGTCGAGAGCCCAGGAGGAGCCCCTATGGAAGCCATGAGGAACTGTGCTGCAGAGAGGAGCTGCATAATAGGACCAGCAAGAAGGTATGGACTTTAAGATGGGACTCCAGAAATATGAAATACAATAAGATAACAACAACATGAAAGCAGCCATGTTGTGGCACTTCTGCACTCCCTTTGGGATGCCTTTGGCAGATGAAGTAAGCCTGGAACTCAGGGCTTCCTGGTTAAAGAAATTCAAGCCCTAGGCTGAACCCTAACCCTAACCCTAGGCAGATAAATCAGCCTAGGTATAGGGATGGTGCCAAGGAAAAAGCTGTGAAAGCTGCCATGTTGTTGCACTTTTGTACTCCCCTTGGGATGCCTTGAACAGCTGCAGTGTGCCTGGAGCTAAGGGCTTCCTAGTTTCAAAAATCCTAGCCCTAGGCCTAAGCCTAACAGTAACCCTGGGAAGGTAAGTCAGCCTGGTGTTAGGCGTCTTGCCAAGGAAAAAGGCGTGAAAGCAGCCATGTTGTGGCACTTCTGCACTCCCTTTGGGATGCCTTTGGCAGATGAAGTAAGCCTGGAACTCAGGGCTTCCTGGTTAAAGAAATCCAAGCCCTAGGCTGAACCCTAACCCTAACCCTAGGCAGATAAATCAGCCTAGGTATAGGGATGGTGCCAAGGAAAAAGCTGTGAAAGCTGCCATGTTGTTGCACTTTTGTACTCCCTTGGGATGCCTTGAACAGCTGCAGTGTGCCTGGAGCTAAGGGCTTCCTAGTTTCAAAAATCCTAGCCCTAGGCCTAAGCCTAACAGTAACCCTGGGAAAGTAAATCAGCCTGATGTTAGGCTTCTTGCCAAGGAAAAAGCCGTGAAAGCAGCCATGTTGTGGCACTTCTGCACTCCCTTGGGATGCCTTTGGCAGATGAAGTAAGCCTGGAACTCAGGGCTTCCTGGTTAAAGAAATCCAAGCCCTAGGCTGAACCCTAACCCTAACCCTAGGCAGATAAATCAGCCTAGGTATAGGGATGGTGCCAAGGAAAAAGCTGTGAAAGCTGCCATGTTGTTGCACTTTTGTACTCCCCTTGGGATGCCTTGAACAGCTGCAGTGTGCCTGGAGCTAAGGGCTTCCTAGTTTCAAAAATCCTAGCCCTAGGCCTAAGCCTAACAGTAACCCTGGGAAAGTAAATCAGCCTGGTGTTAGGCTTCTTGCCAAGGAAAAAGCTGTGAAAGCTGCCGTGTTGTTGCACTTTTGTACTCCCCTTGGGATGCCTTGAACAGCTGCAGTGTGCCTGGAGCCCAGGGCTTCCTAGTTTCAAAAATCCTAGCCCTAGGCCTAAGCCTAAC
This sequence comes from Ammospiza caudacuta, assembly GCF_027887145.1. Taxonomy (NCBI): domain Eukaryota; kingdom Metazoa; phylum Chordata; class Aves; order Passeriformes; family Passerellidae; genus Ammospiza; species Ammospiza caudacuta. Next base: position 255,088 of record NW_026682940.1, on the reverse strand, counting down.
AGTAACCCTGGGAAAGTATGTCAGCCTGGTGTTAGGCTTCTTGCCAAGGAAAAAGCTGTGAAAGCAGCCATGTTGTGGCACTTTTGCACTCCCTTTTGGATGCTTTTCACAGCTCCAGTGTGCCTGGAACTCAGGGCTTCCTGATTTTAAAAATCCTAGCCCTAGGCCGAACCCCAACCCTAAGACGAGAAAGGCAAATCAGCCAGGAATTAGGCATGTCCCCAAGGAAAAAGCTGTGGAGGCAGGCATGTTGTGCTACTTTTGCGCTCTTCTTGGCTAGTCCTTCGCAGCTGCTGTGTTCTTGGAACTCAGGGCTTTCTGGTTAATAGACCCTTACCCTAGGCGTAACTCAAACCTTAACCCTAGGAAGGAAAATCAACCTATGTTTCGGGATGGTCTCATGGAAATATCAGTGGTGGCAGCCAAGTTGCGTCACTTTTGCGCTCCCCTTGGGATGCCTTTCGCAGCTGCAGTGTGCCTGGAGCCCAGGGCTTCCTGGTTTTAAAAGTCCTAGGCCTAAGCCTAACAGTAACCCTAGGAAGGTAAATCAGCCGGGTATTAGGGTTCTTCCTAAGGGAAAAGCCGTGAAAGTGTAGGGGCCTGAATATATGTATTGTTATAAAGGAGTCCTTGTGAATATATATATATGTAGTGAGAGTCCTATGTATTAGATGGGTGGGTCCTGTTGCTCTGGATGAGCTACAGCTGTGGCATCCTTGGTTGGGTAGCAGCTGTAGCTCATGAAGGCCTCTGGGATAAAAGGGGGTTGGGTCGAGAGCCCAGAAGGAGCCCCTATGGAAGCCATGAGGAACTGTGCTGCAGAGAGGAGCTGCATAATAGGACCAGCAAGAAGGTATGGACTTTAAGATGGGACTCCAGAAATATGAAATACAATAAGATAACAACAACAATTGGTGACCGCGACGTGATAAAGAACATGCAGCCAAGGAGAAGGTATGGACTCCCCTGGACAGCCGAGAGCTGTGGCAGCCGGAGAGCTGGGACAGTGGAAGATAGGACAGCTGAGAGCTGTGGCAGCCTGAGAGCTGGGACAGATATGGATATTGTAACTGTGTAATTGAGAAATTGTTAAAAGAAAAGGGGGGAAATGTAGGGGCCTGAATATATGTATTAGGTATGGAATCCCCCGGACAGCTGAGAGCTGTGGCAGCCGGAGAGCTGGGACAGTGGAAGATAGGACAGCCGAGAGCTGTGGCAGCCTGGGAGCTGGGACAGATATGGATATTGTAACTGTGTAATTGAGAAATTGTTAAAAGAAAAGGGGGGAAATGTAGGGGCCTGAATATATGTATTGTTATAAAGGAGTCCTTGTGAATATATATATATGTAGTGAGAGTCCTATGTATTAGATAGGTGGGTCCTGTTGCTCTGGATGACCTACAGCTGTGGGATCCTTGGTTGGGTAGCAGCTGTAGCTCATGAAGGCCTCTGGGATAAAAGGGGGTTGGGTCGAGAGCCCAGAAGGAGCCCCTATGGAAGCCATGAGGAACTGTGCTGCAGAGAGGAGCTGCATAATAGGACCAGCAAGAAGGTATGGACTTTAAGATGGGACTCCAGAAATATGAAATACAATAAGATAACAACAACAATAATGTAGGGGCCTGAATATATGTATTAGGTATGGAATCCCCCGGACAGCCGAGAGCTGTGGCAGCCGGAGAGCTGGGACAGTGGAATATAGGACAGCCGAGAGCTGTGGCAGCCTGAGAGCTGGGACAGATGAAGATAGGACAGCTGAGAGCTGTGGCAGCCTGAGAGCTGGGACAGATATGGATATTGTAACTGTGTAATGGAGAAATTGTTAAAAGAAAAGGGGGGAAATGTAGGGGCCTGAATATATGTATTAGGTATGGAATCCCCCGGACAGCCGAGAGCTGTGGCAGCTGGAGAGCTGGGACAGTGGAAGATAGGACAGCCGAGAGCTGTGGCAGCCTGGGAGCTGGGACAGATATGGATATTGTAACTGTGTAATTGAGAAATTGTTAAAAGAAAAGGGGGGAAATGTAGGGGCCTGAATATATGTATTGTTATAAAGGAGTCCTTGTGAATATATATATGTAGTGAGAGTCCTATGTATTAGATAGGTGGGTCCTGTTGCTCTGGATGAGCTACAGCTGTGGGATCCTTGGTTGGGTAGCAGCTGTAGCTCATGAAGGCCTCTGGGATAAAAGGGGGTTGGGTCGAGAGCCCAGGAGGAGCCCCTATGGAAGCCATGAGGAACTGTGCTGCAGAGAGGAGCTGCATAATAGGACCAGCAAGAAGGTATGGACTTTAAGATGGGACTCCAGAAATATGAAATACAATAAGATAACAACAACATGAAAGCAGCCATGTTGTGGCACTTCTGCACTCCCTTTGGGATGCCTTTGGCAGATGAAGTAAGCCTGGAACTCAGGGCTTCCTGGTTAAAGAAATTCAAGCCCTAGGCTGAACCCTAACCCTAACCCTAGGCAGATAAATCAGCCTAGGTATAGGGATGGTGCCAAGGAAAAAGCTGTGAAAGCTGCCATGTTGTTGCACTTTTGTACTCCCCTTGGGATGCCTTGAACAGCTGCAGTGTGCCTGGAGCTAAGGGCTTCCTAGTTTTAAAAATCCTAGCCCTAGGCCTAAGCCTAACAGTAACCCTGGGAAGGTAAGTCAGCCTGGTGTTAGGCGTCTTGCCAAGGAAAAAGGCGTGAAAGCAGCCATGTTGTGGCACTTCTGCACTCCCTTTGGGATGCCTTTGGCAGATGAAGTAAGCCTGGAACTCAGGGCTTCCTGGTTAAAGAAATCCAAGCCCTAGGCTGAACCCTAACCCTAACCTTAGGCAGATAAATCAGCCTAGGTATAGGGATGGTGCCAAGGAAAAAGCTGTGAAAGCTGCCATGTTGTTGCACTTTTGTACTCCCCTTGGGATGCCTTGAACAGCTGCAGTGTGCCTGGAGCTAAGGGCTTCCTAGTTTCAAAAATCCTAGCCCTAGGCCTAAGCCTAACAGTAACCCTGGGAAAGTAAATCAGCCTGATGTTAGGCTTCTTGCCAAGGAAAAAGCCGTGAAAGCAGCCATGTTGTGGCACTTTTGCACTCCCTTTTGGATGCCTTTCACAGCTCCAGTGTGCCTGGAACTCAGGGCTTCCTGCTTTTAAAAATCCTAGCCCTAGGCCGAACCCCAACCCTAAGACGAGAAAGGCAAATCAGCCAGGAATTAGGCATGTCCCCAAGGAAAAAGCTGTGGAGGCAGGCATGTTGTGGTACTTTTGCGCTCTTCTTGGCTAGTCCTTCGCAGCTGCTGTGTTCTTGGAACTCAGGGCTTTCTGGTTAATAGAACCCTTACCCTAGGCGTAACTCAAACCTTAACCCTAGGAAGGAAAATCAGCCTATGGTTCGGGATGGTCTCATGGAAATATCAGTGGTGGCAGCCAAGTTGCGTCACTTTTGCGCTCCCCTTGGGATGCCTTTTGCAGCTGCAGTGTGCCTGGAGCCCAGGGCTTCCTGGTTTTAAAAGTCCTAGGCCTAAGCCTAACAGTAACCCTAGGAAGGTAAATCAGCCGGGTATTAGGGTTCTTCCTAAGGGAAAAGCCGTGAAAGCAGCCATGTTGTGGCACTTCTGCACTCCCTTTGGGATGCCTTTGGCAGATGAAGTAAGCCTGGAACTCAGGGCTTCCTGGTTAAAGAAATCCAAGCCCTAGGCTGAACCCTAACCCTAACCCTAGGCAGATAAATCAGCCTAGGTATAGGGATGGTGCCAAGGAAAAAGCTGTGAAAGCTGCCATGTTGTTGCACTTTTGTACTCCCCTTGGGATGCCTTGAACAGCTGCAGTGTGCCTGGAGCCCAGGGCTTCCTAGTTTCAAAAATCCTAGCCCTAGGCCTAAGCCTAACAGTAACCCTGGGAAAGTAAATCAGCCTGATGTTAGGTTTCTTGCCAAGGAAAAAGCCGTGAAAGCAGCCATGTTGTGGCACTTTTGCACTCCCTTTTGGATGCCTTTCACAGCTCCAGTGTGCCTGGAACTCAGGGCTTCCTGATTTTAAAAATCCTAGCCCTAGGCCGAACCCCAACCCTAAGACGAGAAAGGCAAATCAGCCAGGAATTAGGCATGTCCCCAAGGAAAAAGCTGTGGAGGCAGGCATGTTGTGGTACTTTTGCGCTCTTCTTGGCTAGTCCTTCGCAGCTGCTGTGTTCTTGGAACTCAGGGCTTTCTGGTTAATAGAACCCTTACCCTAGGCGTAACTCAAACCTTAACCCTAGGAAGGAAAATCAGCCTATGGTTCGGGATGGTCTCATGGAAATATCAGTGGTGGCAGCCAAGTTGCGTCACTTTTGCGCTCCCCTTGGGATGCCTTTCGCAGCTGCAGTGTGCCTGGAGCCCAGGGCTTCCTGGTTTTAAAAGTCCTAGGCCTAAGCCTAACAGTAACCCTAGGAAGGTAAATCAGCCGGGTATTAGGGTTCTTCCTAAGGGAAAAGCCGTGAAAGCAGCCATGTTGTGGCACTTCTGCACTCCCTTTGGGATGCCTTTGGCAGATGAAGTAAGCCTGGAACTCAGGGCTTCCTGGTTAAAAAAATTCAAGCCCTAGGCTGAACCCTAACCCTAACCCTAGGCAGATAAATCAGCCTAGGTATAGGGATGGTGCCAAGGAAAAAGCTGTGAAAGCTGCCATGTTGTTGCACTTTTGTACTCCCCTTGGGATGCCTTGAACAGCTGCAGTGTGCCTGGAGCTAAGGGCTTCCTAGTTTTAAAAATCCTAGCCCTAGGCCTAAGCCTAATAGTAACCCTGGGAAGGTAAGTCAGCCTGGTGTTAGGCGTCTTGCCAAGGAAAAAGCCGTGAAAGCAGCCATGTTGTGGCACTTTTGCAATCCCTTTTGGATGCCTTTCACAGCTCCAGTGTGCCTGGAACTCAGGGCTTCCTGCTTTTAAAAATCCTAGCCCTAGGCCGAACCCCAACCCTATGACGAGAAAGGCAAATCAGCCAGGAATTAGGCATGTCCCCAAGGAAAAAGCTGTGGAGGCAGGCATGTTGTGGTACTTTTGCGCTCTTCTTGGCTAGTCCTTCGCAGCTGCTGTGTTCTTGGAACTCAGGGCTTTCTGGTTAATAGAACCCTTACCCTAGGCGTAACTCAAACCTTAACCCTAGGAAGGAAAATCAACCTATGGTTCGGGATGGTCTCATGGAAATATCAGTGGTGGCAGCCAAGTTGCGTCACTTTTGCGCTCCCCTTGGGATGCCTTTTGCAGCTGCAGTGTGCCTGGAGCCCAGGGCTTCCTGGTTTTAAAAGTCCTAGGCCTAAGCCTAACAGTAACCCTAGGAAGGTAAATCAGCCGGGTATTAGGGTTCTTCCTAAGGGAAAAGCCGTGAAAGCAGCCATGTTGTGGCACTTCTGCACTCCCTTTGGGATGCCTTTGGCAGATGAAGTAAGCCTGGAACTCAGGGCTTCCTGGTTAAAAAAATTCAAGCCCTAGGCTGAACCCTAACCCTAGGCAGATAAATCAGCCTAGGTATAGGGATGGTGCCAAGAAAAAAGCTGTGAAAGCTGCCATGTTGTTGCACTTTTGTACTCCCCTTGGGATGCCTTGAAGAGCTGCAGTGTGCCTGGAGCTAAGGGCTTCCTAGTTTCAAAAATCCTAGCCCTAGGCCTAAGCCTAACAGTAACCCTGGGAAAGTAAATCAGCCTGATGTAAGGCTTCTTGCCAAGGAAAAAGCCGTGAAAGCAGCCATGTTGTGGCACTTTTGCACTCCCTTTGGGATGCCTTTGGCAGATGAAGTAAGCCTGGAACTCAGGGCTTCCTGGTTAAAGAAATCCAAGCCCTAGGCTGAACCCTAACCCTAACCCTAGGCAGATAAATCAGCCTAGGTATAGGGATGGTGCCAAGGAAAAAGCTGTGAAAGCTGCCATGTTGTTGCACTTTTGTACTCCCCTTGGATGCCTTGAACAGCTGCAGTGTGCCTGGAGCTAAGGGCTTCCTAGTTTCAAAAATCCTAGCCCTAGGCCTAAGCCTAACAGTAACCCTGGGAAAGTAAATCAGCCTGATGTTAGGCTTCTTGCCAAGGAAAAAGCCGTGAAAGCAGCCATGTTGTGGCACTTCTGCACTCCCTTTGGGATGCCTTTGGCAGATGAAGTAAGCCTGGAACTCAGGGCTTCCTGGTTAAAGAAATCCAAGCCCTAGGCTGAACCCTAACCCTAACCCTAGGCAGATAAATCAGCCTAGGTATAGGGATGGTGCCAAGGAAAAAGCTGTGAAAGCTGCCATGTTGTTGCACTTTTGTACTCCCCTTGGGATGCCTTGAACAGCTGCAGTGTGCCTGGAGCTAAGGGCTTCCTAGTTTTAAAAATCCTAGCCCTAGGCCTAAGCCTAACAGTAACCCTGGGAAAGTAAATCAGCCTGATGTTAGGCTTCTTGCCAAGGAAAAAGCCGTGAAACAGCCATATTGTGGCACTTTTGCACTCCCTTTTGGATGCCTTTCACAGCTCCAGTGTGCCTGGAACTCAGGGCTTCCTGATTTTAAAAATCCTAGCCCTAGGCCGAACCCCAACCCTAAGACGAGAAAGGCAAATCAGCCAGGAATTAGGCATGTCCCCAAGGAAAAAGCTGTGGAGGCAGGCATGTTGTGCTACTTTTGCGCTCTTCTTGGCTAGTCCTTCGCAGCTGCTGTGTTCTTGGAACTCAGGGCTTTCTGGTTAATAGAGCCCTTACCCTAGGCGTAACTCAAACCTTAACCCTAGGAAGGGAAATCATCCTATGGTTCGGGATGCTCTCATGGAAATATCAGTGGTGGCAGCCAAGTTGCGTCACTTTTGCGCTCCCCTTGGGATGCCTTTTGCAGCTGCAGTGTGCCTGGAGCCCAGGGCTTCCTGGTTTTACAAGTCCTAGGCCTAAGCCTAACAGTAACCCTAGGAAGGTAAATCAGCCGGGTATTAGGGTTCTTCCTAAGGGAAAAGCCGTGAAAGCAGCCATGTTGTGGCACTTCTGCACTCCCTTTGGGATGCCTTTGGCAGATGAAGTAAGCCTGGAACTCAGGGCTTCCTGGTTAAAGAAATTCAAGCCCTAGGCTGAACCCTAACCCTAACCCTAGGCAGATAAATCAGCCTAGGTATAGGGATGGTGCCAAGGAAAAAGCTGTGAAAGCTGCCATGTTGTTGCACTTTTGTACTCCCCTTGGGATGCCTTGAACAGCTGCAGTGTGCCTGGAGCTAAGGGCTTCCTAGTTTTAAAAATCCTAGCCCTAGGCCTAAGCCTAACAGTAACCCTGGGAAGGTAAATCAGCCTGGTGTTAGGCGTCTTGCCAAGGAAAAAGCCGTGAAAGCAGCCATGTTGTGGCACTTTTGCACTCCCTTTTGGATGCCTTTCACAGCTCCAGTGTGCCTGGAACTCAGGGCTTCCTGCTTTTAACAATCCTAGCCCTAGGCCGAACCCCAACCCTATGACGAGAAAAGGAAATCAGCCAGGAATTAGGCATGTCCCCAAGGAAAAAGCTGTGGAGGCAGGCATGTTGTGGTACTTTTGCGCTCTTCTTGGCTAGTCCTTCGCAGCTGCTGTGTTCTTGGAACTCAGGGCTTTCTGGTTAATAGAACCCTTACCCTAGGCGTAACTCAAACCTTAACCCTAGGAAGGAAAATCAACCTATGGTTCGGGATGGTCTCATGGAAATATCAGTGGTGGCAGCCAAGTTGCGTCACTTTTGCGCTCCCCTTGGGATGCCTTTCGCAGCTGCAGTGTGCCTGGAGCCCAGGGCTTCCTGGTTTTAAAAGTCCTAGGCCTAAGCCTAACAGTAACCCTAGGAAGGTAAATCAGCCAGGTATTAGGGTTCTTCCTAAGGGAAAAGCCGTGAAAGCAGCCATGTTGTGGCACTTCTGCACTCCCTTTGGGATGCCTTTGGCAGATGAAGTAAGCCTGGAACTCAGGGCTTCCTGGTTAAAAAAATTCAAGCCCTAGGCTGAACCCTAACCCTAACCCTAGGCAGATAAATCAGCCTAGGTATAGGGATGGTGCCAAGGAAAAAGCTGTGAAAGCTGCCATGTTGTTGCACTTTTGTACTCCCCTTGGGATGCCTTGAACAGCTGCAGTGTGCCTGGAGCCAAGGCTTCCTAGTTTCAAAAATCCTAGCCCTAGGCCTAAGCCTAACAGTAACCCTGGGAAGGTAAATCAGCCTGATGTTAGGCTTCTTGCCAAGGAAAAAGCCGTGAAAGCAGCCATGTTGTGGCACTTCTGCACTCCCTTTGGGATGCCTTTGGCAGATGAAGTAAGCCTGGAACTCAGGGCTTCCTGGTTAAAGAAATCCAAGCCCTAGGCTGAACCCTAACCCTAACCCTAGGCAGATAAATCAGCCTAGGTATAGGGATGGTGCCAAGGAAAAAGCTGTGAAAGCTGCCATGTTGTTGCACTTTTGTACTCCCCTTGGGATGCCTTGAACAGCTGCAGTGTGCCTGGAGCTAAGGGCTTCCTAGTTTTAAAAATCCTAGCCCTAGGCCTAAGCCTAACAGTAACCCTGGGAAAGTAAATCAGCCTGATGTTAGGCTTCTTGCCAAGGAAAAAGCTGTGAAAGCTGCCATGTTGTTGCACTTTTGTACTCCCCTTGGGATGCCTTGAACAGCTGCAGTGTGCCTGGAGCTAAGGGCTTCCTAGTTTCAAAAATCCTAGCCCTAGGCCTAAGCCTAACAGTAACCCTGGGAAAGTAAATCAGCCTGGTGTTAGGCTTCTTGCCAAGGAAAAAGCCGTGAAAGCAGCCATGTTGTGGCACTTTTGCACTCCCTTTTGGATGCCTTTCACAGCTCCAGTGTGCCTGGAACTCAGGGCTTCCTGATTTTAAAAATCCTAGCCCTAGGCCGAACCGCAAACCTATGACGAGAAAGGCAAATCAGCCAGGAATTAGGCATGTCCCCAAGGAAAAAGCTGTGGAGGCAGGCATGTTGTGGTACTTTTGCGCTCTTCTTGGCTAGTCCTTCGCAGCTGCTGTGTTCTTGGAACTCAGGGCTTTCTGGTTAATAGAACCCTTACCCTAGGCGTAACTCAAACCTTAACCCTAGGAAGGAAAATCAACCTATGGTTCGGGATGGTCTCATGGAAATATCAGTGGTGGCAGCCAAGTTGCGTCACTTTTGCGCTCCCCTTGGGATGCCTTTCGCAGCTGCAGTGTGCCTGGAGCCCAGGGCTTCCTGGTTTTAAAAGTCCTAGGCCTAAGCCTAACAGTAACCCTAGGAAGGTAAATCAGCCGGGTATTAGGGTTCTTCCTAAGGGAAAAGCCGTGAAAGCAGCCATGTTGTGGCACTTCTGCACTCCCTTTGGGATGCCTTTGGCAGATGAAGTAAGCCTGGAACTCAGGGCTTCCTGGTTAAAGAAATCCAAGCCCTAGGCTGAACCCTAACCCTAACCCTAGGCAGAAAAATCAGCCTAGGTATAGGGATGGTGCCAAGAAAAAAGCTGTGAAAGCTGCCATGTTGTTGCACTTTTGTACTCCCCTTGGGATGCCTTGAACAGCTGCAGTGTGCCTGGAGCTAAGGGCTTCCTAGTTTCAAAAATCCTAGCCCTAGGCCTAAGCCTAACAGTAACCCTGGGAAGGTAAATCAGCCTGATGTTAGGCTTCTTGCCAAGGAAAAAGCCGTGAAAGCAGCCATGTTGTGGCACTTTTGCACTCCCTTTGGGATGCCTTTGGCAGATGAAGTAAGCCTGGAACTCAGGGCTTCCTGGTTAAAGAAATCCAAGCCCTAGGCTGAACCCTAACCCTAACCCTAGGCAGATAAATCAGCCTAGGTATAGGGATGGTGCCAAGGAAAAAGCTGTGAAAGCTGCCATGTTGTTGCACTTTTGTACTCCCCTTGGATGCCTTGAACAGCTGCAGTGTGCCTGGAGCTAAGGGCTTCCTAGTTTCAAAAATCCTAGCCCTAGGCCTAAGCCTAACAGTAACCCTAGGAAGGTAAATCAGCCGGGTATTAGGGTTCTTCCTAAGGGAAAAGCCGTGAAAGCAGCCATGTTGTGGCACTTCTGCACTCCCTTTGGGATGCCTTTGGCAGATGAAGTAAGCCTGGAACTCAGGGCTTCCTGGTTAAAGAAATTCAAGCCCTAGGCTGAACCCTAACCCTAACCCTAGGCAGATAAATCAGCCTAGGTATAGGGATGGTGCCAAGGAAAAAGCTGTGAAAGCTGCCATGTTGTTGCACTTTTGTACTCCCCTTGGGATGCCTTGAACAGCTGCAGTGTGCCTGGAGCTAAGGGCTTCCTAGTTTTAAAAATCCTAGCCCTAGGCCTAAGCCTAACAGTAACCCTGGGAAGGTAAATCAGCCTGGTGTTAGGCGTCTTGCCAAGGAAAAAGCCGTGAAAGCAGCCATGTTGTGGCACTTTTGCACTCCCTTTTGGATGCCTTTCACAGCTCCAGTGTGCCTGGAACTCAGGGCTTCCTGATTTTAAAAATCCTAGCCCTAGGCCGAACCCCAACCCTATGACGAGAAAAGGAAATCAGCCAGGAATTAGGCATGTCCACAAGGAAAAAGCTGTGGAGGCAGGCATGTTGTGGTACTTTTGCGCTCTTCTTGGCTAGTCCTTCGCAGCTGCTGTGTTCTTGGAACTCAGGGCTTTCTGGTTAATAGAGCCCTTACCCTAGGCGTAACTCAAACCTTAACCCTAGGAAGGAAAATCAACCTATGGTTCGGGATGGTCTCATGGAAATATCAGTGGTGGCAGCCAAGTTGCGTCACTTTTGCGCTGCCCTTGGGATGCCTTTCGCAGCTGCAGTGTGCCTGGAGGCCAGGGCTTCCTGGTTTTAAAAGTCCTAGGCCTAAGCCTAACAGTAACCCTAGGAAGGTAAATCAGCCGGGTATTAGGGTTCTTCCTAAGGGAAAAGCCGTGAAAGCAGCCATGTTGTGGCACTTCTGCACTCCCTTTGGGATGCCTTTGGCAGATGAAGTAAGCCTGGAACTCAGGGCTTCCTGGTTAAAAAAATTCAAGCCCTAGGCTGAACCCTAACCCTAACCCTAGGCAGATAAATCAGCCTAGGTATAGGGATGGTGCCAAGGAAAAAGCTGTGAAAGCTGCCATGTTGTTGCACTTTTGTACTCCCCTTGGGATGCCTTGAACAGCTGCAGTGTGCCTGGAGCCAAGGGCTTCCTAGTTTCAAAAATCCTAGCCCTAGGCCTAAGCCTAACAGTAACCCTGGGAAGGTAAACCAGCCTGATGTTAGGCTTCTTGCCAAGGAAAAAGGCGTGAAAGCAGCCATGTTGTGGCACTTCTGCACTCGCTCTGGGATGCCTTTGGCAGATGAAGTAAGCCTGGAACTCAGGGCCTCCTGGTTAAAGAAATCCAAGCCCTAGGCTGAACCCTAACCCTAACCCTAGGCAGATAAATCAGCCTAGGTATAGGGATGGTGCCAAGGAAAAAGCTGTGAAAGCTGCCATGTTGTTGCACTTTTGTACTCCCCTTGGGATGCCTTGAACAGCTGCAGTGTGCCTGGAGCTAAGGGCTTCCTAGTTTCAAAAATCCTAGCCCTAGGCCTAAGCCTAACAGTAACCCTGGGAAAGTAAATCAGCCTGGTGTTAGGCTTCTTGCCAAGGAAAAAGCCGTGAAACAGCCATGTTGTGGCACTTTTGCACTCCCTTTTGGATGCCTTTCACAGCTCCAGTGTGCCTGGAACTCAGGGCTTCCTGATTTTAAAAATCCTAGCCCTAGGCCGAACCCCAACCCTATGACGAGAAAGGCAAATCAGCCAGGAATTAGGCATGTCCCCAAGGAAAAAGCTGTGGAGGCAGGCATGTTGTGGTACTTTTGCGCTCTTCTTGGCTAGTCCTTCGCAGCTGCTGTGTTCTTGGAACTCAGGGCTTTCTGGTTAATAGAGCCCTTACCCTAGGCGTAACTCAAACCTTAACCCTAGGAAGGAAAATCATCCTATGGTTCGGGATGGTCTCATGGAAATATCAGTGGTGGCAGCCAAGTTGCGTCACTTTTGCGCTCCCCTTGGGATGCCTTTTGCAGCTGCAGTGTGCCTGGAGCCCAGGGCTTCCTGGTTTTAAAAGTCCTAGGCCTAAGCCTAACAGTAACCCTAGGAAGGTAAATCAGCCGGGTATTAGGGTTCTTCCTAAGGGAAAAGCCGTGAAAGCAGCCATGTTGTGGCACTTCTGCACTCCCTTTGGGATGCCTTTGGCAGATGAAGTAAGCCTGGAACTCAGGGCTTCCTGGTTAAAGAAATTCAAGCCCTAGGCTGAACCCTAACCCTAACCCTAGGCAGATAAATCAGCCTAGGTATAGGGATGGTGCCAAGGAAAAAGCTGTGAAAGCTGCCATGTTGTTGCACTTTTGTACTCCCCTTGGGATGCCTTGAACAGCTGCAGTGTGCCTGGAGCTAAGGGCTTCCTAGTTTTAAAAATCCTAGCCCTAGGCCTATGCCTAACAGTAACCCTGGGAAGGTAAATCAGCCTGGTGTTAGGCGTCTTGCCAAGGAAAAAGCCGTGAAAGCAGCCATGTTGTGGCACTTTTGCACTCCCTTTTGGATGCCTTTCACAGCTCCAGTGTGCCTGGAACTCAGGGCTTCCTGATTTTAAAAATCCTAGCCCTAGGCCGAACCCCAACCCTATGACGAGAAAGGCAAATCAGCCAGGAATTAGGCATGTCCACAAGGAAAAAGCTGTGGAGGCAGGCATGTTGTGGTACTTTTGCGCTCTTCTTGGCTAGTCCTTCGCAGCTGCTGTGTTCTTGGAACTCAGGGCTTTCTGGTTAATAGAGCCCTTACCCTAGGCGTAACTCAAACCTTAACCCTAGGAAGGAAAATCAACCTATGGTTCGGGATGGTCTCATGGAAATATCAGTGGTGGCAGCCAAGTTGCGTCACTTTTGCGCTCCCCTTGGGATGCCTTTCGCAGCTGCAGTGTGCCTGGAGCCCAGGGCTTCCTGGTTTTAAAAGTCCTAGGCCTAAGCCTAACAGTAACCCTAGGAAGGTAAATCAGCCGGGTATTAGGGTTCTTCCTAAGGGAAAAGCCGTGAAAGCAGCCATGTTGTGGCACTTCTGCACTCCCTTTGGGATGCCTTTGGCAGATGAAGTAAGCCTGGAACTCAGGGCTTCCTGGTTAAAAAAATTCAAGCCCTAGGCTGAACCCTAACCCTAACCCTAGGCAGATAAATCAGCCTAGGTATAGGGATGGTGCCAAGGAAAAAGCTGTGAAAGCTGCCATGTTGTTGCACTTTTGTACTCCCCTTGGGAGGCCTTGAACAGCTGCAGTGTGCCTGGAGCTAAGGGCTTCCTAGTTTCAAAAATCCTAGCCCTAGGCCTAAGCCTAACAGTAACCCTGGGAAGGTAAATCAGCCTGATGTTAGGTTTCTTGCCAAGGAAAAAGCCGTGAAAGCAGCCATGTTGTGGCACTTCTGCACTCCCTTTGGGATGCCTTTGGCAGATGAAGTAAGCCTGGAACTCAGGGCTTCCTGGTTAAAGAAATCCAAGCCCTAGGCTGAACCCTAACCCTAACTCTAGGCAGATAAATCAGCCCAGGTATAGGGATGGTGCCAAGGAAAAAGCTGTGAAAGCTGCCATGTTGTTGCACTTTTGTACTCCCCTTGGGATGCCTTGAACAGCTGCAGTGTGCCTGGAGCTAAGGGCTTCCTAGTTTCAAAAATCCTAGCCCTAGGCCTAAGCCTAACAGTAACCCTGGGAAAGTAAATCAGCCTGGTGTTAGGCTTCTTGCCAAGGAAAAAGCCGTGAAAGCAGCCATGTTGTGGCACTTTTGCACTCCCTTTTGGATGCCTTTCACAGCTCCAGTGTGCCTGGAACTCAGGGCTTCCTGCTTTTAAAAATCCTAGCCCTAGGCCGAACCCCAACCCTAAGACGAGAAAGGCAAATCAGCCAGGAATTAGGCATGTCCCCAAGGAAAAAGCTGTGGAGGCAGGCATGTTGTGGTACTTTTGCGCTCTTCTTGGCTAGTCCTTCGCAGCTGCTGTGTTCTTGGAACTCAGGGCTTTCTGGTTAATAGAACCCTTACCCTAGGCGTAACTCAAACCTTAACCCTAGGAAGGAAAATCAGCCTATGGTTCGGGATGGTCTCATGGAAATATCAGTGGTGGCAGCCAAGTTGCGTCACTTTTGCGCTCCCCTTGGGATGCCTTTTGCAGCTGCAGTGTGCCTGGAGCCCAGGGCTTCCTGGTTTTAAAAGTCCTAGGCCTAAGCCTAACAGTAACCCTAGGAAGGTAAATCAGCCGGGTATTAGGGTTCTTCCTAAGGGAAAAGCCGTGAAAGCAGCCATGTTGTGGCACTTCTGCACTCCCTTTGGGATGCCTTTGGCAGATGAAGTAAGCCTGGAACTCAGGGCTTCCTGGTTAAAGAAATCCAAGCCCTAGGCTGAACCCTAACCCTAACCCTAGGCAGATAAATCAGCCTAGGTATAGGGATGGTGCCAAGGAAAAAGCTGTGAAAGCTGCCATGTTGTTGCACTTTTGTACTCCCCTTGGGATGCCTTGAACAGCTGCAGTGTGCCTGGAGCCCAGGGCTTCCTAGTTTCAAAAATCCTAGCCCTAGGCCTAAGCCTAACAGTAACCCTGGGAAAGTAAATCAGCCTGATGTTAGGTTTCTTGCCAAGGAAAAAGCCGTGAAAGCAGCCATGTTGTGGCACTTTTGCACTCCCTTTTGGATGCCTTTCACAGCTGCAGTGTGCCTGGAACTCAGGGCTTCCTGATTTTAAAAATCCTAGCCCTAGGCCGAACCCCAACCCTAAGACGAGAAAGGCAAATCAGCCAGGAATTAGGCATGTCCCCAAGGAAAAAGCTGTGGAGGCAGGCATGTTGTGGTACTTTTGCGCTCTTCTTGGCTAGTCCTTCGCAGCTGCTGTGTTCTTGGAACTCAGGGCTTTCTGGTTAATAGAACCCTTACCCTAGGCGTAACTCAAACCTTAACCCTAGGAAGGAAAATCAGCCTATGGTTCGGGATGCTCTCATGGAAATATCAGTGGTGGCAGCCAAGTTGCGTCACTTTTGCGCTCCCCTTGGGATGCCTTTCGCAGCTGCAGTGTGCCTGGAGCCCAGGGCTTCCTGGTTTTAAAAGTCCTAGGCCTAAGCCTAACAGTAACCCTAGGAAGGTAAATCAGCCGGGTATTAGGGTTCTTCCTAAGGGAAAAGCCGTGAAAGCAGCCATGTTGTGGCACTTCTGCACTCCCTTTGGGATGCCTTTGGCAGATGAAGTAAGCCTGGAACTCAGGGCTTCCTGGTAAAAAAAATTCAAGCCCTAGGCTGAACCCTAACCCTAACCCTAGGCAGATAAATCAGCCTAGGTATAGGGATGGTGCCAAGGAAAAAGCTGTGAAAGCTGCCATGTTGTTGCACTTTTGTACTCCCCTTGGGATGCCTTGAACAGCTGCAGTGTGCCTGGAGCTAAGGGCTTCCTAGTTTCAAAAATCCTAGCCCTAGGCCTAAGCCTAACAGTAACCCTGGGAAAGTAAATCAGCCTGATGTTAGGCTTCTTGCCAAGGAAAAAGCCGTGAAGCAGCCATGTTGTGGCACTTTTGCACTCCCTTTTGGATGCCTTTCACAGCTCCAGTGTGCCTGGAACTCAGGGCTTCCTGATTTTAAAAATCCTAGCCCTAGGCCGAACCCCAACCCTAAGACGAGAAAGGCAAATCAGCCAGGAATTAGGCATGTCCCCAAGGAAAAAGCTGTGGAGGCAGGCATGTTGTGGTACTTTTGCGCTCTTCTTGGCTAGTCCTTCGCAGCTGCTGTGTTCTTGGAACTCAGGGCTTTCTGGTTAATAGAACCCTTACCCTAGGCGTAACTCAAACCTTAACCCTAGGAAGGAAAATCAGCCTATGGTTCGGGATGGTCTCATGGAAATATCAGTGGTGGCAGCCAAGTTGCGTCACTTTTGCGCTCCCCTTGGGATGCCTTTTGCAGCTGCAGTGTGCCTGGAGCCCAGGGCTTCCTGGTTTTAAAAGTCCTAGGCCTAAGCCTAACAGTAACCCTAGGAAGGTAAATCAGCCGGGTATTAGGGTTCTTCCTAAGGGAAAAGCCGTGAAAGCAGCCATGTTGTGGCACTTCTGCACTCCCTTTGGGATGCCTTTGGCAGATGAAGTAAGCCTGGAACTCAGGGCTTCCTGGTTAAAGAAATCCAAGCCCTAGGCTGAACCCTAACCCTAACCCTAGGCAGATAAATCAGCCTAGGTATAGGGATGGTGCCAAGGAAAAAGCTGTGAAAGCTGCCATGTTGTTGCACTTTTGTACTCCCCTTGGGATGCCTTGAACAGCTGCAGTGTGCCTGGAGCCCAGGGCTTCCTAGTTTCAAAAATCCTAGCCCTAGGCCTAAGCCTAACAGTAACCCTGGGAAAGTAAATCAGCCTGATGTTAGGTTTCTTGCCAAGGAAAAAGCCGTGAAAGCTGCCATGTTGTTGCACTTTTGTACTCCCCTTGGGATGCCTTTCACAGCTCCAGTGTGCCTGGAACTCAGGGCTTCCTGATTTTAAAAATCCTAGCCCTAGGCCGAACCCCAACCCTAAGACGAGAAAGGCAAATCAGCCAGGAATTAGGCATGTCCCCAAGGAAAAAGCTGTGGAGGCAGGCATGTTGTGGTACTTTTGCGCTCTTCTTGGCTAGTCCTTCGCAGCTGCTGTGTTCTTGGAACTCAGGGCTTTCTGGTTAATAGAGCCCTTACCCTAGGCGTAACTCAAACCTTAACCCTAGGAAGGAAAATCAACCTATGGTTCGGGATGGTCTCATGGAAATATCAGTGGTGGCAGCCAAGTTGCGTCACTTTTGCGCTCCCCTTGGGATGCCTTTCGCAGCTGCAGTGTGCCTGGAGCCCAGGGCTTCCTGGTTTTAAAAGTCCTAGGCCTAAGCCTAACAGTAACCCTGGGAAAGTAAATCAGCCTGATGTTAGGCTTCTTGCCAAGGAAAAAGCTGTGAAAGCTGCCATGTTGTTGCACTTTTGTACTCCCCTTGGGATGCCTTGAACAGCTGCAGTGTGCCTGGAGCTAAGGGCTTCCTAGTTTCAAAAATCCTAGCCCTAGGCCTAAGCCTAACAGTAACCCTGGGAAAGTAAATCAGCCTGGTGTTAGGCTTCTTGCCAAGGAAAAAGCCGTGAAAGCAGCCATGTTGTGGCACTTTTGCACTCCCTTTTGGATGCCTTTCACAGCTCCAGTGTGCCTGGAACTCAGGGCTTCCTGATTTTAAAAATCCTAGCCCTAGGCCGAACCGCAACCCTATGACGAGAAAGGCAAATCAGCCAGGAATTAGGCATGTCCCCAAGGAAAAAGCTGTGGAGGCAGGCATGTTGTGGTACTTTTGCGCTCTTCTTGGCTAGTCCTTCGCAGCTGCTGTGTTCTTGGAACTCAGGGCTTTCTGGTTAATAGAACCCTTACCCTAGGCGTAACTCAAACCTTAACCCTAGGAAGGAAAATCAACCTATGGTTCGGGATGGTCTCATGGAAATATCAGTGGTGGCAGCCAAGTTGCGTCACTTTTGCGCTCCCCTTGGGATGCCTTTTGCAGCTGCAGTGTGCCTGGAGCCCAGGGCTTCCTGGTTTTAAAAGTCCTAGGCCTAAGCCTAACAGTAACCCTAGGAAGGTAAATCAGCCGGGTATTAGGGTTCTTCCTAAGGGAAAAGCCGTGAAAGCAGCCATGTTGTGGCACTTCTGCACTCCCTTTGGGATGCCTTTGGCAGATGAAGTAAGCCTGGAA
Organism: Ammospiza caudacuta; assembly: GCF_027887145.1. Taxonomy (NCBI): domain Eukaryota; kingdom Metazoa; phylum Chordata; class Aves; order Passeriformes; family Passerellidae; genus Ammospiza; species Ammospiza caudacuta. The sequence goes on along the minus strand of NW_026682940.1, from coordinate 237,465 downwards.
CTCAGGGCTTCCTGGTTAAAGAAATTCAAGCCCTAGGCTGAACCCTAACCCTAACCCTAGGCAGATAAATCAGCCTAGGTATAGGGATGGTGCCAAGGAAAAAGCTGTGAAAGCTGCCATGTTGTTGCACTTTTGTACTCCCCTTGGGATGCCTTGAACAGCTGCAGTGTGCCTGGAGCTAAGGGCTTCCTAGTTTTAAAAATCCTAGCCCTAGGCCTAAGCCTAACAGTAACCCTGGGAAGGTAAATCAGCCTGGTGTTAGGCGTCTTGCCAAGGAAAAAGCCGTGAAAGCAGCCATGTTGTGGCACTTTTGCACTCCCTTTTGGATGCCTTTCACAGCTCCAGTGTGCCTGGAACTCAGGGCTTCCTGATTTTAAAAATCCTAGCCCTAGGCCGAACCCCAACCCTATGACGAGAAAAGGAAATCAGCCAGGAATTAGGCATGTCCACAAGGAAAAAGCTGTGGAGGCAGGCATGTTGTGGTACTTTTGCGCTCTTCTTGGCTAGTCCTTCGCAGCTGCTGTGTTCTTGGAACTCAGGGCTTTCTGGTTAATAGAGCCCTTACCCTAGGCGTAACTCAAACCTTAACCCTAGGAAGGAAAATCAACCTATGGTTCAGGATGGTCTCATGGAAATATCAGTGGTGGCAGCCAAGTTGCGTCACTTTTGCGCTCCCCTTGGGATGCCTTTCGCAGCTGCAGTGTGCCTGGAGGCCAGGGCTTCCTGGTTTTAAAAGTCCTAGGCCTAAGCCTAACAGTAACCCTAGGAAGGTAAATCAGCCGGGTATTAGGGTTCTTCCTAAGGGAAAAGCCGTGAAAGCAGCCATGTTGTGGCACTTCTGCACTCCCTTTGGGATGCCTTTGGCAGATGAAGTAAGCCTGGAACTCAGGGCTTCCTGGTTAAAAAAATTCAAGCCCTAGGCTGAACCCTAACCCTAACCCTAGGCAGATAAATCAGCCCAGGTATAGGGATGGTGCCAAGGAAAAAGCTGTGAAAGCTGCCATGTTGTTGCACTTTTGTACTCCCCTTGGGATGCCTTGAACAGCTGCAGTGTGCCTGGAGCCAAGGGCTTCCTAGTTTCAAAAATCCTAGCCCTAGGCCTAAGCCTAACAGTAACCCTGGGAAGGTAAACCAGCCTGATGTTAGGCTTCTTCCCAAGGAAAAAGGCGTGAAAGCAGCCATGTTGTGGCACTTCTGCACTCGCTCTGGGATGCCTTTGGCAGATGAAGTAAGCCTGGAACTCAGGGCCTCCTGGTTAAAGAAATCCAAGCCCTAGGCTGAACCCTAACCCTAACCCTAGGCAGATAAATCAGCCTAGGTATAGGGATGGTGCCAAGGAAAAAGCTGTGAAAGCTGCCATGTTGTTGCACTTTTGTACTCCCCTTGGGATGCCTTGAACAGCTGCAGTGTGCCTGGAGCTAAGGGCTTCCTAGTTTCAAAAATCCTAGCCCTAGGCCTAAGCCTAACAGTAACCCTGGGAAAGTAAATCAGCCTGGTGTTAGGCTTCTTGCCAAGGAAAAAGCCGTGAAACAGCCATGTTGTGGCACTTTTGCACTCCCTTTTGGATGCCTTTCACAGCTCCAGTGTGCCTGGAACTCAGGGCTTCCTGATTTTAAAAATCCTAGCCCTAGGCCGAACCGCAACCCTATGACGAGAAAGGCAAATCAGCCAGGAATTAGGCATGTCCCCAAGGAAAAAGCTGTGGAGGCAGGCATGTTGTGGTACTTTTGCGCTCTTCTTGGCTAGTCCTTCGCAGCTGCTGTGTTCTTGGAACTCAGGGCTTTCTGGTTAATAGAACCCTTACCCTAGGCGTAACTCAAACCTTAACCCTAGGAAGGAAAATCATCCTATGTTTCGGGATGGTCTCATGGAAATATCAGTGGTGGCAGCCAAGTTGCGTCACTTTTGCGCTCCCCTTGGGATGCCTTTTGCAGCTGCAGTGTGCCTGGAGCCCAGGGCTTCCTGGTTTTAAAAGTCCTAGGCCTAAGCCTAACAGTAACCCTAGGAAGGTAAATCAGCCGGGTATTAGGGTTCTTCCTAAGGGAAAAGCCGTGAAAGCAGCCATGTTGTGGCACTTCTGCGCTCCCTTTGGGATGCCTTTGGCAGATGAAGTAAGCCTGGAACTCAGGGCTTCCTGGTTAAAGAAATTCAAGCCCTAGGCTGAACCCTAACCCTAACCCTAGGCAGATAAATCAGCCTAGGTATAGGGATGGTGCCAAGGAAAAAGCTGTGAAAGCTGCCATGTTGTTGCACTTTTGTACTCCCCTTGGGATGCCTTGAACAGCTGCAGTGTGCCTGGAGCTAAGGGCTTCCTAGTTTTAAAAATCCTAGCCCTAGGCCTAAGCCTAACAGTAACCCTGGGAAGGTAAATCAGCCTGGTGTTAGGCGTCTTGCCAAGGAAAAAGCCGTGAAAGCAGCCATGTTGTGGCACTTTTGCACTCCCTTTTGGATGCCTTTCACAGCTCCAGTGTGCCTGGAACTCAGGGCTTCCTGATTTTAAAAATCCTAGCCCTAGGCCGAACCCCAACCCTATGACGAGAAAGGCAAATCAGCCAGGAATTAGGCATGTCCACAAGGAAAAAGCTGTGGAGGCAGGCATGTTGTGGTACTTTTGCGCTCTTCTTGGCTAGTCCTTCGCAGCTGCTGTGTTCTTGGAACTCAGGGCTTTCTGGTTAATAGAGCCCTTACCCTAGGCGTAACTCAAACCTTAACCCTAGGAAGGAAAATCAACCTATGGTTCGGGATGGTCTCATGGAAATATCAGTGGTGGCAGCCAAGTTGCGTCACTTTTGCGCTCCCCTTGGGATGCCTTTCGCAGCTGCAGTGTGCCTGGAGCCCAGGGCTTCCTGGTTTTAAAAGTCCTAGGCCTAAGCCTAACAGTAACCCTAGGAAGGTAAATCAGCCGGGTATTAGGGTTCTTCCTAAGGGAAAAGCCGTGAAAGCAGCCATGTTGTGGCACTTCTGCACTCCCTTTGGGATGCCTTTGGCAGATGAAGTAAGCCTGGAACTCAGGGCTTCCTGGTTAAAAAAATTCAAGCCCTAGGCTGAACCCTAACCCTAACCCTAGGCAGATAAATCAGCCTAGGTATAGGGATGGTGCCAAGGAAAAAGCTGTGAAAGCTGCCATGTTGTTGCACTTTTGTACTCCCCTTGGGAGGCCTTGAACAGCTGCAGTGTGCCTGGAGCTAAGGGCTTCCTAGTTTCAAAAATCCTAGCCCTAGGCCTAAGCCTAACAGTAACCCTGGGAAGGTAAATCAGCCTGATGTTAGGTTTCTTGCCAAGGAAAAAGCCGTGAAAGCAGCCATGTTGTGGCACTTCTGCACTCCCTTTGGGATGCCTTTGGCAGATGAAGTAAGCCTGGAACTCAGGGCTTCCTGGTTAAAGAAATCCAAGCCCTAGGCTGAACCCTAACCCTAACTCTAGGCAGATAAATCAGCCTAGGTATAGGGATGGTGCCAAGGAAAAAGCTGTGAAAGCTGCCATGTTGTTGCACTTTTGTACTCCCCTTGGGATGCCTTGAACAGCTGCAGTGTGCCTGGAGCTAAGGGCTTCCTAGTTTCAAAAATCCTAGCCCTAGGCCTAAGCCTAACAGTAACCCTGGGAAAGTAAATCAGCCTGGTGTTAGGCTTCTTGCCAAGGAAAAAGCCGTGAAAGCAGCCATGTTGTGGCACTTTTGCACTCCCTTTTGGATGCCTTTCACAGCTCCAGTGTGCCTGGAACTCAGGGCTTCCTGCTTTTAAAAATCCTAGCCCTAGGCCGAACCCCAACCCTAAGACGAGAAAGGCAAATCAGCCAGGAATTAGGCATGTCCCCAAGGAAAAAGCTGTGGAGGCAGGCATGTTGTGGTACTTTTGCGCTCTTCTTGGCTAGTCCTTCGCAGCTGCTGTGTTCTTGGAACTCAGGGCTTTCTGGTTAATAGAACCCTTACCCTAGGCGTAACTCAAACCTTAACCCTAGGAAGGAAAATCAGCCTATGGTTCGGGATGGTCTCATGGAAATATCAGTGGTGGCAGCCAAGTTGCGTCACTTTTGCGCTCCCCTTGGGATGCCTTTTGCAGCTGCAGTGTGCCTGGAGCCCAGGGCTTCCTGGTTTTAAAAGTCCTAGGCCTAAGCCTAACAGTAACCCTAGGAAGGTAAATCAGCCGGGTATTAGGGTTCTTCCTAAGGGAAAAGCCGTGAAAGCAGCCATGTTGTGGCACTTCTGCACTCCCTTTGGGATGCCTTTGGCAGATGAAGTAAGCCTGGAACTCAGGGCTTCCTGGTTAAAGAAATCCAAGCCCTAGGCTGAACCCTAACCCTAACCCTAGGCAGATAAATCAGCCTAGGTATAGGGATGGTGCCAAGGAAAAAGCTGTGAAAGCTGCCATGTTGTTGCACTTTTGTACTCCCCTTGGGATGCCTTGAACAGCTGCAGTGTGCCTGGAGCCCAGGGCTTCCTAGTTTCAAAAATCCTAGCCCTAGGCCTAAGCCTAACAGTAACCCTGGGAAAGTAAATCAGCCTGATGTTAGGTTTCTTGCCAAGGAAAAAGCCGTGAAAGCAGCCATGTTGTGGCACTTTTGCACTCCCTTTTGGATGCCTTTCACAGCTCCAGTGTGCCTGGAACTCAGGGCTTCCTGCTTTTAAAAATCCTAGCCCTAGGCCGAACCCCAACCCTAAGATGAGAAAGGCAAATCAGCCAGGAATTAGGCATGTCCCCAAGGAAAAAGCTGTGGAGGCAGGCATGTTGTGGTACTTTTGCGCTCTTCTTGGCTAGTCCTTCGCAGCTGCTGTGTTCTTGGAACTCAGGGCTTTCTGGTTAATAGAACCCTTACCCTAGGCGTAACTCAAACCTTAACCCTAGGAAGGAAAATCAGCCTATGGTTCGGGATGGTCTCATGGAAATATCAGTGGTGGCAGCCAAGTTGCGTCACTTTTGCGCTCCCCTTGGGATGCCTTTCGCAGCTGCAGTGTGCCTGGAGCCCAGGGCTTCCTGGTTTTAAAAGTCCTAGGCCTAAGCCTAACAGTAACCCTAGGAAGGTAAATCAGCCGGGTATTAGGGTTCTTCCTAAGGGAAAAGCCGTGAAAGCAGCCATGTTGTGGCACTTCTGCACTCCCTTTGGGATGCCTTTGGCAGATGAAGTAAGCCTGGAACTCAGGGCTTCCTGGTAAAAAAAATTCAAGCCCTAGGCTGAACCCTAACCCTAACCCTAGGCAGATAAATCAGCCTAAGTATAGGGATGGTGCCAAGGAAAAAGCTGTGAAAGCTGCCATGTTGTTGCACTTTTGTACTCCCCTTGGGATGCCTTGAACAGCTGCAGTGTGCCTGGAGCTAAGGGCTTCCTAGTTTCAAAAATCCTAGCCCTAGGCCTAAGCCTAACAGTAACCCTGGGAAAGTAAATCAGCCTGATGTTAGGCTTCTTGCCAAGGAAAAAGCCGTGAAACAGCCATGTTGTGGCACTTTTGCACTCCCTTTTGGATGCCTTTCACAGCTCCAGTGTGCCTGGAACTCAGGGCTTCCTGATTTTAAAAATCCTAGCCCTAGGCCGAACCCCAACCCTAAGACGAGAAAGGCAAATCAGCCAGGAATTAGGCATGTCCCCAAGGAAAAAGCTGTGGAGGCAGGCATGTTGTGGTACTTTTGCGCTCTTCTTGGCTAGTCCTTCGCAGCTGCTGTGTTCTTGGAACTCAGGGCTTTCTGGTTAATAGAACCCTTACCCTAGGCGTAACTCAAACCTTAACCCTAGGAAGGAAAATCAGCCTATGGTTCCGGATGGTCTCATGGAAATATCAGTGGTGGCAGCCAAGTTGCGTCACTTTTGCGCTCCCCTTGGGATGCCTTTTGCAGCTGCAGTGTGCCTGGAGCCCAGGGCTTCCTGGTTTTAAAAGTCCTAGGCCTAAGCCTAACAGTAACCCTAGGAAGGTAAATCAGCCGGGTATTAGGGTTCTTCCTAAGGGAAAAGCCGTGAAAGCAGCCATGTTGTGGCACTTCTGCACTCCCTTTGGGATGCCTTTGGCAGATGAAGTAAGCCTGGAACTCAGGGCTTCCTGGTTAAAGAAATCCAAGCCCTAGGCTGAACCCTAACCCTAACCCTAGGCAGATAAATCAGCCTAGGTATAGGGATGGTGCCAAGGAAAAAGCTGTGAAAGCTGCCATGTTGTTGCACTTTTGTACTCCCCTTGGGATGCCTTGAACAGCTGCAGTGTGCCTGGAGCCCAGGGCTTCCTAGTTTCAAAAATCCTAGCCCTAGGCCTAAGCCTAACAGTAACCCTGGGAAAGTAAATCAGCCTGATGTTAGGTTTCTTGCCAAGGAAAAAGCTGTGAAAGCAGCCATGTTGTGGCACTTTTGCACTCCCTTTTGGATGCCTTTCACAGCTCCAGTGTGCCTGGAACTCAGGGCTTCCTGATTTTAAAAATCCTAGCCCTAGGCCGAACCCCAACCCTAAGACGAGAAAGGCAAATCAGCCAGGAATTAGGCATGTCCCCAAGGAAAAAGCTGTGGAGGCAGGCATGTTGTGGTACTTTTGCGCTCTTCTTGGCTAGTCCTTCGCAGCTGCTGTGTTCTTGGAACTCAGGGCTTTCTGGTTAATAGACCCATACCCTAGGCGTAACTCAAACCTTAACCCTAGGAAGGAAAATCAGCCTATGGTTCGGGATGGTCTCATGGAAATATCAGTGGTGGCAGCCAAGTTGCGTCACTTTTGCGCTCCCCTTGGGATGCCTTTCGCAGCTGCAGTGTGCCTGGAGCCCAGGGCTTCCTGGTTTTAAAAGTCCTAGGCCTAAGCCTAACAGTAACCCTAGGAAGGTAAATCAGCCGGGTATTAGGGTTCTTCCTAAGGGAAAAGCCGTGAAAGCAGCCATGTTGTGGCACTTCTGCACTCCCTTTGGGATGCCTTTGGCAGATGAAGTAAGCCTGGAACTCAGGGCTTCCTGGTTAAAGAAATCCAAGCCCTAGGCTGAACCCTAACCCTAACCCTAGGCAGATAAATCAGCCTAGGTATAGGGATGGTGCCAAGGAAAAAGCTGTGAAAGCTGCCATGTTGTTGCACTTTTGTACTCCCCTTGGGATGCCTTGAACAGCTGCAGTGTGCCTGGAGCCCAGGGCTTCCTAGTTTCAAAAATCCTAGCCCTAGGCCTAAGCCTAACAGTAACCCTGGGAAAGTATGTCAGCTTGATGTTAGGCTTCTTGCCAAGGAAAAAGCCGTGAAAGCAGCCATGTTGTGGCACTTTTGCACTCCCTTTTGGATGCCTTTCACAGCTCCAGTGTGCCTGGAACTCAGGGCTTCCTGCTTTTAAAAATCCTAGCCCTAGGCCGAACCGCAACCCTAAGACGAGAAAGGCAAATCAGCCAGGAATTAGGCATGTCCCCAAGGAAAAAGCTGTGGAGGCAGGCATGTTGTGGTACTTTTGCGCTCTTCTTGGCTAGTCCTTCGCAGCTGCTGTGTTCTTGGAACTCAGGGCTTTCTGGTTAATAGAGCCCTTACCCTAGGCGTAACTCAAACCTTAACCCTAGGAAGGAAAATCAGCCTATGGTTCCGGATGGTCTCATGGAAATATCAGTGGTGGCAGCCAAGTTGCGTCACTTTTGCGCTCCCCTTGGGATGCCTTTTGCAGCTGCAGTGTGCCTGGAGCCCAGGGCTTCCTGGTTTTAAAAGTCCTAGGCCTAAGCCTAACAGTAACCCTAGGAAGGTAAATCAGCCGGGTATTAGGGTTCTTCCTAAGGGAAAAGCCGTGAAAGCAGCCATGTTGTGGCACTTCTGCACTCCCTTTGGGATGCCTTTGGCAGATGAAGTAAGCCTGGAACTCAGGGCTTCCTGGTTAAAGAAATCCAAGCCCTAGGCTGAACCCTAACCCTAACCCTAGGCAGATAAATCAGCCTAGGTATAGGGATGGTGCCAAGGAAAAAGCTGTGAAAGCTGCCATGTTGTTGCACTTTTGTACTCCCCTTGGGATGCCTTGAACAGCTGCAGTGTGCCTGGAGCCCAGGGCTTCCTAGTTTCAAAAATCCTAGCCCTAGGCCTAAGCCTAACAGTAACCCTGGGAAAGTAAATCAGCCTGATGTTAGGTTTCTTGCCAAGGAAAAAGCTGTGAAAGCAGCCATGTTGTGGCACTTTTGCACTCCCTTTTGGATGCCTTTCACAGCTCCAGTGTGCCTGGAACTCAGGGCTTCCTGATTTTAAAAATCCTAGCCCTAGGCCGAACCCCAACCCTAAGACGAGAAAGGCAAATCAGCCAGGAATTAGGCATGTCCCCAAGGAAAAAGCTGTGGAGGCAGGCATGTTGTGGTACTTTTGCGCTCTTCTTGGCTAGTCCTTCGCAGCTGCTGTGTTCTTGGAACTCAGGGCTTTCTGGTTAATAGACCCATACCCTAGGCGTAACTCAAACCTTAACCCTAGGAAGGAAAATCAGCCTATGGTTCGGGATGGTCTCATGGAAATATCAGTGGTGGCAGCCAAGTTGCGTCACTTTTGCGCTCCCCTTGGGATGCCTTTCGCAGCTGCAGTGTGCCTGGAGCCCAGGGCTTCCTGGTTTTAAAAGTCCTAGGCCTAAGCCTAACAGTAACCCTAGGAAGGTAAATCAGCCGGGTATTAGGGTTCTTCCTAAGGGAAAAGCCGTGAAAGCAGCCATGTTGTGGCACTTCTGCACTCCCTTTGGGATGCCTTTGGCAGATGAAGTAAGCCTGGAACTCAGGGCTTCCTGGTTAAAGAAATCCAAGCCCTAGGCTGAACCCTAACCCTAACCCTAGGCAGATAAATCAGCCTAGGTATAGGGATGGTGCCAAGGAAAAAGCTGTGAAAGCTGCCATGTTGTTGCACTTTTGTACTCCCCTTGGGATGCCTTGAACAGCTGCAGTGTGCCTGGAGCCCAGGGCTTCCTAGTTTCAAAAATCCTAGCCCTAGGCCTAAGCCTAACAGTAACCCTGGGAAAGTATGTCAGCTTGATGTTAGGCTTCTTGCCAAGGAAAAAGCCGTGAAAGCAGCCATGTTGTGGCACTTTTGCACTCCCTTTTGGATGCCTTTCACAGCTCCAGTGTGCCTGGAACTCAGGGCTTCCTGCTTTTAAAAATCCTAGCCCTAGGCCGAACCGCAACCCTAAGACGAGAAAGGCAAATCAGCCAGGAATTAGGCATGTCCCCAAGGAAAAAGCTGTGGAGGCAGGCATGTTGTGGTACTTTTGCGCTCTTCTTGGCTAGTCCTTCGCAGCTGCTGTGTTCTTGGAACTCAGGGCTTTCTGGTTAATAGAGCCCTTACCCTAGGCGTAACTCAAACCTTAACCCTAGGAAGGAAAATCAACCTATGGTTAGGGATGGTCTCATGGAAATATCAGTGGTGGCAGCCAAGTTGCGTCACTTTTGCGCTCCCCTTGGGATGCCTTTCGCAGCTGCAGTGTGCCTGGAGCCCAGGGCTTCCTGGTTTTAAAAGTCCTAGGCCTAAGCCTAACAGTAACCCTAGGAAGGTAAATCAGCCGGGTATTAGGGTTCTTCCTAAGGGAAAAGCCGTGAAAGCAGCCATGTTGTGGCACTTCTGCACTCCCTTTGGGATGCCTTTGGCAGATGAAGTAAGCCTGGAACTCAGGGCTTCCTGGTTAAAGAAATCCAAGCCCTAGGCTGAACCCTAACCCTAACCCTAGGCAGATAAATCAGCCTAGGTATAGGGATGGTGCCAAGGAAAAAGCTGTGAAAGCTGCCATGTTGTTGCACTTTTGTACTCCCCTTGGGATGCCTTGAACAGCTGCAGTGTGCCTGGAGCTAAGGGCTTCCTAGTTTCAAAACTCCTAGCCCTAGGCCTAAGCCTAACAGTAACCCTGGGAAAGTAAATCAGCCTGATGTTAGGCTTCTTGCCAAGGAAAAAGCCGTGAAACAGCCATGTTGTGGCACTTTTGCACTCCCTTTTGGATGCCTTTCACAGCTCCAGTGTGCCTGGAACTCAGGGCTTCCTGCTTTTAAAAATCCTAGCCCTAGGCCGAACCCCAACCCTAAGACGAGAAAGGCAAATCAGCCAGGAATTAGGCATGTCCCCAAGGAAAAAGCTGTGGAGGCAGGCATGTTGTGGTACTTTTGCGCTCTTCTTGGCTAGTCCTTCGCAGCTGCTGTGTTCTTGGAACTCAGGGCTTTCTGGTTAATAGAACCCTTACCCTAGGCGTAACTCAAACCTTAACCCTAGGAAGGAAAATCAGCCTATGGTTCGGGATGGTCTCATGGAAATATCAGTGGTGGCAGCCAAGTTGCGTCACTTTTGCGCTCCCCTTGGGATGCCTTTTGCAGCTGCAGTGTGCCTGGAGCCCAGGGCTTCCTGGTTTTAAAAGTCCTAGGCCTAAGCCTAACAGTAACCCTAGGAAGGTAAATCAGCCGGGTATTAGGGTTCTTCCTAAGGGAAAAGCCGTGAAAGCAGCCATGTTGTGGCACTTCTGCACTCCCTTTGGGATGCCTTTGGCAGATGAAGTAAGCCTGGAACTCAGGGCTTCCTGGTTAAAGAAATCCAAGCCCTAGGCTGAACCCTAACCCTAACCCTAGGCAGATAAATCAGCCTAGGTATAGGGATGGTGCCAAGGAAAAAGCTGTGAAAGCTGCCATGTTGTTGCACTTTTGTACTCCCCTTGGGATGCCTTGAACAGCTGCAGTGTGCCTGGAGCCCAGGGCTTCCTAGTTTCAAAAATCCTAGCCCTAGGCCTAAGCCTAACAGTAACCCTGGGAAAGTAAATCAGCCTGATGTTAGGTTTCTTGCCAAGGAAAAAGCCGTGAAAACAGCCATGTTGTGGCACTTTTGCACTCCCTTTTGGATGCCTTTCACAGCTCCAGTGTGCCTGGAACTCAGGGCTTCCTGATTTTAAAAATCCTAGCCCTAGGCCGAACCCCAACCCTAAGACGAGAAAGGCAAATCAGCCAGGAATTAGGCATGTCCCCAAGGAAAAAGCTGTGGAGGCAGGCATGTTGTGGTACTTTTGCGCTCTTCTTGGCTAGTCCTTCGCAGCTGCTGTGTTCTTGGAACTCAGGGCTTTCTGGTTAATAGACCCTTACCCTAGGCGTAACTCAAACCTTAACCCTAGGAAGGAAAATCAGCCTATGGTTCGGGATGGTCTCATGGAAATATCAGTGGTGGCAGCCAAGTTGCGTCACTTTTGCGCTCCCCTTGGGATGCCTTTTGCAGCTGCAGTGTGCCTGGAGCCCAGGGCTTCCTGGTTTTAAAAGTCCTAGGCCTAAGCCTAACAGTAACCCTAGGAAGGTAAATCAGCCGGGTATTAGGGTTCTTCCTAAGGGAAAAGCCGTGAAAGCAGCCATGTTGTGGCACTTCTGCACTCCCTTTGGGATGCCTTTGGCAGATGAAGTAAGCCTGGAACTCAGGGCTTCCTGGTTAAAGAAATTCAAGCCCTAGGCTGAACCCTAACCCTAACCCTAGGCAGATAAATCAGCCTAGGTATAGGGATGGTGCCAAGGAAAAAGCTGTGAAAGCTGCCATGTTGTTGCACTTTTGTACTCCCCTTGGGATGCCTTGAACAGCTGCAGTGTGCCTGGAGCTAAGGGCTTCCTAGTTTTAAAAATCGTAGCCCTAGGCTTAAGCCTAATAGTAACCCTGGGAAGGTAAGTCAGCCTGGTGTTAGGCGTCTTGCCAAGGAAAAAGCCGTGAAAGCAGCCATGTTGTGGCACTTTTGCAATCCCTTTTGGATGCCTTTCACAGCTCCAGTGTGCCTGGAACTCAGGGCTTCCTGCTTTTAAAAATCCTAGCCCTAGGCCGAACCGCAACCCTAAGACGAGAAAGGCAAATCAGCCAGGAATTAGGCATGTCCCCAAGGAAAAAGCTGTGGAGGCAGGCATGTTGTGGTACTTTTGCGCTCTTCTTGGCTAGTCCTTCGCAGCTGCTGTGTTCTTGGAACTCAGGGCTTTCTGGTTAATAGAACCCTTACCCTAGGCGTAACTCAAACCTTAACCCTAGGAAGGAAAATCAACCTATGGTTCGGGATGCTCTCATGGAAATATCAGTGGTGGCAGCCAAGTTGCGTCACTTTTGCGCTCCCCTTGGGATGCCTTTCGCAGCTGCAGTGTGCCTGGGGCCCAGGGCTTCCTGGTTTTAAAAGTCCTAGGCCTAAGCCTAACAGTAACCCTAGGAAGGTAAATCAGCCGGGTATTAGGGTTCTTCCTAAGGGAAAAGCCGTGAAAGCAGCCATGTTGTGGCACTTCTGCACTCCCTTTGGGATGCCTTTGGCAGATGAAGTAAGCCTGGAACTCAGGGCTTCCTGGTAAAAAAAATTCAAGCCCTAGGCTGAACCCTAACCCTAACCCTAGGCAGATAAATCAGCCTAGGTATAGGGATGGTGCCAAGGAAAAAGCTGTGAAAGCTGCCATGTTGTTGCACTTTTGTACTCCCCTTGGGATGCCTTGAACAGCTGCAGTGTGCCTGGAGCTAAGGGCTTCCTAGTTTCAAAAATCCTAGCCCTAGGCCTAAGCCTAACAGTAACCCTGGGAAAGTAAATCAGCCTGATGTTAGGCTTCTTGCCAAGGAAAAAGCCGTGAAAGCAGCCATGTTGTGGCACTTCTGCACTCCCTTTGGGATGCCTTTGGCAGATGAAGTAAGCCTGGAACTCAGGGCTTCCTGGTTAAAGAAATCCAAGCCCTAGGCTGAACCCTAACCCTAACCCTAGGCAGATAAATCAGCCTAGGTATAGGGATGGTGCCAAGGAAAAAGCTGTGAAAGCTGCCATGTTGTTGCACTTTTGTACTCCCCTTGGGATGCCTTGAACAGCTGCAGTGTGCCTGGAGCTAAGGGCTTCCTAGTTTCAAAAATCCTAGCCCTAGGCCTAAGCCTAACAGTAACCCTGGGAAAGTAAATCAGCCTGATGTTAGGCTTCTTGCCAAGGAAAAAGCCGTGAAAGCAGCCATGTTGTGGCACTTTTGCACTCCCTTTTGGATGCCTTTCACAGCTCCAGTGTGCCTGGAACTCAGGGCTTCCTGCTTTTAAAAATCCTAGCCCTAGGCCGAACCCCAACCCTAAGACGAGAAAGGCAAATCAGCCAGGAATTAGGCATGTCCCCAAGGAAAAAGCTGTGGAGGCAGGCATGTTGTGGTACTTTTGCGCTCTTCTTGGCTAGTCCTTCGCAGCTGCTGTGTTCTTGGAACTCAGGGCTTTCTGGTTAATAGAGCCCTTACCCTAGGCGTAACTCAAACCTTAACCCTAGGAAGGAAAATCAACCTATGGTTAGGGATGGTCTCATGGAAATATCAGTGGTGGCAGCCAAGTTGCGGCACTTTTGCGCTCCCCTTGGGATGCCTTTTGCAGCTGCAGTGTGCCTGGAGCCCAGGGCTTCCTGGTTTTAAAAGTCCTAGGCCTAAGCATAACAGTAACCCTAGGAAGGTAAATCAGCCGGGTATTAGGGTTCTTCCTAAGGGAAAAGCCGTGAAAGCAGCCATGTTGTTGCACTTTTGTAGTCCCCTTGGGATGCCTTGAACAGCTGCAGTGTGCCTGGAGCTAAGGGCTTCCTAGTTTCAAAAATCCTAGCCCTAGGCCTAAGCCGAACAGTAACCCTAGGAAGGTAAATCAGCCTGATGTTAGGCTTCATGCCAAGGAAAAAGCCGTGAAAGCAGCCATGTTGTGGCACTTCTGCACTCCCTTTGGGATGCCTTTGGCAGATGAAGTAAGCCTGGAACTCAGGGCTTCCTGGTTAAAGAAATCCAAGCCCTAGGCTGAACCCTAACCCTAACCCTAGGCAGATAAATCAGCCTAGGTATAGGGATGGTGCCAAGGAAAAAGCTGTGAAAGCTGCCATGTTGTTGCACTTTTGTACTCCCCTTGGGATGCCTTGAACAGCTGCAGTGTGCCTGGAGCCCAGGGCTTCCTAGTTTCAAAAATCCTAGCCCTAGGCCTAAGCCTAACAGTAACCCTGGGAAAGTAAATCAGCCAGGTGTTAGGCTTCTTGCCAAGGAAAAAGCTGTGAAAGCTGCCATGTTGTTGCACTTTTGTACTCCCCTTGGGATGCCTTTCACAGCTCCAGTGTGCCTGGAACTCAGGGCTTCCTGCTTTTAAAAATCCTAGCCCTAGGCCGAACCCCAACCCTAAGACGAGAAAGGCAAATCAGCCAGGAATTAGGCATGTCCCCAAGGAAAAAGCTGTGGAGGCAGGCATGTTGTGGTACTTTTGCGCTCTTCTTGGCTAGTCCTTCGCAGCTGCTGTGTTCTTGGAACTCAGGGCTTTCTGGTTAATAGAGCCCTTACCCTAGGCGTAACTCAAACCTTAACCCTAGGAAGGAAAATCAACCTATGGTTCGGGATGGTCTCATGGAAATATCAGTGGTGGCAGCCAAGTTGCGTCACTTTTGCGCTCCCCTTGGGATGCCTTTCGCAGCTGCAGTGTGCCTGGAGCCCAGGGCTTCCTGGTTTTAAAAGTCCTAGGCCTAAGCCTAACAGTAACCCTAGGAAGGTAAATCAGCCGGGTATTAGGGTTCTTCCTAAGGGAAAAGCCGTGAAAGCAGCCATGTTGTGGCACTTCTGCACTCCCTTTGGGATGCCTTTGGCAGATGAAGTAAGCCTGGAACTCAGGGCTTCCTGGTTAAAGAAATCCAAGCCCTAGGCTGAACCCTAACCCTAACCCTAGGCAGATAAATCAGCCTAGGTATAGGGATGGTGCCAAGGAAAAAGCTGTGAAAGCTGCCATGTTGTTGCACTTTTGTACTCCCCTTGGGATGCCTTGAACAGCTGCAGTGTGCCTGGAGCTAAGGGCTTCCTAGTTTCAAAAATCCTAGCCCTAGGCCTAAGCCTAACAGTAACCCTGGGAAGGCAAATCAGCCTGATGTTAGGTTTCTTGCCAAAGAAAAAGCCGTGAAACAGCCATGTTGTGGCACTTTTGCACTCCCTTTTGGATGCCTTTCACAGCTCCAGTGTGCCTGGAACTCAGGGCTTTCTGATTTTAAAAATCCTAGCCCTAGGCCGAACCCCAACCCTAAGACGAGAAAGGCAAATCAGCCAGGAATTAGGCATGTCCCCAAGGAAAAAGCTGTGGAGGCAGGCATGTTGTGGTACTTTTGCGCTCTTCTTGGCTAGTCCTTCGCAGCTGCTGTGTTCTTGGAACTCAGGGCTTTCTGGTTAATAGAACCCTTACCCTAGGCGTAACTCAAACCTTAACCCTAGGAAGGAAAATCAGCCTATGGTTCGGGATGGTCTCATGGAAATATCAGTGGTGGCAGCCAAGTTGCGTCACTTTTGCGCTCCCCTTGGGATGCCTTTTGCAGCTGCAGTGTGCCTGGAGCCCAGGGCTTCCTGGTTTTAAAAGTCCTAGGCCTAAGCCTAACAGTAACCCTAGGAAGGTAAATCAGCCGGGTATTAGGGTTCTTCCTAAGGGAAAAGCCGTGAAAGCAGCCATGTTGTGGCACTTCTGCACTCCCTTTGGGATGCCTTTGGCAGATGAAGTAAGCCTGGAACTCAGGGCTTCCTGGTTAAAGAAATTCAAGCCCTAGGCTGAACCCTAACCCTAACCCTAGGCAGATAAATCAGCCTAGGTATAGGGATGGTGCCAAGGAAAAAGCCGTGAAAGCTGCCATGTTGTTGCACTTTTGTACTCCCCTTGGGATGCCTTGAACAGCTGCAGTGTGCCTGGAGCTAAGGGCTTCCTAGTTTTAAAAATCGTAGCCCTAGGCTTAAGCCTAATAGTAACCCTGGGAAGGTAAGTCAGCCTGGTGTTAGGCGTCTTGCCAAGGAAAAAGCCGTGAAAGCAGCCATGTTGTGGCACTTTTGCAATCCCTTTTGGATGCCTTTCACAGCTCCAGTGTGCCTGGAACTCAGGGCTTCCTGATTTTAAAAATCCTAGCCCTAGGCCGAACCCCAACCCTATGACGAGAAAGGCAAATCAGCCAGGAATTAGGCATGTCCCCAAGGAAAAAGCTGTGGAGGCAGGCATGTTGTGGTACTTTTGCGCTCTTCTTGGCTAGTCCTTCGCAGCTGCTGTGTTCTTGGAACTCAGGGCTTTCTGGTTAATAGAACCCTTACCCTAGGCGTAACTCAAACCTTAACCCTAGGAAGGAAAATCAGCCTATGGTTCGGGATGGTCTCATGGAAATATCAGTGGTGGCAGCCAAGTTGCGTCACTTTTGCGCTCCCCTTGGGATGCCTTTCGCAGCTGCAGTGTGCCTGGGGCCCAGGGCTTCCTGGTTTTAAAAGTCCTAGGCCTAAGCCTAACAGTAACCCTAGGAAGGTAAATCAGCCGGGTATTAGGGTTCTTCCTAAGGGAAAAGCCGTGAAAGCAGCCATGTTGTGGCACTTCTGCACTCCCTTTGGGATGCCTTTGGCAGATGAAGTAAGCCTGGAACTCAGGGCTTCTTGGTAAAAAAAATTCAAGCCCTAGGCTGAACCCTAACCCTAACCCTAGGCAGATAAATCAGCCCAGGTATAGGGATGGTGCCAAGGAAAAAGCTGTGAAAGCTGCCATGTTGTTGCACTTTTGTACTCCCCTTGGGATGCCTTGAACAGCTGCAGTGTGCCTGGAGCTAAGGGCTTCCTAGTTTCAAAAATCCTAGCCCTAGGCCTAAGCCTAACAGTAACCCTTGGAAGGTAAATCAGCCTGATGTTAGGCTTCTTGCCAAGGAAAAAGCCGTGAAAGCAGCCATGTTGTGGCACTTCTGCACTCCCTTTGGGATGCCTTTGGCAGATGAAGTAAGCCTGGAACTCAGGGCTTCCTGGTTAAAGAAATCCAAGCCCTAGGCTGAACCCTAACCCTAACCCTAGGCAGATAAATCAGCCTAGGTATAGGGATGGTGCCAAGGAAAAAGCTGTGAAAGCTGCCATGTTGTTGCACTTTTGTACTCCCCTTGGGATGCCTTGAACAGCTGCAGTGTGCCTGGAGCTAAGGGCCTCCTAGTTTCAAAAATCCTAGCCCTAGGCCTAAGCCTAGCTGTAACCCTGGGAAAGTATGTCAGCCTGGTGTTAGGCTTCTTGCCAAGGAAAAAGCCGTGAAAGCAGCCATGTTGTGGCACTTTTGCACTCCCTTTTGGATGCCTTTCACAGCTCCAGTGTGCCTGGAACTCAGGGCTTCCTGCTTTTAAAAATCCTAGCCCTAGGCCGAACCGCAACCCTAAGACGAGAAAGGCAAATCAGCCAGGAATTAGGCATGTCCCCAAGGAAAAAGCTGTGGAGGCAGGCATGTTGTGGTACTTTTGCGCTCTTCTTGGCTAGTCCTTCGCAGCTGCTGTGTTCTTGGAACTCAGGGCTTTCTGGTTAATAGAACCCTTACCCTAGGCGTAACTCAAACCTTAACCCTAGGAAGGAAAATCAGCCTATGGTTCCGGATGGTCTCATGGAAATATCAGCGGTGGCAGCCAAGTTGCGTCACTTTTGCGCTCCCCTTGGGATGCCTTTTGCAGCTGCAGTGTGCCTGGAGCCCAGGGCTTCCTGGTTTTAAAAGTCCTAGGCCTAAGCCTAACAGTAACCCTAGGAAGGTAAATCAGCCGGGTATTAGGGTTCTTCCTAAGGGAAAAGCCGTGAAAGCAGCCATGTTGTGGCACTTCTGCACTCCCTTTGGGATGCCTTTGGCAGATGAAGTAAGCCTGGAACTCAGGGCTTCCTGGTTAAAAAAATTCAAGCCCTAGGCTGAACCCTAACCCTAACCCTAGGCAGATAAATCAGCCCAGGTATAGGGATGGTGCCAAGGAAAAAGCTGTGAAAGCTGCCATGTTGTTGCACTATTGTACTCCCCTTGGGATGCCTTGAACAGCTGCAGTGTGCCTGGAGCTAAGGGCTTCCTAGTTTCAAAAATCCTAGCCCTAGGCCTAAGCCTAACAGTAACCCTGGGAAAGTAAATCAGCCTGATGTTAGGCTTCTTGCCAAGGAAAAAGCCGTGAAAGCAGCCATGTTGTGGCACTTCTGCACTCCCTTTGGGATGCCTTTGGCAGATGAAGTAAGCCTGGAACTCAGGGCTTCCTGGTTAAAGAAATCCAAGCCCTAGGCTGAACCCTAACCCTAACCCTAGGCAGATAAATCAGCCTAGGTATAGGGATGGTGCCAAGGAAAAAGCTGTGAAAGCTGCCATGTTGTTGCACTTTTGTACTCCCCTTGGGATGCCTTGAACAGCTGCAGTGTGCCTGGAGCCCAGGGCTTCCTAGTTTCAAAAATCCTAGCCCTAGGCCTAAGCCTAACAGTAACCCTGGGAAAGTATGTCAGCCTGGTGTTAGGCTTCTTGCCAAGGAAAAAGCCGTGAAAGCAGCCATGTTGTGGCACTTTTGCACTCCCTTTTGGATGCCTTTCACAGCTCCAGTGTGCCTGGAACTCAGGGCTTCCTGCTTTTAAAAATCCTAGCCCTAGGCCGAACCCCAACCCTAAGACGAGAAAGGCAAATCAGCCAGGAATTAGGCATGTCCCCAAGGAAAAAGCTGTGGAGGCAGGCATGTTGTGGTACTTTTGCGCTCTTCTTGGCTAGTCCTTCGCAGCTGCTGTGTTCTTGGAACTCAGGGCTTTCTGGTTAATAGAACCCTTACCCTAGGCGTAACTCAAACCTTAACCGTAGGAAGGAAAATCAGCCTATGGTTCGGGATGGTCTCATGGAAATATCAGTGGTGGCAGCCAAGTTGCGTCACTTTTGCGCTCCCCTTGGGATGCCTTTCTCAGCTGCAGTGTGCCTGGAGCCCAGGGCTTCCTGGTTTTAAAAGTCCTAGGCCTAAGCCTAACAGTAACCCTAGGAAGGTAAATCAGCCGGGTATTAGGGTTCTTCCTAAGGGAAAAGCCGTGAAAGCAGCCATGTTGTGGCACTTCTGCACTCCCTTTGGGATGCCTTTGGCAGATGAAGTAAGCCTGGAACTCAGGGCTTCCTGGTTAAAGAAATCCAAGCCCTAGGCTGAACCCTAACCCTAACCCTAGGCAGATAAATCAGCCTAGGTATAGGGATGGTGCCAAGGAAAAAGCTGTGAAAGCTGCCATGTTGTTGCACTTTTGTACTCCCCTTGGGATGCCTTGAACAGCTGCAGTGTGCCTGGAGCCCAGGGCTTCCTAGTTTCAAAAATCCTAGCCCTAGGCCTAAGCCTAACAGTAACCCTGGGAAAGTATGTCAGCCTGGTGTTAGGCTTCTTGCCAAGGAAAAAGCCGTGAAAGCAGCCATGTTGTGGCACTTTTGCACTCCCTTTTGGATGCCTTTCACAGCTCCAGTGTGCCTGGAACTCAGGGCTTCCTGCTTTTAAAAATCCTAGCCCTAGGCCGAACCCCAACCCTAAGACGAGAAAGGCAAATCAGCCAGGAATTAGGCATGTCCCCAAGGAAAAAGCTGTGGAGGCAGGCATGTTGTGGTACTTTTGCGCTCTTCTTGGCTAGTCCTTCGCAGCTGCTGTGTTCTTGGAACTCAGGGCTTTCTGGTTAATAGAACCCTTACCCTAGGCGTAACTCAAACCTTAACCCTAGGAAGGAAAATCAACCTATGGTTCGGGATGGTCTCATGGAAATATCAGTGGTGGCAGCCAAGTTGCGTCACTTTTGCGCTCCCCTTGGGATGCCTTTTGCAGCTGCAGTGTGCCTGGAGCCCAGGGCTTCCTGGTTTTAAAAGTCCTAGGCCTAAGCCTAACAGTAACCCTAGGAAGGTAAATCAGCCGGGTATTAGGGTTCTTCCTAAGGAAAAAGCCGTGAAAGCAGCCATGTTGTGGCACTTCTGCACTCCCTTTGGGATGCCTTTGGCAGATGAAGTAAGCCTGGAACTCAGGGCTTCCTGGTTAAAGAAATCCAAGCCCTAGGCTGAACCCTAACCCTAACCCTAGGCAGATAAATCAGCCTAGGTATAGGGATGGTGCCAAGGAAAAAGCTGTGAAAGCTGCCATGTTGTTGCACTTTTGTACTCCCCTTGGGATGCCTTGAACAGCTGCAGTGTGCCTGGAGCCCAGGGCTTCCTAGTTTCAAAAATCCTAGCCCTAGGCCTAAGCCTAACAGTAACCCTGGGAAAGTATGTCAGCCTGGTGTTAGGCTTCTTGCCAAGGAAAAAGCCGTGAAAGCAGCCATGTTGTGGCACTTTTGCACTCCCTTTTGGATGCCTTTCACAGCTCCAGTGTGCCTGGAACTCAGGGCTTCCTGCTTTTAAAAATCCTAGCCCTAGGCCGAACCCCAACCCTAAGACGAGAAAGGCAAATCAGCCAGGAATTAGGCATGTCCCCAAGGAAAAAGCTGTGGAGGCAGGCATGTTGTGGTACTTTTGCGCTCTTCTTGGCTAGTCCTTCGCAGCTGCTGTGTTCTTGGAACTCAGGGCTTTCTGGTTAATAGACCCATACCCTAGGCGTAACTCAAACCTTAACCCTAGGAAGGAAAATCAAGCTATGGTTCGGGATGGTCTCATGGAAATATCAGTGGTGGCAGCCAAGTTGCGTCACTTTTGCGCTCCCCTTGGGATGCCTTTTGCAGCTGCAGTGTGCCTGGAGCCCAGGGCTTCCTGGTTTTAAAAGTCCTAGGCCTAAGCCTAACAGTAACCCTAGGAAGGTAAATCAGCCGGGTATTAGGGTTCTTCCTAAGGGAAAAGCCGTGAAAGCAGCCATGTTGTGGCACTTCTGCACTCCCTTTGGGATGCCTTTGGCAGATGAAGTAAGCCTGGAACTCAGGGCTTCCTGGTTAAAGAAATTCAAGCCCTAGGCTGAACCCTAACCCTAACCCTAGGCAGATAAATCAGCCTAGGTATAGGGATGGTGCCAAGGAAAAAGCTGTGAAAGCTGCCATGTTGTTGCACTTTTGTACTCCCCTTGGGATGCCTTGAACAGCTGCAGTGTGCCTGGAGCTAAGGGCTTCCTAGTTTTAAAAATCCTAGCCCTAGGCTTAAGCCTAATAGTAACCCTGGGAAGGTAAGTCAGCCTGGTGTTAGGCGTCTTGCCAAGGAAAAAGCCGTGAAAGCAGCCATGTTGTGGCACTTTTGCAATCCCTTTTGGATGCCTTTCACAGCTCCAGTGTGCCTGGAACTCAGGGCTTCCTGCTTTTAAAAATCCTAGCCCTAGGCCGAACCCCAACCCTAAGACGAGAAAGGCAAATCAGCCAGGAATTAGGCATGTCCCCAAGGAAAAAGCTGTGGAGGCAGGCATGTTGTGGTACTTTTGCGCTCTTCTTGGCTAGTCCTTCGCAGCTGCTGTGTTCTTGGAACTCAGGGCTTTCTGGTTAATAGAACCCTTACCCTAGGCGTAACTCAAACCTTAACCCTAGGAAGGAAAATCAACCTATGGTTCGGGATGGTCTCATGGAAATATCAGTGGTGGCAGCCAAGTTGCGTCACTTTTGCGCTCCCCTTGGGATGCCTTTCGCAGCTGCAGTGTGCCTGGAGCCCAGGGCTTCCTGGTTTTAAAAGTCCTAGGCCTAAGCCTAACAGTAACCCTAGGAAGGTAAATCAGCCGGGTATTAGGGTCCTTCCTAAGGGAAAAGCCGTGAAAGCAGCCATGTTGTGGCACTTCTGCACTCCCTTTGGGATGCCTTTGGCAGATGAAGTAAGCCTGGAACTCAGGGCTTCCTGGTAAAAAAAATTCAAGCCCTAGGCTGAACCCTAACCCTAACCCTAGGCAGATAAATCAGCCCAGGTATAGGGATGGTGCCAAGGAAAAAGCTGTGAAAGCTGCCATGTTGTTGCACTTTTGTACTCCCCTTGGGATGCCTTGAACAGCTGCAGTGTGCCTGGAGCTAAGGGCTTCCTAGTTTCAAAAATCCTAGCCCTAGGCCTAAGCCTAACAGTAACCCTGGGAAAGTAAATCAGCCTGATGTTAGGCTTCTTGCCAAGGAAAAAGCCGTGAAAGCAGCCATGTTGTGGCACTTCTGCACTCCCTTTGGGATGCCTTTGGCAGATGAAGTAAGCCTGGAACTCAGGGCTTCCTGGTAAAAAAAATTCAAGCCCTAGGCTGAACCCTAACCCTAACCCTAGGCAGATAAATCAGCCCAGGTATAGGGATGGTGCCAAGGAAAAAGCTGTGAAAGCTGCCATGTTGTTGCACTTTTGTACTCCCCTTGGGATGCCTTGAACAGCTGCAGTGTGCCTGGAGCTAAGGGCTTCCTAGTTTCAAAAATCCTAGCCCTAGGCCTAAGCCTAACAGTAACCCTTGGAAGGTAAATCAGCCTGATGTTAGGCTTCTTGCCAAGGAAAAAGCCGTGAAAGCAGCCATGTTGTGGCACTTCTGCACTCCCTTTGGGATGCCTTTGGCAGATGAAGTAAGCCTGGAACTCAGGGCTTCCTGGTTAAAGAAATCCAAGCCCTAGGCTGAACCCTAACCCTAACCCTAGGCAGATAAATCAGCCTAGGTATAGGGATGGTGCCAAGGAAAAAGCTGTGAAAGCTGCCATGTTGTTGCACTTTTGTACTCCCCTTGGGATGCCTTGAACAGCTGCAGTGTGCCTGGAGCTAAGGGCCTCCTAGTTTCAAAAATCCTAGCCCTAGGCCTAAGCCTAGCAGTAACCCTGGGAAAGTAAATCAGCCTGATGTTAGGCTTCTTGCCAAGGAAAAAGCCGTGAAAGCAGCCATGTTGTGGCACTTTTGCACTCCCTTTTGGATGCCTTTCACAGCTCCAGTGTGCCTGGAACTCAGGGCTTCCTGCTTTTAAAAATCCTAGCCCTAGGCCGAACCGCAACCCTAAGACGAGAAAGGCAAATCAGCCAGGAATTAGGCATGTCCCCAAGGAAAAAGCTGTGGAGGCAGGCATGTTGTGGTACTTTTGCGCTCTTCTTGGCTAGTCCTTCGCAGCTGCTGTGTTCTTGGAACTCAGGGCTTTCTGGTTAACAGAACCCTTACCCTAGGCGTAACTCAAACCTTAACCCTAGGAAGGAAAATCAGCCTATGGTTCCGGATGGTCTCATGGAAATATCAGCGGTGGCAGCCAAGTTGCGTCACTTTTGCGCTCCCCTTGGGATGCCTTTCGCAGCTGCAGTGTGCCTGGAGCCCAGGGCTTCCTGGTTTTAAAAGTCCTAGGCCTAAGCCTAACAGTAACCCT
The DNA here is from genome assembly GCF_027887145.1 of Ammospiza caudacuta. Classification (NCBI taxonomy): domain Eukaryota; kingdom Metazoa; phylum Chordata; class Aves; order Passeriformes; family Passerellidae; genus Ammospiza; species Ammospiza caudacuta. The sequence continues at coordinate 214,591 of NW_026682940.1, read as the reverse complement.
AGGAAGGTAAATCAGCCGGGTATTAGGGTTCTTCCTAAGGGAAAAGCCGTGAAAGCAGCCATGTTGTGGCACTTCTGCACTCCCTTTGGGATGCCTTTGGCAGATGAAGTAAGCCTGGAACTCAGGGCTTCCTGGTTAAAAAAATTCAAGCCCTAGGCTGAACCCTAACCCTAACCCTAGGCAGATAAATCAGCCCAGGTATAGGGATGGTGCCAAGGAAAAAGCTGTGAAAGCTGCCATGTTGTTGCACTATTGTACTCCCCTTGGGATGCCTTGAACAGCTGCAGTGTGCCTGGAGCTAAGGGCTTCCTAGTTTCAAAAATCCTAGCCCTAGGCCTAAGCCTAACAGTAACCCTGGGAAAGTAAATCAGCCTGATGTTAGGCTTCTTGCCAAGGAAAAAGCCGTGAAAGCAGCCATGTTGTGGCACTTCTGCACTCCCTTTGGGATGCCTTTGGCAGATGAAGTAAGCCTGGAACTCAGGGCTTCCTGGTTAAAGAAATCCAAGCCCTAGGCTGAACCCTAACCCTAACCCTAGGCAGATAAATCAGCCTAGGTATAGGGATGGTGCCAAGGAAAAAGCTGTGAAAGCTGCCATGTTGTTGCACTTTTGTACTCCCCTTGGGATGCCTTGAACAGCTGCAGTGTGCCTGGAGCCCAGGGCTTCCTAGTTTTAAAAATCCTAGCCCTAGGCCTAAGCCTAACAGTAACCCTGGGAAGGCAAATCAGCCTGGTGTTAGGCTTCTTGCCAAGGAAAAAGCCGTGAAAGCAGCCATGTTGTGGCACTTTTGCACTCCCTTTTGGATGCCTTTCACAGCTCCAGTGTGCCTGGAACTCAGGGCTTCCTGCTTTTAAAAATCCTAGCCCTAGGCCGAACCCCAACCCTAAGACGAGAAAGGCAAATCAGCCAGGAATTAGGCATGTCCACAAGGAAAAAGCTGTGGAGGCAGGCATGTTGTGGTACTTTTGCGCTCTTCTTGGCTAGTCCTTCGCAGCTGCTGTGTTCTTGGAACTCAGGGCTTTCTGGTTAATAGAACCCTTACCCTAGGCGTAACTCAAACCTTAACCGTAGGAAGGAAAATCAGCCTATGGTTCGGGATGGTCTCATGGAAATATCAGTGGTGGCAGCCAAGTTGCGTCACTTTTGCGCTCCCCTTGGGATGCCTTTTGCAGCTGCAGTGTGCCTGGAGCCCAGGGCTTCCTGGTTTTAAAAGTCCTAGGCCTAAGCCTAACAGTAACCCTAGGAAGGTAAATCAGCCGGGTATTAGGGTTCTTCCTAAGGGAAAAGCCGTGAAAGCAGCCATGTTGTGGCACTTCTGCACTCCCTTTGGGATGCCTTTGGCAGATGAAGTAAGCCTGGAACTCAGGGCTTCCTGGTTAAAGAAATCCAAGCCCTAGGCTGAACCCTAACCCTAACCCTAGGCAGATAAATCAGCCTAGGTATAGGGATGGTGCCAAGGAAAAAGCTGTGAAAGCTGCCATGTTGTTGCACTTTTGTACTCCCCTTGGGATGCCTTGAACAGCTGCAGTGTGCCTGGAGCTAAGGGCTTCCTAGTTTTAAAAATCGTAGCCCTAGGCTTAAGCCTAATAGTAACCCTGGGAAGGTAAGTCAGCCTGGTGTTAGGCGTCTTGCCAAGGAAAAAGCCGTGAAAGCAGCCATGTTGTGGCACTTTTGCAATCCCTTTTGGATGCCTTTCACAGCTCCAGTGTGCCTGGAACTCAGGGCTTCCTGCTTTTAAAAATCCTAGCCCTAGGCCGAACCCCAACCCTATGACGAGAAAGGCAAATCAGCCAGGAATTAGGCATGTCCCCAAGGAAAAAGCTGTGGAGGCAGGCATGTTGTGGTACTTTTGCGCTCTTCTTGGCTAGTCCTTCGCAGCTGCTGTGTTCTTGGAACTCAGGGCTTTCTGGTTAATAGAACCCTTACCCTAGGCGTAACTCAAACCTTAACCCTAGGAAGGAAAATCAACCTATGGTTCGGGATGGTCTCATGGAAATATCAGTGGTGGCAGCCAAGTTGCGTCACTTTTGCGCTCCCCTTGGGATGCCTTTTGCAGCTGCAGTGTGCCTGGGGCCCAGGGCTTCCTGGTTTTAAAAGTCCTAGGCCTAAGCCTAACAGTAACCCTAGGAAGGTAAATCAGCCGGGTATTAGGGTTCTTCCTAAGGGAAAAGCCGTGAAAGCAGCCATGTTGTTGCACTTCTGCACTCCCTTTGGGATGCCTTTGGCAGATGAAGTAAGCCTGGAACTCAGGGCTTCCTGGTAAAAAAAATTCAAGCCCTAGGCTGAACCCTAACCCTAACCCTAGGCAGATAAATCAGCCCAGGTATAGGGATGGTGCCAAGGAAAAAGCTGTGAAAGCTGCCATGTTGTTGCACTTTTGTACTCCCCTTGGGATGCCTTGAACAGCTGCAGTGTGCCTGGAGCTAAGGGCTTCCTAGTTTCAAAAATCCTAGCCCTAGGCCTAAGCCTAACAGTAACCCTGGGAAAGTAAATCAGCCTGATGTTAGGCTTCTTGCCAAGGAAAAAGCCGTGAAAGCAGCCATGTTGTGGCACTTCTGCACTCCCTTTGGGATGCCTTTGGCAGATGAAGTAAGCCTGGAACTCAGGGCTTCCTGGTTAAAGAAATCCAAGCCCTAGGCTGAACCCTAACCCTAACCCTAGGCAGATAAATCAGCCTAGGTATAGGGATGGTGCCAAGGAAAAAGCTGTGAAAGCTGCCATGTTGTTGCACTTTTGTACTCCCCTTGGGATGCCTTGAACAGCTGCAGTGTGCCTGGAGCTAAGGGCTTCCTAGTTTCAAAAATCCTAGCCCTAGGCCTAAGCCTAACAGTAACCCTGGGAAAGTAAATCAGCCTGATGTTAGGCTTCTTGCCAAGGAAAAAGCCGTGAAAGCAGCCATGTTGTGGCACTTTTGCACTCCCTTTTGGATGCCTTTCACAGCTCCAGTGTGCCTGGAACTCAGGGCTTCCTGATTTTAAAAATCCTAGCCCTAGGCCGAACCCCAACCCTAAGACGAGAAAGGCAAATCAGCCAGGAATTAGGCATGTCCCCAAGGAAAAAGCTGTGGAGGCAGGCATGTTGTGGTACTTTTGCGCTCTTCTTGGCTAGTCCTTCGCAGCTGCTGTGTTCTTGGAACTCAGGGCTTTCTGGTTAATAGAACCCTTACCCTAGGCGTAACTCAAACCTTAACCCTAGGAAGGAAAATCAGCCTATGGTTCGGGATGGTCTCATGGAAATATCAGTGGTGGCAGCCAAGTTGCGTCACTTTTGCGCTCCCCTTGGGATGCCTTTCGCAGCTGCAGTGTGCCTGGAGCCCAGGGCTTCCTGGTTTTAAAAGTCCTAGGCCTAAGCCTAACAGTAACCCTAGGAAGGTAAATCAGCCGGGTATTAGGGTTCTTCCTAAGGGAAAAGCCGTGAAAGCAGCCATGTTGTGGCACTTCTGCACTCCCTTTGGGATGCCTTTGGCAGATGAAGTAAGCCTGGAACTCAGGGCTTCCTGGTTAAAGAAATCCAAGCCCTAGGCTGAACCCTAACCCTAACCCTAGGCAGATAAATCAGCCTAGGTATAGGGATGGTGCCAAGGAAAAAGCTGTGAAAGCTGCCATGTTGTTGCACTTTTGTACTCCCCTTGGGATGCCTTGAACAGCTGCAGTGTGCCTGGAGCCCAGGGCTTCCTAGTTTCAAAAATCCTAGCCCTAGGCCTAAGCCTAACAGTAACCCTGGGAAAGTATGTCAGCCTGGTGTTAGGCTTCTTGCCAAGGAAAAAGCCGTGAAAGCAGCCATGTTGTGGCACTTTTGCACTCCCTTTTGGATGCCTTTCACAGCTCCAGTGTGCCTGGAACTCAGGGCTTCCTGCTTTTAAAAATCCTAGCCCTAGGCCGAACCCCAACCCTAAGACGAGAAAGGCAAATCAGCCAGGAATTAGGCATGTCCCCAAGGAAAAAGCTGTGGAGGCAGGCATGTTGTGGTACTTTTGCGCTCTTCTTGGCTAGTCCTTCGCAGCTGCTGTGTTCTTGGAACTCAGGGCTTTCTGGTTAATAGACCCTTACCCTAGGCGTAACTCAAACCTTAACCCTAGGAAGGAAAATCAACCTATGGTTCGGGATGGTCTCATGGAAATATCAGTGGTGGCAGCCAAGTTGCGTCACTTTTGCGCTCCCCTTGGGATGCCTTTTGCAGCTGCAGTGTGCCTGGAGCCCAGGGCTTCCTGGTTTTAAAAGTCCTAGGCCTAAGCCTAACAGTAACCCTAGGAAGGTAAATCAGCCGGGTATTAGGGTTCTTCCTAAGGGAAAAGCCGTGAAAGCAGCCATGTTGTGGCACTTCTGCACTCCCTTTGGGATGCCTTTGGCAGATGAAGTAAGCCTGGAACTCAGGGCTTCCTGGTTAAAGAAATTCAAGCCCTAGGCTGAACCCTAACCCTAACCCTAGGCAGATAAATCAGCCTAGGTATAGGGATGGTGCCAAGGAAAAAGCTGTGAAAGCTGCCATGTTGTTGCACTTTTGTACTCCCCTTGGGATGCCTTGAACAGCTGCAGTGTGCCTGGAGCCCAGGGCTTCCTAGTTTTAAAAATCGTAGCCCTAGGCTTAAGCCTAACAGTAACCCTGGGAAGGTAAGTCAGCCTGGTGTTAGGCGTCTTGCCAAGGAAAAAGCCGTGAAAGCAGCCATGTTGTGGCACTTTTGCACTCCCTTTTGGATGCCTTTCACAGCTCCAGTGTGCCTGGAACTCAGGGCTTCCTGCTTTTAAAAATCCTAGCCCTAGGCCGAACCGCAACCCTAAGACGAGAAAGGCAAATCAGCCAGGAATTAGGCATGTCCCCAAGGAAAAAGCTGTGGAGGCAGGCATGTTGTGGTACTTTTGCGCTCTTCTTGGCTAGTCCTTCGCAGCTGCTGTGTTCTTGGAACTCAGGGCTTTCTGGTTAATAGAACCCTTACCCTAGGCGTAACTCAAACCTTAACCCTAGGAAGGAAAATCAACCTATGGTTCGGGATGGTCTCATGGAAATATCAGTGGTGGCAGCCAAGTTGCGTCACTTTTGCGCTCCCCTTGGGATGCCTTTCGCAGCTGCAGTGTGCCTGGAGCCCAGGGCTTCCTGGTTTTAAAAGTCCTAGGCCTAAGCCTAACAGTAACCCTAGGAAGGTAAATCAGCCGGGTATTAGGGTTCTTCCTAAGGGAAAAGCCGTGAAAGCAGCCATGTTGTGGCACTTCTGCACTCCCTTTGGGATGCCTTTGGCAGATGAAGTAAGCCTGGAACTCAGGGCTTCCTGGTAAAAAAAATTCAAGCCCTAGGCTGAACCCTAACCCTAACCCTAGGCAGATAAATCAGCCCAGGTATAGGGATGGTGCCAAGGAAAAAGCTGTGAAAGCTGCCATGTTGTTGCACTTTTGTACTCCCCTTGGGATGCCTTGAACAGCTGCAGTGTGCCTGGAGCTAAGGGCTTCCTAGTTTCAAAAATCCTAGCCCTAGGCCTAAGCCTAACAGTAACCCTGGGAAAGTAAATCAGCCTGATGTTAGGCTTCTTGCCAAGGAAAAAGCCGTGAAAGCAGCCATGTTGTGGCACTTCTGCACTCCCTTTGGGATGCCTTTGGCAGATGAAGTAAGCCTGGAACTCAGGGCTTCCTGGTTAAAGAAATCCAAGCCCTAGGCTGAACCCTAACCCTAACCCTAGGCAGATAAATCAGCCTAGGTATAGGGATGGTGCCAAGGAAAAAGCTGTGAAAGCTGCCATGTTGTTGCACTTTTGTACTCCCCTTGGGATGCCTTGAACAGCTGCAGTGTGCCTGGAGCTAAGGGCTTCCTAGTTTCAAAAATCCTAGCCCTAGGCCTAAGCCTAACAGTAACCCTGGGAAAGTAAATCAGCCTGATGTTAGGCTACTTGCCAAGGAAAAAGCCGTGAAAGCAGCCATGTTGTGGCACTTTTGCACTCCCTTTTGGATGCCTTTCACAGCTCCAGTGTGCCTGGAACTCAGGGCTTCCTGATTTTAAAAATCCTAGCCCTAGGCCGAACCCCAACCCTAAGACGAGAAAGGCAAATCAGCCAGGAATTAGGCATGTCCCCAAGGAAAAAGCTGTGGAGGCAGGCATGTTGTGGTACTTTTGCGCTCTTCTTGGCTAGTCCTTCGCAGCTGCTGTGTTCTTGGAACTCAGGGCTTTCTGGTTAATAGAACCCTTACCCTAGGCGTAACTCAAACCTTAACCCTAGGAAGGAAAATCATCCTATGGTTCGGGATGGTCTCATGGAAATATCAGTGGTGGCAGCCAAGTTGCGTCACTTTTGCGCTCCCCTTGGGATGCCTGCCTTTCACAGCTGCAGTGTGCCTGGAGCCCAGGGCTTCCTGGTTTTAAAAGTCCTAGGCCTAAGCCTAACAGTAACCCTAGGAAGGTAAATCAGCCGGGTATTAGGGTTCTTCCTAAGGGAAAAGCCGTGAAAGCAGCCATGTTGTGGCACTTCTGCACTCCCTTTGGGATGCCTTTGGCAGATGAAGTAAGCCTGGAACTCAGGGCTTCCTGGTAAAAAAAATTCAAGCCCTAGGCTGAACCCTAACCCTAACCCTAGGCAGATAAATCAGCCTAGGTATAGGGATGGTGCCAAGGAAAAAGCTGTGAAAGCTGCCATGTTGTTGCACTTTTGTACTCCCCTTGGGATGCCTTGAACAGCTGCAGTGTGCCTGGAGCCCAGGGCTTCCTAGTTTTAAAAATCCTAGCCCTAGGCCTAAGCCTAACAGTAACCCTGGGAAGGCAAATCAGCCTGGTGTTAGGCTTCTTGCCAAGGAAAAAGCCGTGAAAGCAGCCATGTTGTGGCACTTTTGCACTCCCTTTTGGATGCCTTTCACAGCTCCAGTGTGCCTGGAACTCAGGGCTTCCTGCTTTTAAAAATCCTAGCCCTAGGCCGAACCCCAACCCTAAGACGAGAAAGGCAAATCAGCCAGGAATTAGGCATGTCCCCAAGGAAAAAGCTGTGGAGGCAGGCATGTTGTGGTACTTTTGCGCTCTTCTTGGCTAGTCCTTCGCAGCTGCTGTGTTCTTGGAACTCAGGGCTTTCTGGTTAATAGAACCCTTACCCTAGGCGTAACTCAAACCTTAACCCTAGGAAGGAAAATCAACCTATGGTTCGGGATGGTCTCATGGAAATATCAGTGGTGGCAGCCAAGTTGCGTCACTTTTGCGCTCCCCTTGGGATGCCTTTTGCAGCTGCAGTGTGCCTGGAGCCCAGGGCTTCCTGGTTTTAAAAGTCCTAGGCCTAAGCCTAACAGTAACCCTAGGAAGGTAAATCAGCCGGGTATTAGGGTTCTTCCTAAGGGAAAAGCCGTGAAAGCAGCCATGTTGTGGCACTTCTGCACTCCCTTTGGGATGCCTTTGGCAGATGAAGTAAGCCTGGAACTCAGGGCTTCCTGGTTAAAAAAAATTCAAGCCCTAGGCTGAACCCTAACCCTAACCCTAGGCAGATAAATCAGCCTAGGTATAGGGATGGTGCCAAGGAAAAAGCTGTGAAAGCTGCCATGTTGTTGCACTTTTGTACTCCCCTTGGGATGCCTTGAACAGCTGCAGTGTGCCTGGAGCCCAGGGCTTCCTAGTTTCAAAAATCCTAGCCCTAGGCCTAAGCCTAACAGTAACCCTGGGAAGGCAAATCAGCCTGGTGTTAGGCTTCTTGCCAAGGAAAAAGCCGTGAAAGCAGCCATGTTGTGGCACTTTTGCACTCCCTTTTGGATGCCTTTCACAGCTCCAGTGTGCCTGGAACTCAGGGCTTCCTGCTTTTAAAAATCCTAGCCCTAGGCCGAACCCCAACCCTAAGACGAGAAAGGCAAATCAGCCAGGAATTAGGCATGTCCCCAAGGAAAAAGCTGTGGAGGCAGGCATGTTGTGGTACTTTTGCGCTCTTCTTGGCTAGTCCTTCGCAGCTGCTGTGTTCTTGGAACTCAGGGCTTTCTGGTTAATAGAACCCTTACCCTAGGCGTAACTCAAACCTTAACCCTAGGAAGGAAAATCAACCTATGGTTCGGGATGGTCTCATGGAAATATCAGTGGTGGCAGCCAAGTTGCGTCACTTTTGCGCTCCCCTTGGGATGCCTTTCGCAGCTGCAGTGTGCCTGGAGCCCAGGGCTTCCTGGTTTTAAAAGTCCTAGGCCTAAGCCTAACAGTAACCCTAGGAAGGTAAATCAGCCGGGTATTAGGGTTCTTCCTAAGGGAAAAGCCGTGAAAGCAGCCATGTTGTTGCACTTTTGTAGTCCCCTTGGGATGCCTTGAACAGCTGCAGTGTGCCTGGAGCTAAGGGCTTCCTAGTTTCAAAAATCCTAGCCCTAGGCCTAAGCCTAACAGTAACCCTGGGAAGGTAAATCAGCCTGATGTTAGGCTTCTTGCCAAGGAAAAAGCCATGAAAGCAGCCATGTTGTGGCACTTCTGCACTCCCTTTGGGATGCCTTTGGCAGATGAAGTAAGCCTGGAACTCAGGGCTTCCTGGTTAAAGAAATCCAAGCCCTAGGCTGAACCCTAACCCTAACCCTAGGCAGATAAATCAGCCTAGGTATAGGGATGGTGCCAAGGAAAAAGCTGTGAAAGCTGCCATGTTGTTGCACTTTTGTACTCCCCTTGGGATGCCTTGAACAGCTGCAGTGTGCCTGGAGCTAAGGGCTTCCTAGTTTCAAAAATCCTAGCCCTAGGCCTAAGCCTAACAGTAACCCTGGGAAAGTAAATCAGCCTGGTGTTAGGCTTCTTGCCAAGGAAAAAGCTGTGAAAGCAGCCATGTTGTTGCACTTTTGTACTCCCCTTGGGATGCCTTGAACAGCTGCAGTGTGCCTGGAGCTAAGGGCCTCCTAGTTTCAAAAATCCTAGCCCTAGGCCTAAGCCTAACAGTAACCCTGGGAAAGTAAATCAGCCTGGTGTTAAGATTCTTGCCAAGGAAAAAGCCGTGAAAGCAGCCATGTTGTGGCACTTTTGCACTCCCTTTTGGATGCCTTTCACAGCTGCAGTGTGCCTGGAACTCAGGGCTTCCTGCTTTTAAAAATCCTGGCCCTAGGCCGAACCGCAACCCTAAGACGAGAAAGGCAAATCAGCCAGGAATTAGGCATGTCCCCAAGGAAAAAGCTGTGGAGGCAGGCATGTTGTGGTACTTTTGCGCTCTTCTTGGCTAGTCCTTCGCAGCTGCTGTGTTCTTGGAACTCAGGGCTTTCTGGTTAATAGACCCTTACCCTAGGCGTAACTCAAACCTTAACCCTAGGAAGGAAAATCAACCTATGGTTCGGGATGGTCTCATGGAAATATCAGTGGTGGCAGCCAAGTTGCGTCACTTTTGCGCTCCCCTTGGGATGCCTTTTGCAGCTGCAGTGTGCCTGGAGCCCAGGGCTTCCTGGTTTTAAAAGTCCTAGGCCTAAGCCTAACAGTAACCCTAGGAAGGTAAATCAGCCGGGTATTAGGGTTCTTCCTAAGGGAAAAGCCGTGAAAGCAGCCATGTTGTGGCACTTCTGCACTCCCTTTGGGATGCCTTTGGCAGATGAAGTAAGCCTGGAACTCAGGGCTTCCTGGTTAAAGAAATTCAAGCCCTAGGCTGAACCCTAACCCTAACCCTAGGCAGATAAATCAGCCTAGGTATAGGGATGGTGCCAAGGAAAAAGCTGTGAAAGCTGCCATGTTGTTGCACTTTTGTACTCCCCTTGGGATGCCTTGAACAGCTGCAGTGTGCCTGGAGCTAAGGGCTTCCTAGTTTTAAAAATCCTAGCCCTAGGCCTAAGCCTAATAGTAACCCTGGGAAGGTAAGTCAGCCTGGTGTTAGGCGTCTTGCCAAGGAACAAGCCGTGAAAGCAGCCATGTTGTGGCACTTTTGCAATCCCTTTTGGATGCCTTTCACAGCTCCAGTGTGCCTGGAACTCAGGGCTTCCTGCTTTTAAAAATCCTAGCCCTAGGCCGAACCCCAACCCTATGACGAGAAAGGCAAATCAGCCAGGAATTAGGCATGTCCCCAAGGAAAAAGCTGTGGAGGCAGGCATGTTGTGGTACTTTTGCGCTCTTCTTGGCTAGTCCTTCGCAGCTGCTGTGTTCTTGGAACTCAGGGCTTTCTGGTTAATAGAACCCTTACCCTAGGCGTAACTCAAACCTTAACCCTAGGAAGGAAAATCAGCCTATGGTTAGGAATGGTCTCATGGAAATATCAGTGGTGGCAGCCAAGTTGCGTCACTTTTGCGCTCCCCTTTGGATGCCTTTCGCAGCTGCAGTGTGCCTGGAGCCCAGGGCTTCCTGGTTTTAAAAGTCCTAGGCCTAAGCCTAACAGTAACCCTAGGAAGGTAAATCAGCCGGGTATTAGGGTTCTTCCTAAGGGAAAAGCCGTGAAAGCAGCCATGTTGTGGCACTTCTGCACTCCCTTTGGGATGCCTTTGGCAGATGAAGTAAGCCTGGAACTCAGGGCTTCCTGGTTAAAGAAATTCAAGCCCTAGGCTGAACCCTAACCCTAACCCTAGGCAGATAAATCAGCCTAGGTATAGGGATGGTGCCAAGGAAAAAGCTGTGAAAGCTGCCATGTTGTTGCACTATTGTACTCCCCTTGGGATGCCTTGAACAGCTGCAGTGTGCCTGGAGCTAAGGGCTTCCTAGTTTCAAAAATCCTAGCCCTAGGCCTAAGCCTAACAGTAACCCTGGGAAAGTAAATCAGCCTGATGTTAGGCTTCTTGCCAAGGAAAAAGCCGTGAAAGCAGCCATGTTGTGGCACTTCTGCACTCCCTTTGGGATGCCTTTGGCAGATGAAGTAAGCCTGGAACTCAGGGCTTCCTGGTTAAAGAAATCCAAGCCCTAGGCTGAACCCTAACCCTAACCCTAGGCAGATAAATCAGCCTAGGTATAGGGATGGTGCCAAGGAAAAAGCTGTGAAAGCTGCCATGTTGTTGCACTTTTGTACTCCCCTTGGGATGCCTTGAACAGCTGCAGTGTGCCTGGAGCTAAGGGCTTCCTAGTTTCAAAAATCCTAGCCCTAGGCCTAAGCCTAACAGTAACCCTGGGAAAGTAAATCAGCCTGGTGTTAGGCTTCTTGCCAAGGAAAAAGCCGTGAAAGCAGCCATGTTGTGGCACTTTTGCACTCCCTTTTGGATGCCTTTCACAGCTCCAGTGTGCCTGGAACTCAGGGCTTCCTGCTTTTAAAAATCCTAGCCCTAGGCCGAACCCCAACCCTAAGACGAGAAAGGCAAATCAGCCAGGAATTAGGCATGTCCACAAGGAAAAAGCTGTGGAGGCAGGCATGTTGTGGTACTTTTGCGCTCTTCTTGGCTAGTCCTTCGCAGCTGCTGTGTTCTTGGAACTCAGGGCTTTCTGGTTAATAGAACCCTTACCCTAGGCGTAACTCAAACCTTAACCCTAGGAAGGAAAATCAGCCTATGGTTCGGGATGGTCTCATGGAAATATCAGTGGTGGCAGCCAAGTTGCGTCACTTTTGCGCTCTCCTTGGGATGCCTTTTGCAGCTGCAGTGTGCCTGGAGCCCAGGGCTTCCTGGTTTTAAAAGTCCTAGGCCTAAGCCTAACAGTAACCCTAGGAAGGTAAATCAGCCGGGTATTAGGGTTCTTCCTAAGGGAAAAGCCGTGAAAGCAGCCATGTTGTGGCACTTCTGCACTCCCTTTGGGATGCCTTTGGCAGATGAAGTAAGCCTGGAACTCAGGGCTTCCTGGTTAAAGAAATCCAAGCCCTAGGCTGAACCCTAACCCTAACCCTAGGCAGATAAATCAGCCCAGGTATAGGGATGGTGCCAAGGAAAAAGCTGTGAAAGCTGCCATGTTGTTGCACTTTTGTACTCCCCTTGGGATGCCTTGAACAGCTGCAGTGTGCCTGGAGCCCAGGGCTTCCTAGTTTCAAAAATCCTAGCCCTAGGCCTAAGCCTAACAGTAACCCTGGGAAAGTAAATCAGCCTGATGTTAGGTTTCTTGCCAAGGAAAAAGCCGTGAAAGCAGCCATGTTGTGGCACTTTTGCACTCCCTTTTGGATGCCTTTCACAGCTCCAGTGTGCCTGGAACTCAGGGCTTCCTGCTTTTAAAAATCCTAGCCCTAGGCCGAACCCCAACCCTAAGACGAGAAAGGCAAATCAGCCAGGAATTAGGCATGTCCCCAAGGAAAAAGCTGTGGAGGCAGGCATGTTGTGGTACTTTTGCGCTCTTCTTGGCTAGTCCTTCGCAGCTGCTGTGTTCTTGGAACTCAGGGCTTTCTGGTTAATAGAACCCTTACCCTAGGCGTAACTCAAACCTTAACCCTAGGAAGGAAAATCATCCTATGGTTCGGGATGGTCTCATGGAAATATCAGTGGTGGCAGCCAAGTTGCGTCACTTTTGCGCTCCCCTTGGGATGCCTGCCTTTCACAGCTGCAGTGTGCCTGGAGCCCAGGGCTTCCTGGTTTTAAAAGTCCTAGGCCTAAGCCTAACAGTAACCCTAGGAAGGTAAATCAGCCGGGTATTAGGGTTCTTCCTAAGGGAAAAGCCGTGAAAGCAGCCATGTTGTGGCACTTCTGCACTCCCTTTGGGATGCCTTTGGCAGATGAAGTAAGCCTGGAACTCAGGGCTTCCTGGTTAAAAAAAATTCAAGCCCTAGGCTGAACCCTAACCCTAACCCTAGGCAGATAAATCAGCCTAGGTATAGGGATGGTGCCAAGGAAAAAGCTGTGAAAGCTGCCATGTTGTTGCACTTTTGTACTCCCCTTGGGATGCCTTGAACAGCTGCAGTGTGCCTGGAGCCCAGGGCTTCCTAGTTTTAAAAATCCTAGCCCTAGGCCTAAGCCTAATAGTAACCCTGGGAAGGCAAATCAGCCTGGTGTTAGGCTTCTTGCCAAGGAAAAAGCCGTGAAAGCAGCCATGTTGTGGCACTTTTGCACTCCCTTTTGGATGCCTTTCACAGCTCCAGTGTGCCTGGAACTCAGGGCTTCCTGCTTTTAAAAATCCTAGCCCTAGGCCGAACCCCAACCCTAAGACGAGAAAGGCAAATCAGCCAGGAATTAGGCATGTCCCCAAGGAAAAAGCTGTGGAGGCAGGCATGTTGTGGTACTTTTGCGCTCTTCTTGGCTAGTCCTTCGCAGCTGCTGTGTTCTTGGAACTCAGGGCTTTCTGGTTAATAGAACCCTTACCCTAGGCGTAACTCAAACCTTAACCCTAGGAAGGAAAATCAACCTATGGTTCGGGATGGTCTCATGGAAATATCAGTGGTGGCAGCCAAGTTGCGTCACTTTTGCGCTGCCCTTGGGATGCCTTTCACAGCTGCAGTGTGCCTGGAGCCCAGGGCTTCCTGGTTTTAAAAGTCCTAGGCCTAAGCCTAACAGTAACCCTAGGAAGGTAAATCAGCCGGGTATTAGGGTTCTTCCTAAGGGAAAAGCCGTGAAAGCAGCCATGTTGTGGCACTTCTGCACTCCCTTTGGGATGCCTTTGGCAGATGAAGTAAGCCTGGAACTCAGGGCTTCCTGGTTAAAAAAAATTCAAGCCCTAGGCTGAACCCTAACCCTAACCCTAGGCAGATAAATCAGCCTAGGTATAGGGATGGTGCCAAGGAAAAAGCTGTGAAAGCTGCCATGTTGTTGCAGTTTTGTACTCCCCTTGGGATGCCTTGAACAGCTGCAGTGTGCCTGGAGCCCAGGGCTTCCTAGTTTCAAAAATCCTAGCCCTAGGCCTAAGCCTAACAGTAACCCTGGGAAGGCAAATCAGCCTGGTGTTAGGCTTCTTGCCAAGGAAAAAGCCGTGAAAGCAGCCATGTTGTGGCACTTTTGCACTCCCTTTTGGATGCCTTTCACAGCTCCAGTGTGCCTGGAACTCAGGGCTTCCTGCTTTTAAAAATCCTAGCCCTAGGCCGAACCCCAACCCTAAGACGAGAAAGGCAAATCAGCCAGGAATTAGGCATGTCCCCAAGGAAAAAGCTGTGGAGGCAGGCATGTTGTGGTACTTTTGCGCTCTTCTTGGCTAGTCCTTCGCAGCTGCTGTGTTCTTGGAACTCAGGGCTTTCTGGTTAATAGAACCCTTACCCTAGGCGTAACTCAAACCTTAACCCTAGGAAGGAAAATCAACCTATGGTTCGGGATGGTCTCATGGAAATATCAGTGGTGGCAGCCAAGTTGCGTCACTTTTGCGCTCCCCTTGGGATGCCTTTCGCAGCTGCAGTGTGCCTGGAGCCCAGGGCTTCCTGGTTTTAAAAGTCCTAGGCCTAAGCCTAACAGTAACCCTAGGAAGGTAAATCAGCCGGGTATTAGGGTTCTTCCTAAGGGAAAAGCCGTGAAAGCAGCCATGTTGTTGCACTTTTGTAGTCCCCTTGGGATGCCTTGAACAGCTGCAGTGTGCCTGGAGCTAAGGGCTTCCTAGTTTCAAAAATCCTAGCCCTAGGCCTAAGCCTAACAGTAACCCTGGGAAGGTAAATCAGCCTGATGTTAGGCTTCTTGCCAAGGTAAAAGCCATGAAAGCAGCCATGTTGTGGCACTTCTGCACTCCCTTTGGGATGCCTTTGGCAGATGAAGTAAGCCTGGAACTCAGGGCTTCCTGGTTAAAGAAATCCAAGCCCTAGGCTGAACCCTAACCCTAACCCTAGGCAGATAAATCAGCCTAGGTATAGGGATGGTGCCAAGGAAAAAGCTGTGAAAGCTGCCATGTTGTTGCACTTTTGTACTCCCCTTGGGATGCCTTGAACAGCTGCAGTGTGCCTGGAGCTAAGGGCTTCCTAGTTTCAAAAATCCTAGCCCTAGGCCTAAGCCTAACAGTAACCCTGGGAAAGTAAATCAGCCTGGTGTTAGGCTTCTTGCCAAGGAAAAAGCTGTGAAAGCAGCCATGTTGTTGCACTTTTGTACTCCCCTTGGGATGCCTTGAACAGCTGCAGTGTGCCTGGAGCTAAGGGCCTCCTAGTTTCAAAAATCCTAGCCCTAGGCCTAAGCCTAACAGTAACCCTGGGAAAGTAAATCAGCCTGGTGTTAAGATTCTTGCCAAGGAAAAAGCCGTGAAAGCAGCCATGTTGTGGCACTTTTGCACTCCCTTTTGGATGCCTTTCACAGCTGCAGTGTGCCTGGAACTCAGGGCTTCCTGCTTTTAAAAATCCTGGCCCTAGGCCGAACTGCAACCCTAAGACGAGAAAGCAAATCAGCCAGGAATTAGGCATGTCCCCAAGGAAAAAGCTGTGGAGGCAGGCATGTTGTGGTACTTTTGCGCTCTTCTTGGGTAGTCCTTCGCAGCTGCTGTGTTCTTGGAACTCAGGGCTTTCTGGTTAATAGACCCTTACCCTAGGCGTAACTCAAACCTTAACCCTAGGAAGGAAAATCAACCTATGGTTCGGGATGGTCTCATGGAAATATCAGTGGTGGCAGCCAAGTTGCGTCACTTTTGCGCTCCCCTTGGGATGCCTTTTGCAGCTGCAGTGTGCCTGGAGCCCAGGGCTTCCTGGTTTTAAAAGTCCTAGGCCTAAGCCTAACAGTAACCCTAGGAAGGTAAATCAGCCGGGTATTAGGGTTCTTCCTAAGGGAAAAGCCGTGAAAGCAGCCATGTTGTGGCACTTCTGCACTCCCTTTGGGATGCCTTTGGCAGATGAAGTAAGCCTGGAACTCAGGGCTTCCTGGTTAAAGAAATTCAAGCCCTAGGCTGAACCCTAACCCTAACCCTAGGCAGATAAATCAGCCTAGGTATAGGGATGGTGCCAAGGAAAAAGCTGTGAAAGCTGCCATGTTGTTGCACTTTTGTACTCCCCTTGGGATGCCTTGAACAGCTGCAGTGTGCCTGGAGCTAAGGGCTTCCTAGTTTTAAAAATCCTAGCCCTAGGCCTAAGCCTAATAGTAACCCTGGGAAGGTAAGTCAGCCTGGTGTTAGGCGTCTTGCCAAGGAACAAGCCGTGAAAGCAGCCATGTTGTGGCACTTTTGCAATCCCTTTTGGATGCCTTTCACAGCTCCAGTGTGCCTGGAACTCAGGGCTTCCTGCTTTTAAAAATCCTAGCCCTAGGCCGAACCCCAACCCTATGACGAGAAAGGCAAATCAGCCAGGAATTAGGCATGTCCCCAAGGAAAAAGCTGTGGAGGCAGGCATGTTGTGGTACTTTTGCGCTCTTCTTGGCTAGTCCTTCGCAGCTGCTGTGTTCTTGGAACTCAGGGCTTTCTGGTTAATAGAACCCTTACCCTAGGCGTAACTCAAACCTTAACCCTAGGAAGGAAAATCAGCCTATGGTTAGGAATGGTCTCATGGAAATATCAGTGGTGGCAGCCAAGTTGCGTCACTTTTGCGCTCCCCTTGGGATGCCTTTCGCAGCTGCAGTGTGCCTGGAGCCCAGGGCTTCCTGGTTTTAAAAGTCCTAGGCCTAAGCCTAACAGTAACCCTAGGAAGGTAAATCAGCCGGGTATTAGGGTTCTTCCTAAGGGAAAAGCCGTGAAAGCAGCCATGTTGTGGCACTTCTGCACTCCCTTTGGGATGCCTTTGGCAGATGAAGTAAGCCTGGAACTCAGGGCTTCCTGGTTAAAAAAATTCAAGCCCTAGGCTGAACCCTAACCCTAACCCTAGGCAGATAAATCAGCCCAGGTATAGGGATGGTGCCAAGGAAAAAGCTGTGAAAGCTGCCATGTTGTTGCACTATTGTACTCCCCTTGGGATGCCTTGAACAGCTGCAGTGTGCCTGGAGCTAAGGGCTTCCTAGTTTCAAAAATCCTAGCCCTAGGCCTAAGCCTAACAGTAACCCTGGGAAAGTAAATCAGCCTGATGTTAGGCTTCTTGCCAAGGAAAAAGCCGTGAAAGCAGCCATGTTGTGGCACTTCTGCACTCCCTTTGGGATGCCTTTGGCAGATGAAGTAAGCCTGGAACTCAGGGCTTCCTGGTTAAAGAAATCCAAGCCCTAGGCTGAACCCTAACCCTAACCCTAGGCAGATAAATCAGCCTAGGTATAGGGATGGTGCCAAGGAAAAAGCTGTGAAAGCTGCCATGTTGTTGCACTTTTGTACTCCCCTTGGGATGCCTTGAACAGCTGCAGTGTGCCTGGAGCTAAGGGCTTCCTAGTTTCAAAAATCCTAGCCCTAGGCCTAAGCCTAACAGTAACCCTGGGAAAGTATGTCAGCCTGGTGTTAGGCTTCTTGCCAAGGAAAAAGCCGTGAAAGCAGCCATGTTGTGGCACTTTTGCACTCCCTTTTGGATGCCTTTCACAGCTCCAGTGTGCCTGGAACTCAGGGCTTCCTGCTTTTAAAAATCCTAGCCCTAGGCCGAACCCCAACCCTAAGACGAGAAAGGCAAATCAGCCAGGAATTAGGCATGTCCACAAGGAAAAAGCTGTGGAGGCAGGCATGTTGTGGTACTTTTGCGCTCTTCTTGGCTAGTCCTTCGCAGCTGCTGTGTTCTTGGAACTCAGGGCTTTCTGGTTAATAGAACCCTTACCCTAGGCGTAACTCAAACCTTAACCCTAGGAAGGAAAATCAGCCTATGGTTCGGGATGGTCTCATGGAAATATCAGTGGTGGCAGCCAAGTTGCGTCACTTTTGCGCTCTCCTTGGGATGCCTTTTGCAGCTGCAGTGTGCCTGGAGCCCAGGGCTTCCTGGTTTTAAAAGTCCTAGGCCTAAGCCTAACAGTAACCCTAGGAAGGTAAATCAGCCGGGTATTAGGGTTCTTCCTAAGGGAAAAGCCGTGAAAGCAGCCATGTTGTGGCACTTCTGCACTCCCTTTGGGATGCCTTTGGCAGATGAAGTAAGCCTGGAACTCAGGGCTTCCTGGTTAAAGAAATCCAAGCCCTAGGCTGAACCCTAACCCTAACCCTAGGCAGATAAATCAGCCCAGGTATAGGGATGGTGCCAAGGAAAAAGCTGTGAAAGCTGCCATGTTGTTGCACTTTTGTACTCCCCTTGGGATGCCTTGAACAGCTGCAGTGTGCCTGGAGCCCAGGGCTTCCTAGTTTCAAAAATCCTAGCCCTAGGCCTAAGCCTAACAGTAACCCTGGGAAAGTAAATCAGCCTGATGTTAGGTTTCTTGCCAAGGAAAAAGCCGTGAAAGCAGCCATGTTGTGGCACTTTTGCACTCCCTTTTGGATGCCTTTCACAGCTCCAGTGTGCCTGGAACTCAGGGCTTCCTGCTTTTAAAAATCCTAGCCCTAGGCCGAACCCCAACCCTAAGACGAGAAAGGCAAATCAGCCAGGAATTAGGCATGTCCCCAAGGAAAAAGCTGTGGAGGCAGGCATGTTGTGGTACTTTTGCGCTCTTCTTGGCTAGTCCTTCGCAGCTGCTGTGTTCTTGGAACTCAGGGCTTTCTGGTTAATAGAACCCTTACCCTAGGCGTAACTCAAACCTTAACCCTAGGAAGGAAAATCAACCTATGGTTCGGGATGGTCTCATGGAAATATCAGTGGTGGCAGCCAAGTTGCGTCACTTTTGCGCTCCCCTTGGGATGCCTTTCGCAGCTGCAGTGTGCCTGGAGCCCAGGGCTTCCTGGTTTTAAAAGTCCTAGGCCTAAGCCTAACAGTAACCCTAGGAAGGTAAATCAGCCGGGTATTAGGGTTCTTCCTAAGGGAAAAGCCGTGAAAGCAGCCATGTTGTTGCACTTTTGTAGTCCCCTTGGGATGCCTTGAACAGCTGCAGTGTGCCTGGAGCTAAGGGCTTCCTAGTTTCAAAAATCCTAGCCCTAGGCCTAAGCCTAACAGTAACCCTGGGAAGGTAAATCAGCCTGATGTTAGGCTTCTTGCCAAGGTAAAAGCCATGAAAGCAGCCATGTTGTGGCACTTCTGCACTCCCTTTGGGATGCCTTTGGCAGATGAAGTAAGCCTGGAACTCAGGGCTTCCTGGTTAAAGAAATCCAAGCCCTAGGCTGAACCCTAACCCTAACCCTAGGCAGATAAATCAGCCTAGGTATAGGGATGGTGCCAAGGAAAAAGCTGTGAAAGCTGCCATGTTGTTGCACTTTTGTACTCCCCTTGGGATGCCTTGAACAGCTGCAGTGTGCCTGGAGCTAAGGGCTTCCTAGTTTCAAAAATCCTAGCCCTAGGCCTAAGCCTAACAGTAACCCTGGGAAAGTAAATCAGCCTGGTGTTAGGCTTCTTGCCAAGGAAAAAGCTGTGAAAGCAGCCATGTTGTTGCACTTTTGTACTCCCCTTGGGATGCCTTGAACAGCTGCAGTGTGCCTGGAGCTAAGGGCCTCCTAGTTTCAAAAATCCTAGCCCTAGGCCTAAGCCTAACAGTAACCCTGGGAAAGTAAATCAGCCTGGTGTTAAGATTCTTGCCAAGGAAAAAGCCGTGAAAGCAGCCATGTTGTGGCACTTTTGCACTCCCTTTTGGATGCCTTTCACAGCTGCAGTGTGCCTGGAACTCAGGGCTTCCTGCTTTTAAAAATCCTGGCCCTAGGCCGAACTGCAACCCTAAGACGAGAAAGCAAATCAGCCAGGAATTAGGCATGTCCCCAAGGAAAAAGCTGTGGAGGCAGGCATGTTGTGGTACTTTTGCGCTCTTCTTGGGTAGTCCTTCGCAGCTGCTGTGTTCTTGGAACTCAGGGCTTTCTGGTTAATAGACCCTTACCCTAGGCGTAACTCAAACCTTAACCCTAGGAAGGAAAATCAACCTATGGTTCGGGATGGTCTCATGGAAATATCAGTGGTGGCAGCCAAGTTGCGTCACTTTTGCGCTCCCCTTGGGATGCCTTTTGCAGCTGCAGTGTGCCTGGAGCCCAGGGCTTCCTGGTTTTAAAAGTCCTAGGCCTAAGCCTAACAGTAACCCTAGGAAGGTAAATCAGCCGGGTATTAGGGTTCTTCCTAAGGGAAAAGCCGTGAAAGCAGCCATGTTGTGGCACTTCTGCACTCCCTTTGGGATGCCTTTGGCAGATGAAGTAAGCCTGGAACTCAGGGCTTCCTGGTTAAAGAAATTCAAGCCCTAGGCTGAACCCTAACCCTAACCCTAGGCAGATAAATCAGCCTAGGTATAGGGATGGTGCCAAGGAAAAAGCTGTGAAAGCTGCCATGTTGTTGCACTTTTGTACTCCCCTTGGGATGCCTTGAACAGCTGCAGTGTGCCTGGAGCTAAGGGCTTCCTAGTTTTAAAAATCCTAGCCCTAGGCCTAAGCCTAATAGTAACCCTGGGAAGGTAAGTCAGCCTGGTGTTAGGCGTCTTGCCAAGGAACAAGCCGTGAAAGCAGCCATGTTGTGGCACTTTTGCAATCCCTTTTGGATGCCTTTCACAGCTCCAGTGTGCCTGGAACTCAGGGCTTCCTGCTTTTAAAAATCCTAGCCCTAGGCCGAACCCCAACCCTATGACGAGAAAGGCAAATCAGCCAGGAATTAGGCATGTCCCCAAGGAAAAAGCTGTGGAGGCAGGCATGTTGTGGTACTTTTGCGCTCTTCTTGGCTAGTCCTTCGCAGCTGCTGTGTTCTTGGAACTCAGGGCTTTCTGGTTAATAGAACCCTTACCCTAGGCGTAACTCAAACCTTAACCCTAGGAAGGAAAATCAGCCTATGGTTAGGAATGGTCTCATGGAAATATCAGTGGTGGCAGCCAAGTTGCGTCACTTTTGCGCTCCCCTTGGGATGCCTTTCGCAGCTGCAGTGTGCCTGGAGCCCAGGGCTTCCTGGTTTTAAAAGTCCTAGGCCTAAGCCTAACAGTAACCCTAGGAAGGTAAATCAGCCGGGTATTAGGGTTCTTCCTAAGGGAAAAGCCGTGAAAGCAGCCATGTTGTGGCACTTCTGCACTCCCTTTGGGATGCCTTTGGCAGATGAAGTAAGCCTGGAACTCAGGGCTTCCTGGTTAAAAAAATTCAAGCCCTAGGCTGAACCCTAACCCTAACCCTAGGCAGATAAATCAGCCCAGGTATAGGGATGGTGCCAAGGAAAAAGCTGTGAAAGCTGCCATGTTGTTGCACTATTGTACTCCCCTTGGGATGCCTTGAACAGCTGCAGTGTGCCTGGAGCTAAGGGCTTCCTAGTTTCAAAAATCCTAGCCCTAGGCCTAAGCCTAACAGTAACCCTGGGAAAGTAAATCAGCCTGATGTTAGGCTTCTTGCCAAGGAAAAAGCCGTGAAAGCAGCCATGTTGTGGCACTTCTGCACTCCCTTTGGGATGCCTTTGGCAGATGAAGTAAGCCTGGAACTCAGGGCTTCCTGGTTAAAGAAATCCAAGCCCTAGGCTGAACCCTAACCCTAACCCTAGGCAGATAAATCAGCCTAGGTATAGGGATGGTGCCAAGGAAAAAGCTGTGAAAGCTGCCATGTTGTTGCACTTTTGTACTCCCCTTGGGATGCCTTGAACAGCTGCAGTGTGCCTGGAGCTAAGGGCTTCCTAGTTTCAAAAATCCTAGCCCTAGGCCTAAGCCTAACAGTAACCCTGGGAAAGTATGTCAGCCTGGTGTTAGGCTTCTTGCCAAGGAAAAAGCCGTGAAAGCAGCCATGTTGTGGCACTTTTGCACTCCCTTTTGGATGCCTTTCACAGCTCCAGTGTGCCTGGAACTCAGGGCTTCCTGCTTTTAAAAATCCTAGCCCTAGGCCGAACCCCAACCCTAAGACGAGAAAGGCAAATCAGCCAGGAATTAGGCATGTCCACAAGGAAAAAGCTGTGGAGGCAGGCATGTTGTGGTACTTTTGCGCTCTTCTTGGCTAGTCCTTCGCAGCTGCTGTGTTCTTGGAACTCAGGGCTTTCTGGTTAATAGAACCCTTACCCTAGGCGTAACTCAAACCTTAACCCTAGGAAGGAAAATCAGCCTATGGTTCGGGATGGTCTCATGGAAATATCAGTGGTGGCAGCCAAGTTGCGTCACTTTTGCGCTCTCCTTGGGATGCCTTTTGCAGCTGCAGTGTGCCTGGAGCCCAGGGCTTCCTGGTTTTAAAAGTCCTAGGCCTAAGCCTAACAGTAACCCTAGGAAGGTAAATCAGCCGGGTATTAGGGTTCTTCCTAAGGGAAAAGCCGTGAAAGCAGCCATGTTGTGGCACTTCTGCACTCCCTTTGGGATGCCTTTGGCAGATGAAGTAAGCCTGGAACTCAGGGCTTCCTGGTTAAAGAAATCCAAGCCCTAGGCTGAACCCTAACCCTAACCCTAGGCAGATAAATCAGCCCAGGTATAGGGATGGTGCCAAGGAAAAAGCTGTGAAAGCTGCCATGTTGTTGCACTTTTGTACTCCCCTTGGGATGCCTTGAACAGCTGCAGTGTGCCTGGAGCCCAGGGCTTCCTAGTTTCAAAAATCCTAGCCCTAGGCCTAAGCCTAACAGTAACCCTGGGAAAGTAAATCAGCCTGATGTTAGGTTTCTTGCCAAGGAAAAAGCCGTGAAAGCAGCCATGTTGTGGCACTTTTGCACTCCCTTTTGGATGCCTTTCACAGCTCCAGTGTGCCTGGAACTCAGGGCTTCCTGCTTTTAAAAATCCTAGCCCTAGGCCGAACCCCAACCCTAAGACGAGAAAGGCAAATCAGCCAGGAATTAGGCATGTCCCCAAGGAAAAAGCTGTGGAGGCAGGCATGTTGTGGTACTTTTGCGCTCTTCTTGGCTAGTCCTTCGCAGCTGCTGTGTTCTTGGAACTCAGGGCTTTCTGGTTAATAGAACCCTTACCCTAGGCGTAACTCAAACCTTAACCCTAGGAAGGAAAATCAACCTATGGTTCGGGATGGTCTCATGGAAATATCAGTGGTGGCAGCCAAGTTGCGTCACTTTTGCGCTCCCCTTGGGATGCCTTTCGCAGCTGCAGTGTGCCTGGAGCCCAGGGCTTCCTGGTTTTAAAAGTCCTAGGCCTAAGCCTAACAGTAACCCTAGGAAGGTAAATCAGCCGGGTATTAGGGTTCTTCCTAAGGGAAAAGCCGTGAAAGCAGCCATGTTGTTGCACTTTTGTAGTCCCCTTGGGATGCCTTGAACAGCTGCAGTGTGCCTGGAGCTAAGGGCTTCCTAGTTTCAAAAATCCTAGCCCTAGGCCTAAGCCTAACAGTAACCCTGGGAAGGTAAATCAGCCTGATGTTAGGCTTCTTGCCAAGGAAAAAGCCGTGAAAGCAGCCATGTTGTGGCACTTCTGCACCCCCTTTGGGATGCCTTTGGCAGATGAAGTAAGCCTGGAACTCAGGGCTTCCTGGTTAAAGAAATCCAAGCCCTAGGCTGAACCCTAACCCTAACCCTAGGCAGATAAATCAGCCTAGGTATAGGGATGGTGCCAAGGAAAAAGCTGTGAAAGCTGCCATGTTGTTGCACTTTTGTACTCCCCTTGGGATGCCTTGAACAGCTGCAGTGTGCCTGGAGCTAAGGGCTTCCTAGTTTCAAAAATCCTAGCCCTAGGCCTAAGCCTAACAGTAACCCTGGGAAAGTAAATCAGCCTGGTGTTAGGCTTCTTGCCAAGGAAAAAGCTGTGAAAGCTGCCATGTTGTTGCACTTTTGTACTCCCCTTGGGATGCCTTGAACAGCTGCAGTGTGCCTGGAGCTAAGGGCCTCCTAGTTTTAAAAATCCTAGCCCTAGGCCTAAGCCTAACAGTAACCCTGGGAAAGTAAATCAGCCTGGTGTTAGGCTTCTTGCCAAGGAAAAAGCCGTGAAAGCAGCCATGTTGTGGCACTTTTGCACTCCCTTTTGGATGCCTTTCACAGCTGCAGTGTGCCTGGAACTCAGGGCTTCCTGCTTTTAAAAATCCTGGCCCTAGGCCGAACCGCAACCCTATGACGAGAAAGGCAAATCAGCCAGGAATTAGGCATGTCCCCAAGGAAAAAGCTGTGGAGGCAGGCATGTTGTGGTACTTTTGCGCTCTTCTTGGCTAGTCCTTCGCAGCTGCTGTGTTCTTGGAACTCAGGGCTTTCTGGTTAATAGAACCCTTACCCTAGGCGTAACTCAAACCTTAACCCTAGGAAGGAAAATCAACCTATGGTTCGGGATGGTCTCATGGAAATATCAGTGGTGGCAGCCAAGTTGCGTCACTTTTGCGCTCCCCTTGGGATGCCTTTTGCAGCTGCAGTGTGCCTGGAGGCCAGGGCTTCCTGGTTTTAAAAGTCCTAGGCCTAAGCCTAACAGTAACCCTAGGAAGGTAAATCAGCCGGGTATTAGGGTTCTTCCTAAGGGAAAAGCCGTGAAAGCAGCCATGTTGTTGCACTTTTGTAGTCCCCTTGGGATGCCTTGAACAGCTGCAGTGTGCCTGGAGCTAAGGGCTTCCTAGTTTCAAAAATCCTAGCCCTAGGCCTAAGCCTAACAGTAACCCTGGGAAGGTAAATCAGCCTGATGTTAGGCTTCTTGCCAAGGAAAAAGCCGTGAAAGCAGCCATGTTGTGGCACTTCTGCACCCCCTTTGGGATGCCTTTGGCAGATGAAGTAAGCCTGGAACTCAGGGCTTCCTGGTTAAAGAAATCCAAGCCCTAGGCTGAACCCTAACCCTAACCCTAGGCAGATAAATCAGCCTAGGTATAGGGATGGTGCCAAGGAAAAAGCTGTGAAAGCTGCCATGTTGTTGCACTTTTGTACTCCCCTTGGGATGCCTTGAACAGCTGCAGTGTGCCTGGAGCTAAGGGCTTCCTAGTTTCAAAAATCCTAGCCCTAGGCCTAAGCCAAACAGTAACCCTGGGAAAGTAAATCAGCCTGGTGTTAGGCTTCTTGCCAAGGAAAAAGCTGTGAAAGCTGCCATGTTGTTGCACTTTTGTACTCCCCTTGGGATGCCTTGAACAGCTGCAGTGTGCCTGGAGCTAAGGGCCTCCTAGTTTCAAAAATCCTAGCCCTAGGCCTAAGCCTAACAGTAACCCTGGGAAAGTAAATCAGCCTGGTGTTAGGCTTCTTGCCAAGGAAAAAGCCGTGAAAGCAGCCATGTTGTGGCACTTTTGCACTCCCTTTTGGATGCCTTTCACAGCTCCAGTGTGCCTGGAACTCAGGGCTTCCTGCTTTTAAAAATCCTAGCCCTAGGCCGAACCCCAACCCTAAGACGAGAAAGGCAAATCAGCCAGGAATTAGGCATGTCCCCAAGGAAAAAGCTGTGGAGGCAGGCATGTTGTGGTACTTTTGCGCTCTTCTTGGCTAGTCCTTCGCAGCTGCTGTGTTCTTGGAACTCAGGGCTTTCTGGTTAATAGACCCTTACCCTAGGCGTAACTCAAACCTTAACCCTAGGAAGGAAAATCAACCTATGGTTCGGGATGGTCTCATGGAAATATCAGTGGTGGCAGCCAAGTTGCGTCACTTTTGCGCTCCCCTTGGGATGCCTTTTGCAGCTGCAGTGTGCCTGGAGCCCAGGGCTTCCTGGTTTTAAAAGTCCTAGGCCTAAGCCTAACAGTAACCCTAGGAAGGTAAATCAGCCGGGTATTAGGGTTCTTCCTAAGGGAAAAGCCGTGAAAGCAGCCATGTTGTGGCACTTCTGCACTCCCTTTGGGATGCCTTTGGCAGATGAAGTAAGCCTGGAACTCAGGGCTTCCTGGTTAAAGAAATTCAAGCCCTAGGCTGAACCCTAACCCTAACCCTAGGCAGATAAATCAGCCTAGGTATAGGGATGGTGCCAAGGAAAAAGCTGTGAAAGCTGCCATGTTGTTGCACTTTTGTACTCCCCTTGGGATGCCTTGAACAGCTGCAGTGTGCCTGGAGCTAAGGGCTTCCTAGTTTTAAAAATCCTAGCCCTAGGCCTAAGCCTAATAGTAACCCTGGGAAGGTAAGTCAGCCTGGTGTTAGGCGTCTTGCCAAGGAACAAGCCGTGAAAGCAGCCATGTTGTGGCACTTTTGCAATCCCTTTTGGATGCCTTTCACAGCTCCAGTGTGCCTGGAACTCAGGGCTTCCTGCTTTTAAAAATCCTAGCCCTAGGCCGAACCCCAACCCTATGACGAGAAAGGCAAATCAGCCAGGAATTAGGCATGTCCCCAAGGAAAAAGCTGTGGAGGCAGGCATGTTGTGGTACTTTTGCGCTCTTCTTGGCTAGTCCTTCGCAGCTGCTGTGTTCTTGGAACTCAGGGCTTTCTGGTTAATAGAACCCTTACCCTAGGCGTAACTCAAACCTTAACCCTAGGAAGGAAAATCAGCCTATGGTTAGGAATGGTCTCATGGAAATATCAGTGGTGGCAGCCAAGTTGCGTCACTTTTGCGCTCCCCTTTGGATGCCTTTCGCAGCTGCAGTGTGCCTGGAGCCCAGGGCTTCCTGGTTTTAAAAGTCCTAGGCCTAAGCCTAACAGTAACCCTAGGAAGGTAAATCAGCCGGGTATTAGGGTTCTTCCTAAGGGAAAAGCCGTGAAAGCAGCCATGTTGTGGCACTTCTGCACTCCCTTTGGGATGCCTTTGGCAGATGAAGTAAGCCTGGAACTCAGGGCTTCCTGGTTAAAAAAATTCAAGCCCTAGGCTGAACCCTAACCCTAACCCTAGGCAGATAAATCAGCCCAGGTATAGGGATGGTGCCAAGGAAAAAGCTGTGAAAGCTGCCATGTTGTTGCACTATTGTACTCCCCTTGGGATGCCTTGAACAGCTGCAGTGTGCCTGGAGCTAAGGGCTTCCTAGTTTCAAAAATCCTAGCCCTAGGCCTAAGCCTAACAGTAACCCTGGGAAAGTAAATCAGCCTGATGTTAGGCTTCTTGCCAAGGAAAAAGCCGTGAAAGCAGCCATGTTGTGGCACTTCTGCACTCCCTTTGGGATGCCTTTGGCAGATGAAGTAAGCCTGGAACTCAGGGCTTCCTGGTTAAAGAAATCCAAGCCCTAGGCTGAACCCTAACCCTAACCCTAGGCAGATAAATCAGCCTAGGTATAGGGATGGTGCCAAGGAAAAAGCTGTGAAAGCTGCCATGTTGTTGCACTTTTGTACTCCCCTTGGGATGCCTTGAACAGCTGCAGTGTGCCTGGAGCTAAGGGCTTCCTAGTTTCAAAAATCCTAGCCCTAGGCCTAAGCCTAACAGTAACCCTGGGAAAGTAAATCAGCCTGGTGTTAGGCTTCTTGCCAAGGAAAAAGCCGTGAAAGCAGCCATGTTGTGGCACTTTTGCACTCCCTTTTGGATGCCTTTCACAGCTCCAGTGTGCCTGGAACTCAGGGCTTCCTGCTTTTAAAAATCCTAGCCCTAGGCCGAACCCCAACCCTAAGACGAGAAAGGCAAATCAGCCAGGAATTAGGCATGTCCACAAGGAAAAAGCTGTGGAGGCAGGCATGTTGTGGTACTTTTGCGCTCTTCTTGGCTAGTCCTTCGCAGCTGCTGTGTTCTTGGAACTCAGGGCTTTCTGGTTAATAGAACCCTTACCCTAGGCGTAACTCAAACCTTAACCCTAGGAAGGAAAATCAGCCTATGGTTCGGGATGGTCTCATGGAAATATCAGTGGTGGCAGCCAAGTTGCGTCACTTTTGCGCTCTCCTTGGGATGCCTTTTGCAGCTGCAGTGTGCCTGGAGCCCAGGGCTTCCTGGTTTTAAAAGTCCTAGGCCTAAGCCTAACAGTAACCCTAGGAAGGTAAATCAGCCGGGTATTAGGGTTCTTCCTAAGGGAAAAGCCGTGAAAGCAGCCATGTTGTGGCACTTCTGCACTCCCTTTGGGATGCCTTTGGCAGATGAAGTAAGCCTGGAACTCAGGGCTTCCTGGTTAAAGAAATCCAAGCCCTAGGCTGAACCCTAACCCTAACCCTAGGCAGATAAATCAGCCCAGGTATAGGGATGGTGCCAAGGAAAAAGCTGTGAAAGCTGCCATGTTGTTGCACTTTTGTACTCCCCTTGGGATGCCTTGAACAGCTGCAGTGTGCCTGGAGCCCAGGGCTTCCTAGTTTCAAAAATCCTAGCCCTAGGCCTAAGCCTAACAGTAACCCTGGGAAAGTAAATCAGCCTGATGTTAGGTTTCTTGCCAAGGAAAAAGCCGTGAAAGCAGCCATGTTGTGGCACTTTTGCACTCCCTTTTGGATGCCTTTCACAGCTGCAGTGTGCCTGGAACTCAGGGCTTCCTGATTTTAAAAATCCTAGCCCTAGGCCGAACCCCAACCCTAAGACGAGAAAGGCAAATCAGCCAGGAATTAGGCATGTCCCCAAGGAAAAAGCTGTGGAGGCAGGCATGTTGTGGTACTTTTGCGCTCTTCTTGGCTAGTCCTTCGCAGCTGCTGTGTTCTTGGAACTCAGGGCTTTCTGGTTAATAGAACCCTTACCCTAGGCGTAACTCAAACCTTAACCCTAGGAAGGAAAATCATCCTATGGTTCGGGATGGTCTCATGGAAATATCAGTGGTGGCAGCCAAGTTGCGTCACTTTTGCGCTCCCCTTGGGATGCCTGCCTTTCACAGCTGCAGTGTGCCTGGAGCCCAGGGCTTCCTGGTTTTAAAAGTCCTAGGCCTAAGCCTAACAGTAACCCTAGGAAGGTAAATCAGCCGGGTATTAGGGTTCTTCCTAAGGGAAAAGCCGTGAAAGCAGCCATGTTGTGGCACTTCTGCACTCCCTTTGGGATGCCTTTGGCAGATGAAGTAAGCCTGGAACTCAGGGCTTCCTGGTTAAAAAAAATTCAAGCCCTAGGCTGAACCCTAACCCTAACCCTAGGCAGATAAATCAGCCTAGGTATAGGGATGGTGCCAAGGAAAAAGCTGTGAAAGCTGCCATGTTGTTGCACTTTTGTACTCCCCTTGGGATGCCTTGAACAGCTGCAGTGTGCCTGGAGCCCAGGGCTTCCTAGTTTTAAAAATCCTAGCCCTAGGCCTAAGCCTAACAGTAACCCTGGGAAGGCAAATCAGCCTGGTGTTAGGCTTCTTGCCAAGGAAAAAGCCGTGAAAGCAGCCATGTTGTGGCACTTTTGCACTCCCTTTTGGATGCCTTTCACAGCTCCAGTGTGCCTGGAACTCAGGGCTTCCTGCTTTTAAAAATCCTAGCCCTAGGCCGAACCCCAACCCTAAGACGAGAAAGGCAAATCAGCCAGGAATTAGGCATGTCCCCAAGGAAAAAGCTGTGGAGGCAGGCATGTTGTGGTACTTTTGCGCTCTTCTTGGCTAGTCCTTCGCAGCTGCTGTGTTCTTGGAACTCAGGGCTTTCTGGTTAATAGAACCCTTACCCTAGGCGTAACTCAAACCTTAACCCTAGGAAGGAAAATCAACCTATGGTTCGGGATGGTCTCATGGAAATATCAGTGGTGGCAGCCAAGTTGCGTCACTTTTGCGCTGCCCTTGGGATGCCTTTCACAGCTGCAGTGTGCCTGGAGCCCAGGGCTTCCTGGTTTTAAAAGTCCTAGGCCTAAGCCTAACAGTAACCCTAGGAAGGTAAATCAGCCGGGTATTAGGGTTCTTCCTAAGGGAAAAGCCGTGAAAGCAGCCATGTTGTGGCACTTCTGCACTCCCTTTGGGATGCCTTTGGCAGATGAAGTAAGCCTGGAACTCAGGGCTTCCTGGTTAAAAAAAATTCAAGCCCTAGGCTGAACCCTAACCCTAACCCTAGGCAGATAAATCAGCCTAGGTATAGGGATGGTGCCAAGGAAAAAGCTGTGAAAGCTGCCATGTTGTTGCACTTTTGTACTCCCCTTGGGATGCCTTGAACAGCTGCAGTGTGCCTGGAGCCCAGGGCTTCCTAGTTTCAAAAATCCTAGCCCTAGGCCTAAGCCTAACAGTAACCCTGGGAAGGCAAATCAGCCTGGTGTTAGGCTTCTTGCCAAGGAAAAAGCCGTGAAAGCAGCCATGTTGTGGCACTTTTGCACTCCCTTTTGGATGCCTTTCACAGCTGCAGTGTGCCTGGAACTCAGGGCTTCCTGCTTTTAAAAATCCTAGCCCTAGGCCGAACCCCAACCCTAAGACGAGAAAGGCAAATCAGCCAGGAATTAGGCATGTCCCCAAGGAAAAAGCTGTGGAGGCAGGCATGTTGTGGTACTTTTGCGCTCTTCTTGGCTAGTCCTTCGCAGCTGCTGTGTTCTTGGAACTCAGGGCTTTCTGGTTAATAGAACCCTTACCCTAGGCGTAACTCAAACCTTAACCCTAGGAAGGAAAATCAACCTATGGTTCGGGATGGTCTCATGGAAATATCAGTGGTGGCAGCCAAGTTGCGTCACTTTTGCGCTCCCCTTGGGATGCCTTTCGCAGCTGCAGTGTGCCTGGAGCCCAGGGCTTCCTGGTTTTAAAAGTCCTAGGCCTAAGCCTAACAGTAACCCTAGGAAGGTAAATCAGCCGGGTATTAGGGTTCTTCCTAAGGGAAAAGCCGTGAAAGCAGCCATGTTGTGGCACTTCTGCACTCCCTTTGGGATGCCTTTGGCAGATGAAGTAAGCCTGGAACTCAGGGCTTCCTGGTTTAAGAAATTCAAGCCCTAGGCTGAACCCTAACCCTAACCCTAGGCAGATAAATCAGCCTAGGTATAGGGATGGTGCCAAGGAAAAAGCTGTGAAAGCTGCCATGTTGTTGCACTTTTGTACTCCCCTTGGGATGCCTTGAACAGCTGCAGTGTGCCTGGAGCTAAGGGCTTCCTAGTTTTAAAAATCCTAGCCCTAGGCCTAAGCCTAATAGTAACCCTGGGAAGGTAAGTCAGCCTGGTGTTAGGCGTCTTGCCAAGGAACAAGCCGTGAAAGCAGCCATGTTGTGGCACTTTTGCAATCCCTTTTGGATGCCTTTCACAGCTCCAGTGTGCCTGGAACTCAGGGCTTCCTGCTTTTAAAAATCCTAGCCCTAGGCCGAACCCCAACCCTATGACGAGAAAGGCAAATCAGCCAGGAATTAGGCATGTCCCCAAGGAAAAAGCTGTGGAGGCAGGCATGTTGTGGTACTTTTGCGCTCTTCTTGGCTAGTCCTTCGCAGCTGCTGTGTTCTTGGAACTCAGGGCTTTCTGGTTAATAGAACCCTTACCCTAGGCGTAACTCAAACCTTAACCCTAGGAAGGAAAATCAGCCTATGGTTAGGAATGGTCTCATGGAAATATCAGTGGTGGCAGCCAAGTTGCGTCACTTTTGCGCTCCCCTTGGGATGCCTTTTGCAGCTGCAGTGTGCCTGGAGCCCAGGGCTTCCTGGTTTTAAAAGTCCTAGGCCTAAGCCTAACAGTAACCCTAGGAAGGTAAATCAGCCGGGTATTAGGGTTCTTCCTAAGGGAAAAGCCGTGAAAGCAGCCATGTTGTGGCACTTCTGCACTCCCTTTGGGATGCCTTTGGCAGATGAAGTAAGCCTGGAACTCAGGGCTTCCTGGTTAAAAAAATTCAAGCCCTAGGCTGAACCCTAACCCTAACCCTAGGCAGATAAATCAGCCCAGGTATAGGGATGGTGCCAAGGAAAAAGCTGTGAAAGCTGCCATGTTGTTGCACTATTGTACTCCCCTTGGGATGCCTTGAACAGCTGCAGTGTGCCTGGAGCTAAGGGCTTCCTAGTTTCAAAAATCCTAGCCCTAGGCCTAAGCCTAACAGTAACCCTGGGAAAGTAAATCAGCCTGATGTTAGGCTTCTTGCCAAGGAAAAAGCCGTGAAAGCAGCCATGTTGTGGCACTTCTGCACTCCCTTTGGGATGCCTTTTGCAGATGAAGTAAGCCTGGAACTCAGGGCTTCCTGGTTAAAGAAATCCAAGCCCTAGGCTGAACCCTAACCCTAACCCTAGGCAGATAAATCAGCCTAGGTATAGGGATGGTGCCAAGGAAAATCTGTGAAAGCTGCCATGTTGTTGCACTTTTGTACTCCCCTTGGGATGCCTTGAACAGCTGCAGTGTGCCTGGAGCTAAGGGCTTCCTAGTTTCAAAAATCCTAGCCCTAGGCCTAAGCCTAACAGTAACCCTGGGAAAGTAAATCAGCCTGGTGTTAGGCTTCTTGCCAAGGAAAAAGCCGTGAAAGCAGCCATGTTGTGGCACTTTTGCACTCCCTTTTGGATGCCTTTCACAGCTCCAGTGTGCCTGGAACTCAGGGCTTCCTGCTTTTAAAAATCCTAGCCCTAGGCCGAACCCCAACCCTAAGACGAGAAAGGCAAATCAGCCAGGAATTAGGCATGTCCACAAGGAAAAAGCTGTGGAGGCAGGCATGTTGTGGTACTTTTGCGCTCTTCTTGGCTAATCCTTCGCAGCTGCTGTGTTCTTGGAACTCAGGGCTTTCTGGTTAATAGAACCCTTACCCTAGGCGTAACTCAAACCTTAACCCTAGGAAGGAAAATCAGCCTATGGTTCGGGATGGTCTCATGGAAATATCAGTGGTGGCAGCCAAGTTGCGTCACTTTTGCGCTCTCCTTGGGATGCCTTTTGCAGCTGCAGTGTGCCTGGAGCCCAGGGCTTCCTGGTTTTAAAAGTCCTAGGCCTAAGCCTAACAGTAACCCTAGGAAGGTAAATCAGCCGCGTATTAGGGTTCTTCCTAAGGGAAAAGCCGTGAAAGCAGCCATGTTGTGGCACTTCTGCACTCCCTTTGGGATGCCTTTGGCAGATGAAGTAAGCCTGGAACTCAGGGCTTCCTGGTTAAAGAAATCCAAGCCCTAGGCTGAACCCTAACCCTAACCCTAGGCAGATAAATCAGCCCAGGTATAGGGATGGTGCCAAGGAAAAAGCTGTGAAAGCTGCCATGTTGTTGCACTTTTGTACTCCCCTTGGGATGCCTTGAACAGCTGCAGTGTGCCTGGAGCCCAGGGCTTCCTAGTTTCAAAAATCCTAGCCCTAGGCCTAAGCCTAACAGTAACCCTGGGAAAGTAAATCAGCCTGATGTTAGGTTTCTTGCCAAGGAAAAAGCCGTGAAAGCAGCCATGTTGTGGCACTTTTGCACTCCCTTTTGGATGCCTTTCACAGCTCCAGTGTGCCTGGAACTCAGGGCTTCCTGCTTTTAAAAATCCTAGCCCTAGGCCGAACCCCAACCCTAAGACGAGAAAGGCAAATCAGCCAGGAATTAGGCATGTCCCCAAGGAAAAAGCTGTGGAGGCAGGCATGTTGTGGTACTTTTGCGCTCTTCTTGGCTAGTCCTTCGCAGCTGCTGTGTTCTTGGAACTCAGGGCTTTCTGGTTAATAGAACCCTTACCCTAGGCGTAACTCAAACCTTAACCCTAGGAAGGAAAATCAACCTATGGTTCGGGATGGTCTCATGGAAATATCAGTGGTGGCAGCCAAGTTGCGTCACTTTTGCGCTCCCCTTGGGATGCCTTTCGCAGCTGCAGTGTGCCTGGAGCCCAGGGCTTCCTGGTTTTAAAAGTCCTAGGCCTAAGCCTAACAGTAACCCTAGGAAGGTAAATCAGCCGGGTATTAGGGTTCTTCCTAAGGGAAAAGCCGTGAAAGCAGCCATGTTGTTGCACTTTTGTAGTCCCCTTGGGATGCCTTGAACAGCTGCAGTGTGCCTGGAGCTAAGGGCTTCCTAATTTCAAAAATCCTAGCCCTAGGCCTAAGCCTAACAGTAACCCTGGGAAGGTAAATCAGCCTGATGTTAGGCTTCTTGCCAAGGAAAAAGCCGTGAAAGCAGCCATGTTGTGGCACTTCTGCACCCCCTTTGGGATGCCTTTGGCAGATGAAGTAAGCCTGGAACTCAGGGCTTCCTGGTTAAAGAAATCCAAGCCCTAGGCTGAACCCTAACCCTAACCCTAGGCAGATAAATCAGCCTAGGTATAGGGATGGTGCCAAGGAAAAAGCTGTGAAAGCTGCCATGTTGTTGCACTTTTGTACTCCCCTTGGGATGCCTTGAACAGCTGCAGTGTGCCTGGAGCTAAGGGCTTCCTAGTTTCAAAAATCCTAGCCCTAGGCCTAAGCCTAACAGTAACCCTGGGAAAGTAAATCAGCCTGGTGTTAGGCTTCTTGCCAAGGAAAAATCTGTGAAAGCTGCCATGTTGTTGCACTTTTGTACTCCCCTTGGGATGCCTTGAACAGCTGCAGTGTGCCTGGAGCTAAGGGCCTCCTAGTTTCAAAAATCCTAGCCCTAGGCCTAAGCCTAACAGTAACCCTGGGAAAGTAAATCAGCCTGGTGTTAGGCTTCTTGCCAAGGAAAAAGCCGTGAAAGCAGCCATGTTGTGGCACTTTTGCACTCCCTTTTGGATGCCTTTCACAGCTGCAGTGTGCCTGGAACTCAGGGCTTCCTGCTTTTAAAAATCCTGGCCCTAGGCCGAACCGCAACCCTAAGACGAGAAAGGCAAATCAGCCAGGAATTAGGCATGTCCCCAAGGAAAAAGCTGTGGAGGCAGGCATGTTGTGGTACTTTTGCGCTCTTCTTGGCTAGTCCTTCGCAGCTGCTGTGTTCTTGGAACTCAGGGCTTTCTGGTTAATAGAACCCTTACCCTAGGCGTAACTCAAACCTTAACCCTAGGAAGGAAAATCAACCTATGGTTCGGGATGGTCTCATGGAAATATCAGTGGTGGCAGCCAAGTTGCGTCACTTTTGCGCTCCCCTTGGGATGCCTTTTGCAGCTGCAGTGTGCCTGGAGGCCAGGGCTTCCTGGTTTTAAAAGTCCTAGGCCTAAGCCTAACAGTAACCCTAGGAAGGTAAATCAGCCGGGTATTAGGGTTCTTCCTAAGGGAAAAGCCGTGAAAGCAGCCATGTTGTTGCACTTTTGTAGTCCCCTTGGGATGCCTTGAACAGCTGCAGTGTGCCTGGAGCTAAGGGCTTCCTAGTTTCAAAAATCCTAGCCCTAGGCCTAAGCCTAACAGTAACCCTGGGAAGGTAAATCAGCCTGATGTTAGGCTTCTTGCCAAGGAAAAAGCCGTGAAAGCAGCCATGTTGTGGCACTTCTGCACCCCCTTTGGGATGCCTTTGGCAGATGAAGTAAGCCTGGAACTCAGGGCTTCCTGGTTAAAGAAATCCAAGCCCTAGGCTGAACCCTAACCCTAACCCTAGGCAGATAAATCAGCCTAGGTATAGGGATGGTGCCCAGGAAAAAGCTGTGAAAGCTGCCATGTTGTTGCACTTTTGTACTCCCCTTGGGATGCCTTGAACAGCTGCAGTGTGCCTGGAGCTAAGGGCTTCCTAGTTTCAAAAATCCTAGCCCTAGGCCTAAGCCTAACAGTAACCCTGGGAAAGTAAATCAGCCTGGTGTTAGGCTTCTTGCCAAGGAAAAAGCTGTGAAAGCTGCCATGTTGTTGCACTTTTGTACTCCCCTTGGGATGCCTTGAACAGCTGCAGTGTGCCTGGAGCTAAGGGCCTCCTAGTTTCAAAAATCCTAGCCCTAGGCCTAAGCCTAACAGTAACCCTGGGAAAGTAAATCAGCCTGGTGTTAGGCTTCTTGCCAAGGAAAAAGCCGTGAAAGCAGCCATGTTGTGGCACTTTTGCACTCCCTTTTGGATGCCTTTCACAGCTGCAGTGTGCCTGGAACTCAGGGCTTCCTGCTTTTAAAAATCCTAGCCCTAGGCCGAACCCCAACCCTAAGACGAGAAAGGCAAATCAGCCAGGAATTAGGCATGTCCCCAAGGAAAAAGCTGTGGAGGCAGGCATGTTGTGGTACTTTTGCGCTCTTCTTGGCTAGTCCTTCGCAGCTGCTGTGTTCTTGGAACTCAGGGCTTTCTGGTTAATAGACCCTTACCCTAGGCGTAACTCAAACCTTAACCCTAGGAAGGAAAATCAACCTATGGTTCGGGATGGTCTCATGGAAATATCAGTGGTGGCAGCCAAGTTGCGTCACTTTTGCGCTCCCCTTGGGATGCCTTTTGCAGCTGCAGTGTGCCTGGAGCCCAGGGCTTCCTGGTTTTAAAAGTCCTAGGCCTAAGCCTAACAGTAACCCTAGGAAGGTAAATCAGCCGGGTATTAGGGTTCTTCCTAAGGGAAAAGCCGTGAAAGCAGCCATGTTGTGGCACTTCTGCACTCCCTTTGGGATGCCTTTGGCAGATGAAGTAAGCCTGGAACTCAGGGCTTCCTGGTTAAAGAAATTCAAGCCCTAGGCTGAACCCTAACCCTAACCCTAGGCAGATAAATCAGCCTAGGTATAGGGATGGTGCCAAGGAAAAAGCTGTGAAAGCTGCCATGTTGTTGCACTTTTGTACTCCCCTTGGGATGCCTTGAACAGCTGCAGTGTGCCTGGAGCTAAGGGCTTCCTAGTTTTAAAAATCCTAGCCCTAGGCCTAAGCCTAATAGTAACCCTGGGAAGGTAAGTCAGCCTGGTGTTAGGCGTCTTGCCAAGGAACAAGCCGTGAAAGCAGCCATGTTGTGGCACTTCTGCACTCCCTTTGGGATGCCTTTGGCAGCTGAAGTAAGCCTGGAACTCAGGGCTTCCTGGTTAAAGAAATCCAAGCCCTAGGCTGAACCCTAACCCTAACCCTAGGCAGATAAATCAGCCTAGGTATAGGGATGGTGCCAAGGAAAAAGCTGTGAAAGCTGCCATGTTGTTGCACTTTTGTACTCCCCTTGGGATGCCTTGAACAGCTGCAGTGTGCCTGGAGCTAAGGGCTTCCTAGTTTCATAAATCCTAGCCCTAGGCCTAAGCCTAACAGTAACCCTGGGAAAGTATGTCAGCCTGATATTAGGCTTCTTGCCAAGGAAAAAGCCGTGAAAGCAGCCATGTTGTGGCACTTTTGCACTCCCTTTTGGATGCCTTTCACAGCTCCAGTGTGCCTGGAACTCAGGGCTTCCTGATTTTAAAAATCCTAGCCCTAGGCCGAACCCCAACCCTAAGACGAGAAAGGCAAATCAGCCAGGAATTAGGCATGTCCCCAAGGAAAAAGCTGTGGAGGCAGGCATGTTGTGGTACTTTTGCGCTCTTCTTGGCTAGTCCTTCGCAGCTGCTGTGTTCTTGGAACTCAGGGCTTTCTGGTTAATAGAACCCTTACCCTAGGCGTAACTCAAACCTTAACCCTAGGAAGGAAAATCAGCCTATGGTTCGGGATGGTCTCATGGAAATATCAGTGGTGGCAGCCAAGTTGCGTCACTTTTGCGCTGCCCTTGGGATGCCTTTCACAGCTGCAGTGTGCCTGGAGCCCAGGGCTTCCTGGTTTTAAAAGTCCTAGGCCTAAGCCTAACAGTAACCCTAGGAAGGTAAATCAGCCGGGTATTAGGGTTCTTCCTAAGGGAAAAGCCGTGAAAGCAGCCATGTTGTGGCACTTCTGCACTCCCTTTGGGATGCCTTTGGCAGATGAAGTAAGCCTGGAACTCAGGGCTTCCTGGTTAAAAAAAATTCAAGCCCTAGGCTGAACCCTAACCCTAACCCTAGGCAGATAAATCAGCCTAGGTATAGGGATGGTGCCAAGGAAAAAGCTGTGAAATCTGCCATGTTGTTGCACTTTTGTACTCCCCTTGGGATGCCTTGAACAGCTGCAGTGTGCCTGGAGCCCAGGGCTTCCTAGTTTTAAAAATCCTAGCCCTAGGCCTAAGCCTAACAGTAACCCTGGGAAGGCAAATCAGCCTGGTGTTAGGCTTCTTGCCAAGGAAAAAGCCGTGAAAGCAGCCATGTTGTGGCACTTTTGCACTCCCTTTTGGATGCCTTTCACAGCTCCAGTGTGCCTGGAACTCAGGGCTTCCTGCTTTTAAAAATCCTAGCCCTAGGCCGAACCCCAACCCTAAGACGAGAAAGGCAAATCAGCCAGGAATTAGGCATGTCCCCAAGGAAAAAGCTGTGGAGGCAGGCATGTTGTGGTACTTTTGCGCTCTTCTTGGCTAGTCCTTCGCAGCTGCTGTGTTCTTGGAACTCAGGGCTTTCTGGTTAATAGAACCCTTACCCTAGGCGTAACTCAAACCTTAACCCTAGGAAGGAAAATCAACCTATGGTTCGGGATGGTCTCATGGAAATATCAGTGGTGGCAGCCAAGTTGCGTCACTTTTGCGCTCCCCTTGGGATGCCTTTCGCAGCTGCAGTGTGCCTGGAGCCCAGGGCTTCCTGGTTTTAAAAGTCCTAGGCCTAAGCCTAACAGTAACCCTAGGAAGGTAAATCAGCCGGGTATTAGGGTTCTTCCTAAGGGAAAACCCGTGAAAGCAGCCATGTTGTTGCACTTTTGTAGTCCCCTTGGGATGCCTTGAACAGCTGCAGTGTGCCTGGAGCTAAGGGCTTCCTAGTTTCAAAAATCCTAGCCCTAGGCCTAAGCCTAACAGTAACCCTGGGAAAGTAAATCAGCCTGATGTTAGGCTTCTTGCCAAGGAAAAAGCCGTGAAAGCAGCCATGTTGTGGCACTTCTGCACTCCCTTTGGGATGCCTTTGGCAGATGAAGTAAGCCTGGAACTCAGGGCTTCCTGGTTAAAGAAATCCAAGCCCTAGGCTGAACCCTAACCCTAACCCTAGGCAGATAAATCAGCCTAGGTATAGGGATGGTGCCAAGGAAAAAGCTGTGAAAGCTGCCATGTTGTTGCACTTTTGTACTCCCCTTGGGATGCCTTGAACAGCTGCAGTGTGCCTGGAGCTAAGGGCTTCCTAGTTTCAAAAATCCTAGCCCTAGGCCTAAGCCTAACAGTAACCCTGGGAAAGTAAATCAGCCTGGTGTTAGGCTTCTTGCCAAGGAAAAAGCCGTGATAGCAGCCATGTTGTGGCACTTTTGCACTCCCTTTTGGATGCCTTTCACAGCTGCAGTGTGCCTGGAACTCAGGGCTTCCTGCTTTTAAAAATCCTGGCCCTAGGCCGAACCGCAACCCTAAGACGAGAAAGGCAAATCAGCCAGGAATTAGGCATGTCCCCAAGGAAAAAGCTGTGGAGGCAGGCATGTTGTGGTACTTTTGCGCTCTTCTTGGCTAGTCCTTCGCAGCTGCTGTGTTCTTGGAACTCAGGGCTTTCTGGTTAATAGACCCTTACCCTAGGCGTAACTCAAACCTTAACCCTAGGAAGGAAAATCAACCTATGGTTCGGGATGGTCTCATGGAAATATCAGTGGTGGCAGCCAAGTTGCGTCACTTTTGCGCTCCCCTTGGGATGCCTTTTGCAGCTGCAGTGTGCCTGGAGCCCAGGGCTTCCTGGTTTTAAAAGTCCTAGGCCTAAGCCTAACAGTAACCCTAGGAAGGTAAATCAGCCGGGTATTAGGGTTCTTCCTAAGGGAAAAGCCGTGAAAGCAGCCATGTTGTGGCACTTCTGCACTCCCTTTGGGATGCCTTTGGCAGATGAAGTAAGCCTGGAACTCAGGGCTTCCTGGTTAAAGAAATTCAAGCCCTAGGCTGAACCCTAACCCTAACCCTAGGCAGATAAATCAGCCTAGGTATAGGGATGGTGCCAAGGAAAAAGCTGTGAAAGCTGCCATGTTGTTGCACTTTTGTACTCCCCTTGGGATGCCTTGAACAGCTGCAGTGTGCCTGGAGCTAAGGGCTTCCTAGTTTTAAAAATCCTAGCCCTAGGCCTAAGCCTAATAGTAACCCTGGGAAGGTAAGTCAGCCTGGTGTTAGGCGTCTTGCCAAGGAAAAAGCCGTGAAAGCAGCCATGTTGTGGCACTTTTGCACTCCCTTTTGGATGCCTTTCACAGCTCCAGTGTGCCTGGAACTCAGGGCTTCCTGCTTTTGAAAATCCTAGCCCTAGGCCGAACCCCAACCCTAAGACGAGAAAGGCAAATCAGCCAGGAATTAGGCATGTCCCCAAGGAAAAAGCTGTGGAGGCAGGCATGTTGTGGTACTTTTGCGCTCTTCTTGGCTAGTCCTTCGCAGCTGCTGTGTTCTTGGAACTCAGGGCTTTCTGGTTAATAGAACCCTTACCCTAGGCGTAACTCAAACCTTAACCCTAGGAAGGAAAATCAGCCTATGGTTCGGGATGGTCTCATGGAAATATCAGTGGTGGCAGCCAAGTTGCGTCACTTTTGCGCTCCCCTTTGGATGCCTTTCGCAGCTGCAGTGTGCCTGGAGCCCAGGGCTTCCTGGTTTTAAAAGTCCTAGGCCTAAGCCTAACAGTAACCCTAGGAAGGTAAATCAGCCGGGTATTAGGGTTCTTCCTAAGGGAAAAGCCGTGAAAGCAGCCATGTTGTGGCACTTCTGCACTCCCTTTGGGATGCCTTTGGCAGATGAAGTAAGCCTGGAACTCAGGGCTTCCTGGTAAAAAAAATTCAAGCCCTAGGCTGAACCCTAACCCTAACCCTAGGCAGATAAATCAGCCCAGGTATAGGGATGGTGCCAAGGAAAAAGCTGTGAAAGCTGCCATGTTGTTGCACTATTGTACTCCCCTTGGGATGCCTTGAACAGCTGCAGTGTGCCTGGAGCTAAGGGCTTCCTAGTTTCAAAAATCCTAGCCCTAGGCCTAAGCCTAATAGTAACCCTGGGAAGGTAAGTCAGCCTGGTGTTAGGCGTCTTGCCAAGGAACAAGCCGTGAAAGCAGCCATGTTGTGGCACTTCTGCACTCCCTTTGGGATGCCTTTGGCAGCTGAAGTAAGCCTGGAACTCAGGGCTTCCTGGTTAAAGAAATCCAAGCCCTAGGCTGAACCCTAACCCTAACCCTAGGCAGATAAATCAGCCTAGGTATAGGGATGGTGCCAAGGAAAAAGCTGTGAAAGCTGCCATGTTGTTGCACTTTTGTACTCCCCTTGGGATGCCTTGAACAGCTGCAGTGTGCCTGGAGCTAAGGGCTTCCTAGTTTCAAAAATCCTAGCCCTAGGCCTAAGCCTAACAGTAACCCTGGGAAAGTATGTCAGCCTGATATTAGGCTTCTTGCCAAGGAAAAAGCCGTGAAAGCAGCCATGTTGTGGCACTTTTGCACTCCCTTTTGGATGCCTTTCACAGCTCCAGTGTGCCTGGAACTCAGGGCTTCCTGATTTTAAAAATCCTAGCCCTAGGCCGAACCCCAACCCTAAGACGAGAAAGGCAAATCAGCCAGGAATTAGGCATGTCCCCAAGGAAAAAGCTGTGGAGGCAGGCATGTTGTGGTACTTTTGCGCTCTTCTTGGCTAGTCCTTCGCAGCTGCTGTGTTCTTGGAACTCAGGGCTTTCTGGTTAATAGAACCCTTACCCTAGGCGTAACTCAAACCTTAACCCTAGGAAGGAAAATCAGCCTATGGTTCGGGATGGTCTCATGGAAATATCAGTGGTGGCAGCCAAGTTGCGTCACTTTTGCGCTGCCCTTGGGATGCCTTTCACAGCTGCAGTGTGCCTGGAGCCCAGGGCTTCCTGGTTTTAAAAGTCCTAGGCCTAAGCCTAACAGTAACCCTAGGAAGGTAAATCAGCCGGGTATTAGGGTTCTTCCTAAGGGAAAAGCCGTGAAAGCAGCCATGTTGTGGCACTTCTGCACTCCCTTTGGGATGCCTTTGGCAGATGAAGTAAGCCTGGAACTCAGGGCTTCCTGGTTAAAAAAAATTCAAGCCCTAGGCTGAATCCTAACCCTAACCCTAGGCAGATAAATCAGCCTAGGTATAGGGATGGTGCCAAGGAAAAAGCTGTGAAATCTGCCATGTTGTTGCACTTTTGTACTCCCCTTGGGATGCCTTGAACAGCTGCAGTGTGCCTGGAGCCCAGGGCTTCCTAGTTTCAAAAATCCTAGCCCTAGGCCTAAGCCTAACAGTAACCCTGGGAAAGTATGTCAGCCTGGTGTTAGGCTTCTTGCCAAGGAAAAAGCCGTGAAAGCAGCCATGTTGTGGCACTTTTGCACTCCCTTTTGGATGCCTTTCACAGCTCCAGTGTGCCTGGAACTCAGGGCTTCCTGCTTTTAAAAATCCTAGCCCTAGGCCGAACCCCAACCCTAAGACGAGAAAGGCAAATCAGCCAGGAATTAGGCATGTCCCCAAGGAAAAAGCTGTGGAGGCAGGCATGTTGTGGTACTTTTGCGCTCTTCTTGGCTAGTCCTTCGCAGCTGCTGTGTTCTTGGAACTCAGGGCTTTCTGGTTAATAGAACCCTTACCCTAGGCGTAACTCAAACCTTAACCCTAGGAAGGAAAATCAACCTATGGTTCGGGATGGTCTCATGGAAATATCAGTGGTGGCAGCCAAGTTGCGTCACTTTTGCGCTCCCCTTGGGATGCCTTTCGCAGCTGCAGTGTGCCTGGAGCCCAGGGCTTCCTGGTTTTAAAAGTCCTAGGCCTAAGCCTAACAGTAACCCTAGGAAGGTAAATCAGCCGGGTATTAGGGTTCTTCCTAAGGGAAAAGCCGTGAAAGCAGCCATGTTGTTGCACTTTTGTAGTCCCCTTGGGATGCCTTGAACAGCTGCAGTGTGCCTGGAGCTAAGGGCTTCCTAGTTTCAAAAATCCTAGCCCTAGGCCTAAGCCTAACAGTAACCCTGGGAAAGTAAATCAGCCTGATGTTAGGCTTCTTGCCAAGGAAAAAGCCGTGAAAGCAGCCATGTTGTGGCACTTCTGCACTCCCTTTGGGATGCCTTTGGCAGATGAAGTAAGCCTGGAACTCAGGGCTTCCTGGTTAAAGAAATCCAAGCCCTAGGCTGAACCCTAACCCTAACCCTAGGCAGATAAATCAGCCTAGGTATAGGGATGGTGCCAAGGAAAAAGCTGTGAAAGCTGCCATGTTGTTGCACTTTTGTACTCCCCTTGGGATGCCTTGAACAGCTGCAGTGTGCCTGGAGCTAAGGGCTTCCTAGTTTCAAAAATCCTAGCCCTAGGCCTAAGCCTAACAGTAACCCTGGGAAAGTAAATCAGCCTGGTGTTAGGCTTCTTGCCAAGGAAAAAGCCGTGATAGCAGCCATGTTGTGGCACTTTTGCACTCCCTTTTGGATGCCTTTCACAGCTGCAGTGTGCCTGGAACTCAGGGCTTCCTGCTTTTAAAAATCCTGGCCCTAGGCCGAACCGCAACCCTAA
Source organism: Ammospiza caudacuta (assembly GCF_027887145.1). NCBI lineage: Eukaryota > Metazoa > Chordata > Aves > Passeriformes > Passerellidae > Ammospiza > Ammospiza caudacuta. Next base: position 172,284 of record NW_026682940.1, on the reverse strand, counting down.
GACGAGAAAGGCAAATCAGCCAGGAATTAGGCATGTCCCCAAGGAAAAAGCTGTGGAGGCAGGCATGTTGTGGTACTTTTGCGCTCTTCTTGGCTAGTCCTTCGCAGCTGCTGTGTTCTTGGAACTCAGGGCTTTCTGGTTAATAGACCCTTACCCTAGGCGTAACTCAAACCTTAACCCTAGGAAGGAAAATCAACCTATGGTTCGGGATGGTCTCATGGAAATATCAGTGGTGGCAGCCAAGTTGCGTCACTTTTGCGCTCCCCTTGGGATGCCTTTTGCAGCTGCAGTGTGCCTGGAGCCCAGGGCTTCCTGGTTTTAAAAGTCCTAGGCCTAAGCCTAACAGTAACCCTAGGAAGGTAAATCAGCCGGGTATTAGGGTTCTTCCTAAGGGAAAAGCCGTGAAAGCAGCCATGTTGTGGCACTTCTGCACTCCCTTTGGGATGCCTTTGGCAGATGAAGTAAGCCTGGAACTCAGGGCTTCCTGGTTAAAGAAATTCAAGCCCTAGGCTGAACCCTAACCCTAACCCTAGGCAGATAAATCAGCCTAGGTATAGGGATGGTGCCAAGGAAAAAGCTGTGAAAGCTGCCATGTTGTTGCACTTTTGTACTCCCCTTGGGATGCCTTGAACAGCTGCAGTGTGCCTGGAGCTAAGGGCTTCCTAGTTTTAAAAATCCTAGCCCTAGGCCTAAGCCTAATAGTAACCCTGGGAAGGTAAGTCAGCCTGGTGTTAGGCGTCTTGCCAAGGAAAAAGCCGTGAAAGCAGCCATGTTGTGGCACTTTTGCACTCCCTTTTGGATGCCTTTCACAGCTCCAGTGTGCCTGGAACTCAGGGCTTCCTGCTTTTGAAAATCCTAGCCCTAGGCCGAACCCCAACCCTAAGACGAGAAAGGCAAATCAGCCAGGAATTAGGCATGTCCCCAAGGAAAAAGCTGTGGAGGCAGGCATGTTGTGGTACTTTTGCGCTCTTCTTGGCTAGTCCTTCGCAGCTGCTGTGTTCTTGGAACTCAGGGCTTTCTGGTTAATAGAACCCTTACCCTAGGCGTAACTCAAACCTTAACCCTAGGAAGGAAAATCATCCTATGGTTCGGGATGGTCTCATGGAAATATCAGTGGTGGCAGCCAAGTTGCGTCACTTTTGCGCTGCCCTTTGGATGCCTTTCGCAGCTGCAGTGTGCCTGGAGCCCAGGGCTTCCTGGTTTTAAAAGTCCTAGGCCTAAGCCTAACAGTAACCCTAGGAAGGTAAATCAGCCGGGTATTAGGGTTCTTCCTAAGGGAAAAGCCGTGAAAGCAGCCATGTTGTGGCACTTCTGCACTCCCTTTGGGATGCCTTTGGCAGATGAAGTAAGCCTGGAACTCAGGGCTTCCTGGTAAAAAAAATTCAAGCCCTAGGCTGAACCCTAACCCTAACCCTAGGCAGATAAATCAGCCCAGGTATAGGGATGGTGCCAAGGAAAAAGCTGTGAAAGCTGCCATGTTGTTGCACTATTGTACTCCCCTTGGGATGCCTTGAACAGCTGCAGTGTGCCTGGAGCTAAGGGCTTCCTAGTTTCAAAAATCCTAGCCCTAGGCCTAAGCCTAACAGTAACCCTGGGAAAGTAAATCAGCCTGATGTTAGGTTTCTTGCCAAGGAAAAAGGCGTGAAAGCAGCCATGTTGTGGCACTTCTGCACTCCCTTTGGGATGCCTTTGGCAGATGAAGTAAGCCTGGAACTCAGGGCTTCCTGGTTAAAGAAATCCAAGCCCTAGGCTGAACCCTAACCCTAACCCTAGGCAGATAAATCAGCCTAGGTATAGGGATGGTGCCAAGGAAAAAGCTGTGAAAGCTGCCATGTTGTTGCACTTTTGTACTCCCCTTGGGATGCCTTGAACAGCTGCAGTGTGCCTGGAGCTAAGGGCTTCCTAGTTTCAAAAATCCTAGCCCTAGGCCTAAGCCTAACAGTAACCCTGGGAAAGTAAATCAGCCTGGTGTTAGGCTTCTTGCCAAGGAAAAAGCCGTGAAAGCAGCCATGTTGTGGCACTTTTGCACTCCCTTTTGGATGACTTTCACAGCTCCAGTGTGCCTGGAACTCAGGGCTTCCTGCTTTTAAAAATCCTAGCCCTAGGCCGAACCCCAACCCTAAGACGAGAAAGGCAAATCAGCCAGGAATTAGGAATGTCCACAAGGAAAAAGCTGTGGAGGCAGGCATGTTGTGGTACTTTTGCGCTCTTCTTGGCTAGTCCTTCGCAGCTGCTGTGTTCTTGGAACTCAGGGCTTTCTGGTTAATAGAACCCTTACCCTAGGCGTAACTCAAACCTTAACCCTAGGAAGGAAAATCAGCCTATGGTTCGGGATGGTCTCATGGAAATATCAGTGGTGGCAGCCAAGTTGCGTCACTTTTGCGCTCTCCTTGGGATGCCTTTTGCAGCTGCAGTGTGCCTGGAGCCCAGGGCTTCCTGGTTTTAAAAGTCCTAGGCCTAAGCCTAACAGTAACCCTAGGAAGGTAAATCAGCCGGGTATTAGGGTTCTTCCTAAGGGAAAAGCCGTGAAAGCAGCCATGTTGTGGCACTTCTGCACTCCCTTTGGGATGCCTTTGGCAGATGAAGTAAGCCTGGAACTCAGGGCTTCCTGGTTAAAGAAATCCAAGCCCTAGGCTGAACCCTAACCCTAACCCTAGGCAGATAAATCAGCCTAGGTATAGGGATAGTGCCAAGGAAAAAGCTGTGAAAGCTGCCATGTTGTTGCACTTTTGTACTCCCCTTGGGATGCCTTGAACAGCTGCAGTGTGCCTGGAGCCCAGGGCTTCCTAGTTTCAAAAATCCTAGCCCTAGGCCTAAGCCTAACAGTAACCCTGGGAAAGTAAATCAGCCTGATGTTAGGTTTCTTGCCAAGGAAAAAGCCGTGAAAGCAGCCATGTTGTGGCACTTTTGCACTCCCTTTTGGATGCCTTTCACAGCTCCAGTGTGCCTGGAACTCAGGGCTTCCTGATTTTAAAAATCCTAGCCCTAGGCCGAACCCCAACCCTAAGACGAGAAAGGCAAATCAGCCAGGAATTAGGCATGTCCCCAAGGAAAAAGCTGTGGAGGCAGGCATGTTGTGGTACTTTTGCGCTCTTCTTGGCTAGTCCTTCGCAGCTGCTGTGTTCTTGGAACTCAGGGCTTTCTGGTTAATAGACCCTTACCCTAGGCGTAACTCAAACCTTAACCCTAGGAAGGAAAATCAGCCTATGGTTCGGGATGGTCTCATGGAAATATCAGTGGTGGCAGCCAAGTTGCGTCACTTTTGCGCTCCCCTTGGGATGCCTTTTGCAGCTGCAGTGTGCCTGGAGCCCAGGGCTTCCTGGTTTTAAAAGTCCTAGGCCTAAGCCTAACAGTAACCCTAGGAAGGTAAATCAGCCGGGTATTAGGGTTCTTCCTAAGGGAAAAGCCGTGAAAGCAGCCATGTTGTGGCACTTCTGCACTCCCTTTGGGATGCCTTTGGCAGATGAAGTAAGCCTGGAACTCAGGGCTTCCTGGTTAAAAAAAATTCAAGCCCTAGGCTGAACCCTAACCCTAACCCTAGGCAGATAAATCAGCCTAGGTATAGGGATGGTGCCAAGGAAAAAGCTGTGAAAGCTGCCATGTTGTTGCACTTTTGTACTCCCCTTGGGATGCCTTGAACAGCTGCAGTGTGCCTGGAGCTAAGGGCTTCCTAGTTTCAAAAATCCTAGCCCTAGGCCTAAGCCTAACAGTAACCCTGGGAAAGTAAATCAGCCTGATGTTAGGCTTCTTGCCAAGGAAAAAGCCGTGAAACAGCCATGTTGTGGCACTTTTGCACTCCCTTTTGGATGCCTTTCACAGCTCCAGTGTGCCTGGAACTCAGGGCTTCCTGATTTTAAAAATCCTAGCCCTAGGCCGAACCCCAACCCTAAGACGAGAAAGGCAAATCAGCCAGGAATTAGGCATGTCCCCAAGGAAAAAGCTGTGGAGGCAGGCATGTTGTGGTACTTTTGCGCTCTTCTTGGCTAGTCCTTCGCAGCTGCTGTGTTCTTGGAACTCAGGGCTTTCTGGTTAATAGAACCCTTACCCTAGGCGTAACTCAAACCTTAACCCTAGGAAGGAAAATCAGCCTATGGTTCGGGATGGTCTCATGGAAATATCAGTGGTGGCAGCCAAGTTGCGTCACTTTTGCGCTCCCCTTGGGATGCCTTTTGCAGCTGCAGTGTGCCTGGAGCCCAGGGCTTCCTGGTTTTAAAAGTCCTAGGCCTAAGCCTAACAGTAACCCTAGGAAGGTAAATCAGCCGGGTATTAGGGTTCTTCCTAAGGGAAAAGCCGTGAAAGCAGCCATGTTGTGGCACTTCTGCACTCCCTTTGGGATGCCTTTGGCAGATGAAGTAAGCCTGGAACTCAGGGCTTCCTGGTTAAAGAAATCCAAGCCCTAGGCTGAACCCTAACCCTAACCCTAGGCAGATAAATCAGCCTAGGTATAGGGATGGTGCCAAGGAAAAAGCTGTGAAAGCTGCCATGTTGTTGCACTTTTGTACTCCCCTTGGGATGCCTTGAACAGCTGCAGTGTGCCTGGAGCTAAGGGCTTCCTAGTTTCAAAAATCCTAGCCCTAGGCCTAAGCCTAACAGTAACCCTGGGAAAGTAAATCAGCCTGATGTTAGGCTTCTTGCCAAGGAAAAAGCCATGAAACAGCCATGTTGTGGCACTTTTGCACTCCCTTTTGGATGCCTTTCACAGCTCCAGTGTGCCTGGAACTCAGGGCTTCCTGATTTTAAAAATCCTAGCCCTAGGCCGAACCGCAACCCTAAGACGAGAAAGGCAAATCAGCCAGGAATTAGGCATGTCCCCAAGGAAAAAGCTGTGGAGGCAGGCATGTTGTGGTACTTTTGCGCTCTTCTTGGCTAGTCCTTCGCAGCTGCTGTGTTCTTGGAACTCAGGGCTTTCTGGTTAATAGACCCTTACCCTAGGCGTAACTCAAACCTTAACCCTAGGAAGGAAAATCAGCCTATGGTTCGGGATGGTCTCATGGAAATATCAGTGGTGGCAGCCAAGTTGCGTCACTTTTGCGCTCCCCTTGGGATGCCTTTTGCAGCTGCAGTGTGCCTGGAGCCCAGGGCTTCCTGGTTTTAAAAGTCCTAGGCCTAAGCCTAACAGTAACCCTAGGAAGGTAAATCAGCCGGGTATTAGGGTTCTTCCTAAGGGAAAAGCCGTGAAAGCAGCCATGTTGTGGCACTTCTGCACTCCCTTTGGGATGCCTTTGGCAGATGAAGTAAGCCTGGAACTCAGGGCTTCCTGGTTAAAGAAATCCAAGCCCTAGGCTGAACCCTAACCCTAACCCTAGGCAGATAAATCAGCCTAGGTATAGGGATGGTGCCAAGGAAAAGCTGTGAAAGCTGCCATGTTGTTGCACTTTTGCACTCCCCTTGGGATGCCTTGAACAGCTGCAGTGTGCCTGGAGCTAAGGGCTTCCTAGTTTCAAAAATCCTAGCCCTAGGCCTAAGCCTAACAGTAACACTGGGAAAGTAAATCAGCCTGGTGTTAGGCTTCTTGCCAAGGAAAAAGCCGTGAAAGCAGCCATGTTGTGGCACTTCTGCACTCCCTTTGGGATGCCTTTGGCAGATGAAGTAAGCCTGGAACTCAGGGCTTCCTGGTTAAAGAAATCCAAGCCCTAGGCTGAACCCTAACCCTAACCCTAGGCAGATAAATCAGCCTAGGTATAGGGATGGTGCCAAGGAAAAAGCTGTGAAAGCTGCCATGTTGTTGCACTTTTGTACTCCCCTTGGGATGCCTTGAACAGCTGCAGTGTGCCTGGAGCTAAGGGCTTCCTAGTTTCAAAAATCCTAGCCCTAGGCCTAAGCCTAACAGTAACCCTGGGAAAGTATGTCAGCCTGGTGTTAGGCTTCTTGCCAAGGAAAAAGCCGTGAAAGCAGCCATGTTGTGGCACTTTTGCACTCCCTTTTGGATGCCTTTCACAGCTCCAGTGTGCCTGGAACTCAGGGCTTCCTGATTTTAAAAATCCTAGCCCTAGGCCGAACCCCAACCCTATGACGAGAAAGGCAAATCAGCCAGGAATTAGGCATGTCCCCAAGGAAAAAGCTGTGGAGGCAGGCATGTTGTGGTACTTTTGCGCTCTTCTTGGCTAGTCCTTCGCAGCTGCTGTGTTCTTGGAACTCAGGGCTTTCTGGTTAATAGAACCCTTACCCTAGGCGTAACTCAAACCTTAAGCCTAGGAAGGAAAATCAGCCTATGGTTCGGGATGGTCTCATGGAAATATCAGTGGTGGCAGCCAAGTTGCGTCACTTTTGCGCTCTCCTTGGGATGCCTTTTGCAGCTGCAGTGTGCCTGGAGCCCAGGGCTTCCTGGTTTTAAAAGTCCTAGGCCTAAGCCTAACAGTAACCCTAGGAAGGTAAATCAGCCGGGTATTAGGGTTCTTCCTAAGGGAAAAGCCGTGAAAGCAGCCATGTTGTGGCACTTCTGCACTCCCTTTGGGATGCCTTTGGCAGATGAAGTAAGCCTGGAACTCAGGGCTTCCTGGTAAAAAAAATTCAAGCCCTAGGCTGAACCCTAACCCTAACCCTAGGCAGATAAATCAGCCTAGGTATAGGGATGGTGCCAAGGAAAAAGCTGTGAAAGCTGCCATGTTGTTGCACTTTTGTACTCCCCTTGGGATGCCTTGAACAGCTGCAGTGTGCCTGGAGCTAAGGGCTTCCTAGTTTCAAAAATCCTAGCCCTAGGCCTAAGCCTAACAGTAACCCTGGGAAAGTAAATCAGCCTGATGTTAGGCTTCTTGCCAAGGAAAAAGCCGTGAAAGCAGCCATGTTGTGGCACTTTTGCACTCCCTTTTGGATGCCTTTCACAGCTCCAGTGTGCCTGGAACTCAGGGCTTCCTGATTTTAAAAATCCTAGCCCTAGGCCGAACCCCAACCCTAAGACGAGAAAGGCAAATCAGCCAGGAATTAGGCATGTCCCCAAGGAAAAAGCTGTGGAGGCAGGCATGTTGTGGTACTTTTGCGCTCTTCTTGGGTAGTCCTTCGCAGCTGCTGTGTTCTTGGAACTCAGGGCTTTCTGGTTAATAGAACCCTTACCCTAGGCGTAACTCAAACCTTAACCCTAGGAAGGAAAATCAGCCTATGGTTCGGGATGGTCTCATGGAAATATCAGTGGTGGCAGCCAAGTTGCGTCACTTTTGCGCTCCCCTTGGGATGCCTTTCGCAGCTGCAGTGTGCCTGGAGCCCAGGGCTTCCTGGTTTTAAAAGTCCTAGGCCTAAGCCTAACAGTAACCCTAGGAAGGTAAATCAGCCGGGTATTAGGGTTCTTCCTAAGGGAAAAGCCGTGAAAGCAGCCATGTTGTGGCACTTCTGCACTCCCTTTGGGATGCCTTTGGCAGATGAAGTAAGCCTGGAACTCAGGGCTTCCTGGTTAAAGAAATCCAAGCCCTAGGCTGAACCCTAACCCTAACCCTAGGCAGATAAATCAGCCTAGGTATAGGGATGGTGCCAAGGAAAAAGCTGTGAAAGCTGCCATGTTGTTGCACTTTTGTACTCCCCTTGGGATGCCTTGAACAGCTGCAGTGTGCCTGGAGCTAAGGGCTTCCTAGTTTCAAAAATCCTAGCCCTAGGCCTAAGCCTAACAGTAACCCTGGGAAAGTAAATCAGCCTGATGTTAGGCTTCTTGCCAAGGAAAAAGCCATGAAACAGCCATGTTGTGGCACTTTTGCACTCCCTTTTGGATGCCTTTCACAGCTCCAGTGTGCCTGGAACTCAGGGCTTCCTGATTTTAAAAATCCTAGCCCTAGGCCGAACCCCAACCCTAAGACGAGAAAGGCAAATCAGCCAGGAATTAGGCATGTCCCCAAGGAAAAAGCTGTGGAGGCAGGCATGTTGTGCTACTTTTGTGCTCTTCTTGGCTAGTCCTTCGCAGCTGCTGTGTTCTTGGAACTCAGGGCTTTCTGGTTAATAGACCCTTACCCTAGGCGTAACTCAAACCTTAACCCTAGGAAGGAAAATCAGCCTATGGTTCGGGATGGTCTCATGGAAATATCAGTGGTGGCAGCCAAGTTGCGTCACTTTTGCGCTCCCCTTGGGATGCCTTTCGCAGCTGCAGTGTGCCTGGAGCCCAGGGCTTCCTGGTTTTAAAAGTCCTAGGCCTAAGCCTAACAGTAACCCTAGGAAGGTAAATCAGCCGGGTATTAGGGTTCTTCCTAAGGGAAAAGCCGTGAAAGCAGCCATGTTGTGGCACTTCTGCACTCCCTTTGGGATGCCTTTGGCAGATGAAGTAAGCCTGGAACTCAGGGCTTCCTGGTTAAAGAAATCCAAGCCCTAGGCTGAACCCTAACCCTAACCCTAGGCAGATAAATCAGCCTAGGTATAGGGATGGTGCCAAGGAAAAGCTGTGAAAGCTGCCATGTTGTTGCACTTTTGCACTCCCCTTGGGATGCCTTTTGCAGCTGCAGTGTGCCTGGAGCCCAGGGCTTCCTGGTTTTAAAAGTCCTAGGCCTAAGCCTAACAGTAACCCTAGGAAGGTAAATCAGCCGGGTATTAGGGTTCTTCCTAAGGGAAAAGCCGTGAAAGCAGCCATGTTGTGGCACTTCTGCACTCCCTTTGGGATGCCTTTGGCAGATGAAGTAAGCCTGGAACTCAGGGCTTCCTGGTTAAAGAAATCCAAGCCCTAGGCTGAACCCTAACCCTAACCCTAGGCAGATAAATCAACCTAGGTATAGGGATGGTGCCAAGGAAAAAGCTGTGAAAGCTGCCATGTTGTTGCACTTTTGTACTCCCCTTGGGATGCCTTGAACAGCTGCAGTGTGCCTGGAGCCCAGGGCTTCCTAGTTTCAAAAATCCTAGCCCAAGGCCTAAGCCTAACAGTAACCCTGGGAAAGTATGTCAGCCTGGTGTTAGGCTTCTTGCCAAGGAAAAAGCCGTGAAAGCAGCCATGTTGTGGCACTTTTGCACTCCCTTTTGGATGCCTTTCACAGCTCCAGTGTGCCTGGAACTCAGGGCTTCCTGCTTTTAAAAATCCTAGCCCTAGGCCAAACCCCAACCCTAAGACGAGAAAGGCAAATCAGCCAGGAATTAGGCATGTCCCCAAGGAAAAAGCTGTGGAGGCAGGCATGTTGTGGTACTTTTGCGCTCTTCTTGGCTAGTCCTTCGCAGCTGCTGTGTTCTTGGAACTCAGGGCTTTCTGGTTAATAGAACCCTTACCCTAGGCGTAACTCAAACCTTAACCCTAGGAAGGAAAATCAACCTATGGTTCGGGATGGTCTCATGGAAATATCAGTGGTGGCAGCCAAGTTGCGTCACTTTTGCGCTCCCCTTGGGATGCCTTTTGCAGCTGCAGTGTGCCTGGAGCCCAGGGCTTCCTGGTTTTAAAAGTCCTAGGCCTAAGCCTAACAGTAACCCTAGGAAGGTAAATCAGCCGGGTATTAGGGTTCTTCCTAAGGGAAAAGCCGTGAAAGCAGCCATGTTGTGGCACTTCTGCACTCCCTTTGGGATGCCTTTGGCAGATGAAGTAAGCCTGGAACTCAGGGCTTCCTGGTTAAAGAAATCCAAGCCCTAGGCTGAACCCTAACCCTAACCCTAGGCAGATAAATCAGCCTAGGTATAGGGATGGTGCCAAGGAAAAAGCTGTGAAAGCTGCCATGTTGTTGCACTTTTGTACTCCCCTTGGGATGCCTTGAACAGCTGCAGTGTGCCTGGAGCCCAGGGCTTCCTAGTTTCAAAAATCCTAGCCCTAGGCCTAAGCCTAACAGTAACCCTGGGAAAGTATGTCAGCCTGGTGTTACTTCTTGCCAAGGAAAAAGCCGTGAAAGCAGCCATGTTGTGGCACTTTTGCACTCCCTTTTGGATGCCTTTCACAGCTGCAGTGTGCCTGGAACTCAGGGCTTCCTGATTTTAAAAATCCTAGCCCTAGGCCGAACCCCAACCCTAAGACGAGAAAGGCAAATCAGCCAGGAATTAGGCATGTCCCCAAGGAAAAAGCTGTGGAGGCAGGCATGTTGTGGTACTTTTGCGCTCTTCTTGGCTAGTCCTTCGCAGCTGCTGTGTTCTTGGAACTCAGGGCTTTCTGGTTAATAGACCCTTACCCTAGGCGTAACTCAAACCTTAACCCTAGGAAGGAAAATCAACCTATGGTTCGGGATGGTCTCATGGAAATATCAGTGGTGGCAGCCAAGTTGCGTCACTTTTGCGCTCCCCTTGAGATGCCTTTCGCAGCTGCAGTGTGCCTGGAGCCCAGGGCTTCCTGGTTTTAAAAGTCCTAGGCCTAAGCCTAACAGTAACCCTAGGAAGGTAAATCAGCCGGGTATTAGGGTTCTTTCTAAGGGAAAAGCCGTGAAAGCAGCCATGTTGTGGCACTTCTGCACTCCCTTTGGGATGCCTTTGGCAGATGAAGTAAGCCTGGAACTCAGGGCTTCCTGGTTAAAAAAATTCAAGCCCTAGGCTGAACCCTAACCCTAACCCTAGGCAGATAAATCAGCCCAGGTATAGGGATGGTGCCAAGGAAAAAGCTGTGAAAGCTGCCATGTTGTTGCACTATTGTACTCCCCTTCGGATGCCTTGAACAGCTGCAGTGTGCCTGGAGCTAAGGGCTTCCTAGTTTCAAAAATCCTAGCCCTAGGCCTAAGCCTAACAGTAACCCTGGGAAAGTAAATCAGCCTGATGTTAGGCTTCTTGCCAAGGAAAAAGCCGTGAAAGCAGCCATGTTGTGGCACTTCTGCACTCCCTTTGGGATGCCTTTGGCAGATGAAGTAAGCCTGGAACTCAGGGCTTCCTGGTTAAAGAAATCCAAGCCCTAGGCTGAACCCTAACCCTAACCCTAGGCAGATAAATCAGCCTAGGTATAGGGATGGTGCCAAGGAAAAAGCTGTGAAAGCTGCCATGTTGTTGCACTTTTGTACTCCCCTTGGGATGCCTTGAACAGCTGCAGTGTGCCTGGAGCCCAGGGCTTCCTAGTTTTAAAAATCCTAGCCCTAGGCCTAAGCCTAACAGTAACCCTGGGAAGGCAAATCAGCCTGGTGTTAGGCTTCTTGCCAAGGAAAAAGCCGTGAAAGCAGCCATGTTGTGGCACTTTTGCACTCCCTTTTGGATGCCTTTCACAGCTCCAGTGTGCCTGGAACTCAGGGCTTCCTGCTTTTAAAAATCCTAGCCCTAGGCCGAACCCCAACCCTAAGACGAGAAAGGCAAATCAGCCAGGAATTAGGCATGTCCCCAAGGAAAATGCTGTGGAGGCAGGCATGTTGTGGTACTTTTGCGCTCTTCTTGGCTAGTCCTTCGCAGCTGCTGTGTTCTTGGAACTCAGGGCTTTCTGGTTAATAGAACCCTTACCCTAGGCGTAACTCAAACCTTAACCCTAGGAAGGAAAATCAGCCTATGGTTCGGGATGGTCTCATGGAAATATCAGTGGTGGCAGCCAAGTTGCGTCACTTTTGCGCTCCCCTTGGGATGCCTTTTGCAGCTGCAGTGTGCCTGGAGCCCAGGGCTTCCTGGTTTTAAAAGTCCTAGGCCTAAGCCTAACAGTAACCCTAGGAAGGTAAATCAGCCGGGTATTAGGGTTCTTCCTAAGGGAAAAGCCGTGAAAGCAGCCATGTTGTGGCACTTCTGCACTCCCTTTGGGATGCCTTTGGCAGATGAAGTAAGCCTGGAACTCAGGGCTTCCTGGTTAAAGAAATCCAAGCCCTAGGCTGAACCCTAACCCTAACCCTAGGCAGATAAATCAGCCTAGGTATAGGGATGGTGCCAAGGAAAAGCTGTGAAAGCTGCCATGTTGTTGCACTTTTGTACTCCCCTTGGGATGCCTTGAACAGCTGCAGTGTGCCTGGAGCTAAGGGCTTCCTAGTTTCAAAAATCCTAGCCCTAGGCCTAAGCCTAACAGTAACCCTGGGAAAGTATGTCAGCCTGATGTTAGGCTTCTTGCCAAGGAAAAAGCCGTGAAAGCAGCCATGTTGTGGCACTTCTGCACTCCCTTTGGGATGCCTTTGGCAGATGAAGTAAGCCTGGAACTCAGGGCTTCCTGGTTAAAGAAATCCAAGCCCTAGGCTGAACCCTAACCCTAACCCTAGGCAGATAAATCAGCCTAGGTATAGGGATGGTGCCAAGGAAAAAGCTGTGAAAGCTGCCATGTTGTTGCACTTTTGTACTCCCCTTGGGATGCCTTGAACAGCTGCAGTGTGCCTGGAGCTAAGGGCTTCCTAGTTTCAAAAATCCTAGCCCTAGGCCTAAGCCTAACAGTAACCCTGGGAAAGTAAATCAGCCTGATTTTAGGCTTCTTGCCAAGGAAAAAGCCGTGAAACAGCCATGTTGTGGCACTTTTGCACTCCCTTTTGGATGCCTTTCACAGCTCCAGTGTGCCTGGAACTCAGGGCTTCCTGCTTTTAAAAATCCTAGCCCTAGGCCGAACCCCAACCCTAAGACGAGAAAGGCAAATCAGCCAGGAATTAGGCATGTCCCCAAGGAAAAAGCTGTGGAGGCAGGCATGTTGTGGTACTTTTGCGCTCTTCTTGGCTAGTCCTTCGCAGCTGCTGTGTTCTTGGAACTCAGGGCTTTCTGGTTAATAGAACCCTTACCCTAGGCGTAACTCAAACCTTAACCCTAGGAAGGAAAATCAACCTATGGTTCGGGATGGTCTCATGGAAATATCAGTGGTGGCAGCCAAGTTGCGTCACTTTTGCGCTCCCCTTGGGATGCCTTTTGCAGCTGCAGTGTGCCTGGAGCCCAGGGCTTCCTGGTTTTAAAAGTCCTAGGCCTAAGCCTAACAGTAACCCTAGGAAGGTAAATCAGCCGGGTATTAGGGTTCTTCCTAAGGGAAAAGCCGTGAAAGCAGCCATGTTGTGGCACTTCTGCACTCCCTTTGGGATGCCTTTGGCAGATGAAGTAAGCCTGGAACTCAGGGCTTCCTGGTTAAAGAAATCCAAGCCCTAGGCTGAACCCTAACCCTAACCCTAGGCAGATAAATCAGCCTAGGTATAGGGATGGTGCCAAGGAAAAAGCTGTGAAAGCTGCCATGTTGTTGCACTTTTGTACTCCCCTTGGGATGCCTTGAACAGCTGCAGTGTGCCTGGAGCCCAGGGCTTCCTAGTTTCAAAAATCCTAGCCCTAGGCCTAAGCCTAACAGTAACCCTGGGAAAGTATGTCAGCCTGGTGTTAGGCTTCTTGCCAAGGAAAAAGCCGTGAAAGCAGCCATGTTGTGGCACTTTTGCACTCCCTTTTGGATGCCTTTCACAGCTGCAGTGTGCCTGGAACTCAGGGCTTCCTGATTTTAAAAATCCTAGCCCTAGGCCGAACCCCAACCCTAAGACGAGAAAGGCAAATCAGCCAGGAATTAGGCATGTCCCCAAGGAAAAAGCTGTGGAGGCAGGCATGTTGTGCTACTTTTGCGCTCTTCTTGGCTAGTCCTTCGCAGCTGCTGTGTTCTTGGAACTCAGGGCTTTCTGGTTAATAGACCCTTACCCTAGGCGTAACTCAAACCTTCAGCCTAGGAAGGAAAATCAACCTATGGTTCGGGATGGTCTCATGGAAATATCAGTGGTGGCAGCCAAGTTGCGTCACTTTTGCGCTCCCCTTGAGATGCCTTTCGCAGCTGCAGTGTGCCTGGAGCCCAGGGCTTCCTGGTTTTAAAAGTCCAAGGCCTAAGCCTAACAGTAACCCTAGGAAGGTAAATCAGCCGGGTATTAGGGTTCTTTCTAAGGGAAAAGCCGTGAAAGCAGCCATGTTGTGGCACTTCTGCACTCCCTTTGGGATGCCTTTGGCAGATGAAGTAAGCCTGGAACTCAGGGCTTCCTGGTTAAAAAAATTCAAGCCCTAGGCTGAACCCTAACCCTAACCCTAGGCAGATAAATCAGCCCAGGTATAGGGATGGTGCCAAGGAAAAAGCTGTGAAAGCTGCCATGTTGTTGCACTTTTGTACTCCCCTTGGGATGCCTTGAACAGCTGCAGTGTGCCTGGAGCCCAGGGCTTCCTAGTTTCAAAAATCCTAGCCCTAGGCCTAAGCCTAACAGTAACCCTGGGAAAGTATGTCAGCCTGGTGTTAGGCTTCTTGCCAAGGAAAAAGCCGTGAAAGCAGCCATGTTGTGGCACTTTTGCACTCCCTTTTGGATGCCTTTCACAGCTCCAGTGTGCCTGGAACTCAGGGCTTCCTGCTTTTAAAAATCCTGGCCCTAGGCCGAACCGCAACCCTAAGACGAGAAAGGCAAATCAGCCAGGAATTAGGCATGTCCCCAAGGAAAAAGCTGTGGAGGCAGGCATGTTGTGGTACTTTTGCGCTCTTCTTGGCTAGTCCTTCGCAGCTGCTGTGTTCTTGGAACTCAGGGCTTTCTGGTTAATAGAACCCTTACCCTAGGCGTAACTCAAACCTTAAGCCTAGGAAGGAAAATCATCCTATGGTTCGGGATGGTCTCATGGAAATATCAGTGGTGGCAGCCAAGTTGCGTCACTTTTGCGCTCCCCTTGAGATGCCTTTCGCAGCTGCAGTGTGCCTGGAGCCCAGGGCTTCCTGGTTTTAAAAGTCCTAGGCCTAAGCCTAACAGTAACCCTAGGAAGGTAAATCAGCCGGGTATTAGGGTTCTTCCTAAGGGAAAAGCCGTGAAAGCAGCCATGTTGTGGCACTTCTGCACTCCCTTTGGGATGCCTTTGGCAGATGAAGTAAGCCTGGAACTCAGGGCTTCCTGGTTAAAGAAATCCAAGCCCTAGGCTGAACCCTAACCCTAACCCTAGGCAGATAAATCAGCCTAGGTATAGGGATGGTGCCAAGGAAAAAGCTGTGAAAGCTGCCATGTTGTTGCACTATTGTACTCCCCTTGGGATGCCTTGAACAGCTGCAGTGTGCCTGGAGCTAAGGGCTTCCTAGTTTCAAAAATCCTAGCCCTAGGCCTAAGCCTAACAGTAACCCTGGGAAAGTAAATCAGCCTGATGTTAGGCTTCTTGCCAAGGAAAAAGCCGTGAAAGCAGCCATGTTGTGGCACTTCTGCACTCCCTTTGGGATGCCTTTGGCAGATGAAGTAAGCCTGGAACTCAGGGCTTCCTGGTTAAAGATATCCAAGCCCTAGGCTGAACCCTAACCCTAACCCTAGGCAGATAAATCAGCCTAGGTATAGGGATGGTGCCAAGGAAAAAGCTGTGAAAGCTGCCATGTTGTTGCACTTTTGTACTCCCCTTGGGATGCCTTGAACAGCTGCAGTGTGCCTGGAGCCCAGGGCTTCCTAGTTTCAAAAATCCTAGCCCTAGGCCTAAGCCTAACAGTAACCCTGGGAAAGTAAATCAGCCTGATGTTAGGCTTCTTGCCAAGGAAAAAGCCGTGAAAGCAGCCATGTTGTGGCACTTTTGCACTCCCTTTTGGATGCCTTTCACAGCTCCAGTGTGCCTGGAACTCAGGGCTTCCTGCTTTTAAAAATCCTAGCCCTAGGCCGAACCCCAACCCTAAGACGAGAAAGGCAAATCAGCCAGGAATTAGGCATGTCCCCAAGGAAAAAGCTGTGGAGGCAGGCATGTTGTGGTACTTTTGCGCTCTTCTTGGCTAGTCCTTCGCAGCTGCTGTGTTCTTGGAACTCAGGGCTTTCTGGTTAATAGAACCCTTACCCTAGGCGTAACTCAAACCTTAACCCTAGGAAGGAAAATCAGCCTATGGTTCGGGATGGTCTCATGGAAATATCAGTGGTGGCAGCCAAGTTGCGTCACTTTTGCGCTCCCCTTGGGATGCCTTTCGCAGCTGCAGTGTGCCTGGAGCCCAGGGCTTCCTGGTTTTAAAAGTCCTAGGCCTAAGCCTAACAGTAACCATAGGAAGGTAAATCAGCCGGGTATTAGGGTTCTTCCTAAGGGAAAAGCCGTGAAAGCAGCCATGTTGTGGCACTTCTGCACTCCCTTTGGGATGCCTTTGGCAGATGAAGTAAGCCTGGAACTCAGGGCTTCCTGGTTAAAGAAATTCAAGCCCTAGGCTGAACCCTAACCCTAACCCTAGGCAGTTAAATCAGCCTAGGTATAGGGATGGTGCCAAGGAAAAAGCTGTGAAAGCTGCCATGTTGTTGCACTTTTGTACTCCCCTTGGGATGCCTTGAACAGCTGCAGTGTGCCTGGAGCTAAGGGCTTCCTAGTTTCAAAAATCCTAGCCCTAGGCCTAAGCCTAACAGTAACCCTGGGAAAGTAAATCAGCCTGATGTTAGGCTTCTTGCCAAGGTAAAAGCCGTGAAAGCAGCCATGTTGTGGCACTTCTGCACTCCCTTTGGGATGCCTTTGGCAGATGAAGTAAGCCTGGAACTCAGGGCTTCCTGGTTAAAGAAATCCAAGCCCTAGGCTGAACCCTAACCCTAACCCTAGGCAGATAAATCAGCCTAGGTATAGGGATGGTGCCAAGGAAAAAGCTGTGAAAGCGGCCATGTTGTTGCACTTTTGTACTCCCCTTGGGATGCCTTGAACAGCTGCAGTGTGCCTGGAGCTAAGGGCTTCCTAGTTTCAAAAATCCTAGCCCTAGGCCTAAGCCTAACAGTAACCCTGGGAAAGTAAATCAGCCTGATGTTAGGCTTCTTGCCAAGGAAAAAGCCGTGAAAGCAGCCATGTTGTGGCACTTTTGCACTCCCTTTTGGATGCCTTTCACAGCTCCAGTGTGCCTGGAACTCAGGGCTTCCTGATTTTAAAAATCCTAGCCCTAGGCCGAACCCCAACCCTAAGACGAGAAAGGCAAATCAGCCAGGAATTAGGCATGTCCCCAAGGAAAAAGCTGTGGAGGCAGGCATGTTGTGGTACTTTTGCGCTCTTCTTGGCTAGTCCTTCGCAGCTGCTGTGTTCTTGGAACTCAGGGCTTGCTGGTTAATAGAACCCTTACCCTAGGCGTAACTCAAACCTTAAGCCTAGGAAGGAAAATCAGCCTATGGTTCGGGATGGTCTCATGGAAATATCAGTGGTGGCAGCCAAGTTGCGTCACTTTTGCGCTCCCCTTGGGATGCCTTTCGCAGCTGCAGTGTGCCTGGAGCCCAGGGCTTCCTGGTTTTAAAAGTCCTAGGCCTAAGCCTAACAGTAACCCTAGGAAGGTAAATCAGCCGGGTATTAGGGTTCTTCCTAAGGGAAAAGCCGTGAAAGCAGCCATGTTGTGGCACTTCTGCACTCCCTTTGGGATGCCTTTGGCAGATGAAGTAAGCCTGGAACTCAGGGCTTCCTGGTTAAAGAAATCCAAGCCCTAGGCTGAACCCTAACCCTAACCCTAGGCAGATAAATCAGCCTAGGTATAGGGATGGTGCCAAGGAAAAAGCTGTGAAAGCTGCCATGTTGTTGCACTTTTGTACTCCCCTTGGGATGCCTTGAACAGCTGCAGTGTGCCTGGAGCCCAGGGCTTCCTAGTTTCAAAAATCCTAGCCCTAGGCCTAAGCCTAACAGTAACCCTGGGAAAGTATGTCAGCCTGGTGTTAGGCTTCTTGCCAAGGAAAAAGCTGTGAAAGCAGCCATGTTGTGGCACTTTTGCACTCCCTTTTGGATGCCTTTCACAGCTCCAGTGTGCCTGGAACTCAGGGCTTCCTGCTTTTAAAAATCCTAGCCCTAGGCCGAACCCCAACCCTAAGACGAGAAAGGCAAATCAGCCAGGAATTAGGCATGTCCCCAAGGAAAAAGCTGTGGAGGCAGGCATGTTGTGGTACTTTTGCGCTCTTCTTGGCTAGTCCTTCGCAGCTGCTGTGTTCTTGGAACTCAGGGCTTTCTGGTTAATAGACCCTTACCCTAGGCGTAACTCAAACCTTAACCCTAGGAAGGAAAATCAACCTATGGTTCGGGATGGTCTCATGGAAATATCAGTGGTGGCAGCCAAGTTGCGTCACTTTTGCGCTCCCCTTGGGATGCCTTTTGCAGCTGCAGTGTGCCTGGAGCCCAGGGCTTCCTGGTTTTAAAAGTCCTAGGCCTAAGCCTAACAGTAACCCTAGGAAGGTAAATCAGCCGGGTATTAGGGTTCTTCCTAAGGGAAAAGCCGTGAAAGCAGCCATGTTGTGGCACTTCTGCACTCCCTTTGGGATGCCTTTGGCAGATGAAGTAAGCCTGGAACTCAGGGCTTCCTGGTTAAAGAAATCCAAGCCCTAGGCTGAACCCTAACCCTAACCCTAGGCAGATAAATCAGCCCAGGTATAGGGATGGTGCCAAGGAAAAAGCTGTGAAAGCTGCCATGTTGTTGCACTTTTGTACTCCCCTTGGGATGCCTTGAACAGCTGCAGTGTGCCTGGAGCTAAGGGCTTCCTAGTTTCAAAAATCCTAGCCCTAGGCCTAAGCCTAACAGTAACCCTGGGAAAGTAAATCAGCCTGATGTTAGGCTTCTTGCCAAGGAAAAAGCCGTGAAAGCAGCCATGTTGTGGCACTTCTGCACTCCCTTTGGGATGCCTTTGGCAGATGAAGTAAGCCTGGAACTCAGGGCTTCCTGGTTAAAGAAATCCAAGCCCTAGGCTGAACCCTAACCCTAACCCTAGGCAGATAAATCAGCCTAGGTATAGGGATGGTGCCAAGGAAAAAGCTGTGAAAGCTGCCATGTTGTTGCACTTTTGTACTCCCCTTGGGATGCCTTGAACAGCTGCAGTGTGCCTGGAGCTAAGGGCTTCCTAGTTTCAAAAATCCTAGCCCTAGGCCTAAGCCTAACAGTAACCCTGGGAAAGTAAATCAGCCTGATGTTAGGCTTCTTGCCAAGGAAAAAGCCGTGAAAGCAGCCATGTTGTGGCACTTTTGCACTCCCTTTTGGATGCCTTTCACAGCTCCAGTGTGCCTGGAACTCAGGGCTTCCTGATTTTAAAAATCCTAGCCCTAGGCCGAACCCCAACCCTAAGACGAGAAAGGCAAATCAGCCAGGAATTAGGCATGTCCCCAAGGAAAAAGCTGTGGAGGCAGGCATGTTGTGGTACTTTTGCGCTCTTCTTGGCTAGTCCTTCGCAGCTGCTATGTTCTTGGAACTCAGGGCTTTCTGGTTAATAGAACCCTTACCCTAGGCGTAACTCAAACCTTAACCCTAGGAAGGAAAATCATCCTATGGTTCGGGATGGTCTCATGGAAATATCAGTGGTGGCAGCCAAGTTGCGTCACTTTTGCGCTCCCCTTGGGATGCCTTTCACAGCTGCAGTGTGCCTGGAGCCCAGGGCTTCCTGGTTTTAAAAGTCCTAGGCCTAAGCCTAACAGTAACCCTAGGAAGGTAAATCAGCCGGGTATTAGGGTTCTTCCTAAGGGAAAAGCCGTGAAAGCAGCCATGTTGTTGCACTTTTGTAGTCCCCTTGGGATGCCTTGAACAGCTGCAGTGTACCTGGAGCTAAGGGCTTCCTAGTTTCAAAAATCCTAGCCCTAGGCCTAAGCCTAACAGTAACCCTAGGAAGGTAAATCAGCCTTATGTTAGGCTTCTTGCCAAGGAAAAAGCCGTGAAAGCAGCCATGTTGTGGCACTTCTGCACTCCCTTTGGGATGCCTTTGGCAGATGAAGTAAGCCTGGAACTCAGGGCTTCCTGGTTAAAGAAATCCAAGCCCTAGGCTGAACCCTAACCCTAACCCTAGGCAGAGAAATCAGCCTAGGTATAGGGATGGTGCCAAGGAAAAAGCTGTGAAAGCTGCCATGTTGTTGCACTTTTGTACTCCCCTTGGGATGCCTTGAACAGCTGCAGTGTGCCTGGAGCTAAGGGCTTCCTAGTTTCAAAAATCCTAGCCCTAGGCCTAAGCCTAACAGTAACCCTGGGAAAGTAAATCAGCCTGGTGTTAGGCTTCTTGCCAAGGAAAAAGCTGTGAAAGCTGCCATGTTGTTGCACTTTTGTACTCCCCTTGGGATGCCTTGAACAGCTGCAGTGTGCCTGGAGCTAAGGGCCTCCTAGTTTCAAAAATCCTAGCCCTAGGCCTAAGCCTAACAGTAACCCTGGGAAAGTAAATCAGCCTGATGTTAGGCTTCTTGCCAAGGAAAAAGCCGTGAAAGCAGCCATGTTGTGGCACTTTTGCACTCCCTTTTGGATGCCTTTCACAGCTGCAGTGTGCCTGGAACTCAGGGCTTCCTGCTTTTAAAAATCCTGGCCCTAAGCCGAACCGCAACCCTAAGACGAGAAAGGCAAATCAGCCAGGAATTAGGCATGTCCCCAAGGAAAAAGCTGTGGAGGCAGGCATGTTGTGGTACTTTTGCGCTCTTCTTGGCTAGTCCTTCGCAGCTGCTGTGTTCTTGGAACTCAGGGCTTGCTGGTTAATAGACCCTTACCCTAGGCGTAACTCAAACCTTAACCCTAGGAAGGAAAATCAACCTATGGTTCGGGATGGTCTCATGGAAATATCAGTGGTGGCAGCCAAGTTGCGTCACTTTTGCGCTCCCCTTGGGATGCCTTTTGCAGCTGCAGTGTGCCTGGAGCCCAGGGCTTCCTGGTTTTAAAAGTCCTAGGCCTAAGCCTAACAGTAACCCTAGGAAGGTAAATCAGCCGGGTATTAGGGTTCTTCCTAAGGGAAAAGCCGTGAAAGCAGCCATGTTGTGGCACTTCTGCACTCCCTTTGGGATGCCTTTGGCAGATGAAGTAAGCCTGGAACTCAGGGCTTCCTGGTTAAAGAAATTCAAGCCCTAGGCTGAACCCTAACCCTAACCCTAGGCAGATAAATCAGCCTAGGTATAGGGATGGTGCCAAGGAAAAAGCTGTGAAAGCTGCCATGTTGTTGCACTTTTGTACTCCCCTTGGGATGCCTTGAACAGCTGCAGTGTGCCTGGAGCTAAGGGCTTCCTAGTTTTAAAAATCCTAGCCCTAGGCCTAAGCCTAATAGTAACCCTGGGAAGGTAAGTCAGCCTGGTGTTAGGCGTCTTGCCAAGGAACAAGCCGTGAAAGCAGCCATGTTGTGGCACTTCTGCACTCCCTTTTGGATGCCTTTCACAGCTCCAGTGTGCCTGGAACTCAGGGCTTCCTGCTTTTAAAAATCCTAGCCCTAGGCCGAACCCCAACCCTATGACGAGAAAGGCAAATCAGCCAGGAATTAGGCATGTCCCCAAGGAAAAAGCTGTGGAGGCAGGCATGTTGTGGTACTTTTGCGCTCTTCTTGGCTAGTCCTTCGCAGCTGCTGTGTTCTTGGAACTCAGGGCTTTCTGGTTAATAGAGCCCTTACCCTAGGCGTAACTCAAACCTTAACCCTAGGAAGGAAAATCAGCCTATGGTTCGGGATGGTCTCATGGAAATATCAGTGGTGGCAGCCAAGTTGCGTCACTTTTGCGCTCCCCTTTGGATGCCTTTCGCAGCTGCAGTGTGCCTGGAGCCCAGGGCTTCCTGGTTTTAAAAGTCCTAGGCCTAAGCCTAACAGTAACCCTAGGAAGGTAAATCAGCCGGGTATTAGGGTTCTTCCTAAGGGAAAAGCCGTGAAAGCAGCCATGTTGTGGCACTTCTGCACTCCCTTTGGGATGCCTTTGGCAGATGAAGTAAGCCTGGAACTCAGGGCTTCCTGGTAAAAAAAATTCAAGCCCTAGGCTGAACCCTAACCCTAACCCTAGGCAGATAAATCAGCCCAGGTATAGGGATGGTGCCAAGGAAAAAGCTGTGAAAGCTGCCATGTTGTTGCACTTTTGTACTCCCCTTGGGATGCCTTGAACAGCTGCAGTGTGCCTGGAGCCCAGGGCTTCCTAGTTTTAAAAATCCTAGCCCTAGGCCTAAGCCTAACAGTAACCCTGGGAAGGCAAATCAGCCTGGTGTTAGGCTTCTTGCCAAGGAAAAAGCCGTGAAAGCAGCCATGTTGTGGCACTTTTGCACTCCCTTTTGGATGCCTTTCACAGCTCCAGTGTGCCTGGAACTCAGGGCTTCCTGCTTTTAAAAATCCTAGCCCTAGGCCGAACCCCAACCCTAAGACGAGAAAGGCAAATCAGCCAGGAATTAGGCATGTCCCCAAGGAAAAAGCTGTGGAGGCAGGCATGTTGTGGTACTTTTGCGCTCTTCTTGGCTAGTCCTTCGCAGCTGCTGTGTTCTTGGAACTCAGGGCTTTCTGGTTAATAGACCCTTACCCTAGGCGTAACTCAAACCTTCAGCCTAGGAAGGAAAATCAACCTATGGTTCGGGATGGTCTCATGGAAATATCAGTGGTGGCAGCCAAGTTGCGTCACTTTTGCGCTCCCCTTGGGATGCCTTTTGCAGCTGCAGTGTGCCTGGAGCCCAGGGCTTCCTGGTTTTAAAAGTCCTAGGCCTAAGCCTAACAGTAACCCTAGGAAGGTGAATCAGCCGGGTATTAGGGTTCTTCCTAAGGGAAAAGCCGTGAAAGCAGCCATGTTGTGGCACTTCTGCACTCCCTTTGGGATGCCTTTGGCAGATGAAGTAAGCCTGGAACTCAGGGCTTCCTGGTAAAAAAAATTCAAGCCCTAGGCTGAACCCTAACCCTAACCCTAGGCAGATAAATCAGCCCAGGTATAGGGATGGTGCCAAGGAAAAAGCTGTGAAAGCTGCCATGTTGTTGCACTTTTGTACTCCCCTTGGGATGCCTTGAACAGCTGCAGTGTGCCTGGAGCTAAGGGCTTCCTAGTTTCAAAAATCCTAGCCCTAGGCCTAAGCCTAACAGTAACCCTGGGAAAGTAAATCAGCCTGATGTTAGGCTTCTTGCCAAGGTAAAAGCCGTGAAAGCAGCCATGTTGTGGCACTTCTGCACTCCCTTTGGGATGCCTTTGGCAGATGAAGTAAGCCTGGAACTCAGGGCTTCCTGGTTAAAGAAATCCAAGCCCTAGGCTGAACCCTAACCCTAACCCTAGGCAGATAAATCAGCCTAGGTATAGGGATGGTGCCAAGGAAAAAGCTGTGAAAGCTGCCATGTTGTTGCACTTTTGTACTCCCCTTGGGATGCCTTGAACAGCTGCAGTGTGCCTGGAGCTAAGGGCTTCCTAGTTTCAAAATCCTAGCCCTAGGCCTAAGCCTAACAGTAACCCTGGGAAAGTAAATCAGCCTGATGTTAGGCTTCTTGCCAAGGAAAAAGCCGTGAAAGCAGCCATGTTGTGGCACTTTTGCACTCCCTTTTGGATGCCTTTCACAGCTCCAGTGTGCCTGGAACTCAGGGCTTCCTGATTTTAAAAATCCTAGCCCTAGGCCGAACCCCAACCCTATGATGAGAAAGGCAAATCAGCCAGGAATTAGGCATGTCCCCAAGGAAAAAGCTGTGGAGGCAGGCATGTTGTGGTACTTTTGCGCTCTTCTTGGCTAGTCCTTCGCAGCTGCTGTGTTCTTGGAACTCAGGGCTTTCTGGTTAATAGAACCCTTACCCTAGGCGTAACTCAAACCTTAACCCTAGGAAGGAAAATCAACCTATGGTTCGGGATGGTCTCATGGAAATATCAGTGGTGGCAGCCAAGTTGCGTCACTTTTGCGCTCCCCTTTGGATGCCTTTCACAGCTGCAGTGTGCCTGGAGCCCAGGGCTTCCTGGTTTTAAAAGTCCTAGGCCTAAGCCTAACAGTAACCCGAGGAAGGTAAATCAGCCGGGTATTAGGGTTCTTCCTAAGGGAAAAGCCGTGAAAGCAGCCATGTTGTTGCACTTTTGTAGTCCCCTTGGGATGCCTTGAACAGCTGCAGTGTGCCTGGAGCTAAGGGCTTCCTAGTTTCAAAAATCCTAGCCCTAGGCCTAAGCCTAACAGTAACCCTGGGAAGGTAAATCAGCCTTATGTTAGGCTTCTTGCCAAGGAAAAAGCCGTGAAAGCAGCCATGTTGTGGCACTTCTGCACTCCCTTTGGGATGCCTTTGGCAGATGAAGTAAGCCTGGAACTCAGGGCTTCCTGGTTAAAGAAATCCAAGCCCTAGGCTGAACCCTAACCCTAACCCTAGGCAGATAAATCAGCCTAGGTATAGGGATGGTGCCAAGGAAAAAGCTGTGAAAGCTGCCATGTTGTTGCACTTTTGTACTCCCCTTGGGATGCCTTGAACAGCTGCAGTGTGCCTGGAGCTAAGGGCTTCCTAGTTTCAAAAATCCTAGCCCTAGGCCTAAGCCTAACAGTAACCCTGGGAAAGTAAATCAGCCTGGTGTTAGGCTTCTTGCCAAGGAAAAAGCTGTGAAAGCTGCCATGTTGTTGCACTTTTGTACTCCCCTTGGGATGCCTTGAACAGCTGCAGTGTGCCTGGAGCTAAGGGCCTCCTAGTTTCAAAAATCCTAGCCCTAGGCCTAAGCCTAACAGTAACCCTGGGAAAGTAAATCAGCCTGGTGTTAGGCTTCTTGCCAAGGAAAAAGCCGTGAAAGCAGCCATGTTGTGGCACTTTTGCACTCCCTTTTGGATGCCTTTCACAGCTGCAGTGTGCCTGGAACTCAGGGCTTCCTGCTTTTAAAAATCCTGGCCCTAGGCCGAACCGCAACCCTATGACGAGAAAGGCAAATCAGCCAGGAATTAGGCATGTCCCCAAGGAAAAAGCTGTGGAGGCAGGCATGTTGTGGTACTTTTGCGCTCTTCTTGGGTAGTCCTTCGCAGCTGCTGTGTTCTTGGAACTCAGGGCTTTCTGGTTAATAGACCCTTACCCTAGGCGTAACTCAAACCTTAACCCTAGGAAGGAAAATCAACCTATGCTTCGGGATGGTCTCATGGAAATATCAGTGGTGGCAGCCAAGTTGCGTCACTTTTGCGCTCCCCTTGGGATGCCTTTCACAGCTGCAGTGTGCCTGGAGCCCAGGGCTTCCTGGTTTTAAAAGTCCTAGGCCTAAGCCTAACAGTAACCCTAGGAAGGTAAATCAGCCGGGTATTAGGGTTCTTCCTAAGGGAAAAGCCGTGAAAGCAGCCATGTTGTGGCACTTCTGCACTCCCTTTTGGATGCCTTTCACACCTCCAGTGTGCCTGGAACTCAGGGCTTCCTGCTTTTAAAAATCCTAGCCCTAGGCCGAACCCCAACCCTATGACGAGAAAGGCAAATCAGCCAGGAATTAGGCATGTCCCCAAGGAAAAAGCTGTGGAGGCAGGCATGTTGTGGTACTTTTGCGCTCTTCTTGGCTAGTCCTTCGCAGCTGCTGTGTTCTTGGAACTCAGGGCTTTCTGGTTAATAGAACCCTTTCCCTAGGCGTAACTCAAACCTTAACCCTAGGAAGGAAAATCAGCCTATGGTTCGGGATGGTCTCATGGAAATATCAGTGGTGGCAGCCAAGTTGCGTCACTTTTGCGCTCCCCTTTGGATGCCTTTCGCAGCTGCAGTGTGACTGGAGCTAAGGGCTTCCTAGTTTCAAAAATCCTAGCCCTAGGCCTAAGCCTAACAGTAACCCTGGGAAAGTAAATCAGCCTGATGTTAGGCTTCTTGCCAAGGTAAAAGCCGTGAAAGCAGCCATGTTGTGGCACTTCTGCACTCCCTTTGGGATGCCTTTGGCAGATGAAGTAAGCCTGGAACTCAGGGCTTCCTGGTTAAAGAAATCCAAGCCCTAGGCTGAACCCTAACCCTAACCCTAGGCAGATAAATCAGCCTAGGTATAGGGATGGTGCCAAGGAAAAAGCTGTGAAAGCTGCCATGTTGTTGCACTTTTGTACTCCCCTTGGGATGCCTTGAACAGCTGCAGTGTGCCTGGAGCTAAGGGCTTCCTAGTTTCAAAAATCCTAGCCCTAGGCCTAAGCCTAACAGTAACCCTGGGAAAGTAAATCAGCCTGATGTTAGGCTTCTTGCCAAGGAAAAAGCCGTGAAAGCAGCCATGTTGTGGCACTTTTGCACTCCCTTTTGGATGCCTTTCACAGCTCCAGTGTGCCTGGAACTCAGGGCTTCCTGCTTTTAAAAATCCTAGCCCTAGGCCGAACCCCAACCCTATGACGAGAAAGGCAAATCAGCCAGGAATTAGGCATGTCCCCAAGGAAAAAGCTGTGGAGGCAGGCATGTTGTGGTACTTTTGCGCTCTTCTTGGCTAGTCCTTCGCAGCTGCTGTGTTCTTGGAACTCAGGGCTTTCTGGTTAATAGAACCCTTACCCTAGGCGTAACTCAAACCTTAACCCTAGGAAGGAAAATCAACCTATGGTTCGGGATGGTCTCATGGAAATATCAGTGGTGGCAGCCAAGTTGCGTCACTTTTGCGCTGCCCTTGGGATGCCTTTCACAGCTGCAGTGTGCCTGGAGCCCAGGGCTTCCTGGTTTTAAAAGTCCTAGGCCTAAGCCTAACAGTAACCCTAGGAAGGTAAATCAGCCGGGTATTAGGGTTCTTCCTAAGGGAAAAGCCGTGAAAGCAGCCATGTTGTGGCACTTCTGCACTCCCTTTGGGATGCCTTTGGCAGATGAAGTAAGCCTGGAACTCAGGGCTTCCTGGTTAAAGAAATCCAAGCCCTAGGCTGAACCCTAACCCTAACCCTAGGCAGATAAATCAGCCTAGGTATAGGGATGGTGCCAAGGAAAAAGCTGTGAAAGCTGCCATGTTGTTGCACTTTTGTACTCCCCTTGGGATGCCTTGAACAGCTGCAGTGTGCCTGGAGCTAAGGGCTTCCTAGTTTCAAAAATCCTAGCCCTAGGCCTAAGCCTAACAGTAACCCTGGGAAAGTAAATCAGCCTGATGTTAGGCTTCTTGCCAAGGAAAAAGCCGTGAAAGCAGCCATGTTGTGGCACTTTTGCACTCCCTTTTGGATGCCTTTCACAGCTCCAGTGTGCCTGGAACTCAGGGCTTCCTGATTTTAAAAATCCTAGCCCTAGGCCGAACCCCAACCCTAAGACGAGAAAGGCAAATCAGCCAGGAATTAGGCATGTCCCCAAGGAAAAAGCTGTGGAGGCAGGCATGTTGTGGTACTTTTGCGCTCTTCTTGGCTAGTCCTTCGCAGCTGCTGTGTTCTTGGAACTCAGGGCTTTCTGGTTAATAGAACCCTTACCCTAGGCGTAACTCAAACCTTAACCCTAGGAAGGAAAATCAACCTATGGTTCGGGATGGTCTCATGGAAATATCAGTGGTGGCAGCCAAGTTGCGTCACTTTTGCGCTCCCCTTGGGATGCCTTTCGCAGCTGCAGTGTGCCTGGAGCCCAGGGCTTCCTGGTTTTAAAAGTCCTAGGCCTAAGCCTAACAGTAACCCTAGGAAGGTAAATCAGCCGGGTATTAGGGTTCTTCCTAAGGGAAAAGCCGTGAAAGCAGCCATGTTGTTGCACTTTTGTAGTCCCCTTGGGATGCCTTGAACAGCTGCAGTGTGCCTGGAGCTAAGGGCTTCCTAGTTTCAAAAATCCTAGCCCTAGGCCTAAGCCTAACAGTAACCCTGGGAAGGTAAATCAGTCTTATGTTAGGCTTCTTGCCAAGGAAAAAGCCGTGAAAGCAGCCATGTTGTGGCACTTCTGCACTCCCTTTGGGATGCATTTGGCAGATGAAGTAAGCCTGGAACTCAGGGCTTCCTGGTTAAAGAAATCCAAGCCCTAGGCTGAACCCTAACCCTAACCCTAGGCAGATAAATCAGCCTAGGTATAGGGATGGTGCCAAGGAAAAAGCTGTGAAAGCTGCCATGTTGTTGCACTTTTGTACTCCCCTTGGGATGCCTTGAAAAGCTGCAGTGTGCCTGGAGCTAAGGGCTTCCTAGTTTCAAAAATCCTAGCCCTAGGCCTAAGCCTAACAGTAACCCTGGGAAAGTAAATCAGCCTGGTGTTAGGCTTCTTGCCAAGGAAAAAGCTGTGAAAGCTGCCATGTTGTTGCACTTTTGTACTCCCCTTGGGATGCCTTGAACAGCTGCAGTGTGCCTGGAGCTAAGGGCCTCCTAGTTTCAAAAATCCTAGCCCTAGGCCTAAGCCTAACAGTAACCCTGGGAAAGTAAATCAGCCTGGTGTTAGGCTTCTTGCCAAGGAAAAAGCTGTGAAAGCTGCCATGTTGTTGCACTTTTGTACTCCCCTTGGGATGCCTTGAACAGCTGCAGTGTGCCTGGAGCTAAGGGCTTCCTAGTTTCAAAAATCCTAGCCCTAGGCCTAAGCCTAACAGTAACCCAGGGAAGGTAAATCAGCCTGATGTTAGGCTTCTTGCCAAGGAAAAAGCCGTGAAAGCAGCCATGTTGTGGCACTTTTGCACTCCCTTTTGGATGCCTTTCACAGCTCCAGTGTGCCTGGAACTCAGGGCTTCCTGCTTTTAAAAATCCTAGCCCTAGGCCGAACCCCAACCCTAAGACGAGAAAGGCAAATCAGCCAGGAATTAGGCATGTCCCCAAGGAAAAAGCTGTGGAGGCAGGCATGTTGTGGTACTTTTGCGCTCTTCTTGGCTAGTCCTTCGCAGCTGCTGTGTTCTTGGAACTCAGGGCTTTCTGGTTAATAGACCCTTACCCTAGGCGTAACTCAAACCTTAACCCTAGGAAGGAAAATCAACCTATGGTTCGGGATGGTCTCATGGAAATATCAGTGGTGGCAGCCAAGTTGCGTCACTTTTGCGCTCCCCTTGGGATGCCTTTTGCAGCTGCAGTGTGCCTGGAGCCCAGGGCTTCCTGGTTTTAAAAGTCCTAGGCCTAAGCCTAACAGTAACCCTAGGAAGGTAAATCAGCCGGGTATTAGGGTTCTTCCTAAGGGAAAAGCCGTGAAAGCAGCCATGTTGTGGCACTTCTGCACTCCCTTTGGGATGCCTTTGGCAGATGAAGTAAGCCTGGAACTCAGGGCTTCCTGGTTAAAGAAATTCAAGCCCTAGGCTGAACCCTAACCCTAACCCTAGGCAGATAAATCAGCCTAGGTATAGGGATGGTGCCAAGGAAAAAGCTGTGAAAGCTGCCATGTTGTTGCACTTTTGTACTCCCCTTGGGATGCCTTGAACAGCTGCAGTGTGCCTGGAGCTAAGGGCTTCCTAGTTTTAAAAATCCTAGCCCTAGGCCTAAGCCTAATAGTAACCCTGGGAAGGTAAGTCAGCCTGGTGTTAGGCGTCTTGCCAAGGAACAAGCCGTGAAAGCAGCCATGTTGTGGCACTTTTGCACTCCCTTTTGGATGCCTTTCACAGCTCCAGTGTGCCTGGAACTCAGGGCTTCCTGCTTTTAAAAATCCTGGCCCTAGGCCGAACCCCAACCCTATGACGAGAAAGGCAAATCAGCCAGGAATTAGGCATGTCCCCAAGGAAAAAGCTGTGGAGGCAGGCATGTTGTGGTACTTTTGCGCTCTTCTTGGCTAGTCCTTCGCAGCTGCTGTGTTCTTGGAACTCAGGGCTTTCTGGTTAATAGAACCCTTACCCTAGGCGTAACTCAAACCTTAACCCTAGGAAGGAAAATCAGCCTATGGTTCGGGATGGTCTCATGGAAATATCAGTGGTGGCAGCCAAGTTGCGTCACTTTTGCGCTCCCCTTGGGATGCCTTTCGCAGCTGCAGTGTGCCTGGAGCCCAGGGCTTCCTGGTTTTAAAAGTCCTAGGCCTAAGCCTAACAGTAACCCTAGGAAGGTAAATCAGCCGGGTATTAGGGTTCTTCCTAAGGGAAAAGCCGTGAAAGCAGCCATGTTGTGGCACTTCTGCACTCCCTTTGGGATGCCTTTGGCAGATGAAGTAAGCCTGGAACTCAGGGCTTCCTGGTTAAAGAAATCCAAGCCCTAGGCTGAACCCTAACCCTAACCCTAGGCAGATAAATCAGCCCAGGTATAGGGATGGTGCCAAGGAAAAAGCTGTGAAAGCTGCCATGTTGTTGCACTTTTGTACTCCCCTTGGGATGCCTTGAACAGCTGCAGTGTGCCTGGAGCTAAGGGCTTCCTAGTTTCAAAAATCCTAGCCCTAGGCCTAAGCCTAACAGTAACCCTGGGAAAGTAAATCAGCCTGATGTTAGGCTTCTTGCCAAGGAAAAAGCCGTGAAAGCAGCCATGTTGTGGCACTTCTGCACTCCCTTTGGGATGCCTTTGGCAGATGAAGTAAGCCTGGAACTCAGGGCTTCCTGGTTAAAGAAATCCAAGCCCTAGGCTGAACCCTAACCCTAACCCTAGGCAGATAAATCAGCCTAGGTATAGGGATGGTGCCAAGGAAAAAGCTGTGAAAGCTGCCATGTTGTTGCACTTTTGTACTCCCCTTGGGATGCCTTGAACAGCTGCAGTGTGCCTGGAGCTAAGGGCTTCCTAGTTTCAAAAATCCTAGCCCTAGGCCTAAGCCTAACAGTAACCCTGGGAAAGTAAATCAGCCTGATGTTAGGCTTCTTGCCAAGGAAAAAGCCGTGAAAGCAGCCATGTTGTGGCACTTTTGCACTCCCTTTTGGATGCCTTTCACAGCTCCAGTGTGCCTGGAACTCAGGGCTTCCTGATTTTAAAAATCCTAGCCCTAGGCCGAACCCCAACCCTAAGACGAGAAAGGCAAATCAGCCAGGAATTAGGCATGTCCCCAAGGAAAAAGCTGTGGAGGCAGGCATGTTGTGGTACTTTTGCGCTCTTCTTGGCTAGTCCTTCGCAGCTGCTGTGTTCTTGGAACTCAGGGCTTTCTGGTTAATAGACCCTTACCCTAGGCGTAACTCAAACCTTAACGCTAGGAAGGAAAATCAACCTATGGTTCGGGATGGTCTCATGGAAATATCAGTGGTGGCAGCCAAGTTGCGTCACTTTTGCGCTCCCCTTGGGATGCCTTTTGCAGCTGCAGTGTGCCTGGAGCCCAGGGCTTCCTGGTTTTAAAAGTCCTAGGCCTAAGCCTAACAGTAACCCTAGGAAGGTAAATCAGCCGGGTATTAGGGTTCTTCCTAAGGGAAAAGCCGTGAAAGCAGCCATGTTGTGGCACTTCTGCACTCCCTTTGGGATGCCTTTGGCAGATGAAGTAAGCCTGGAACTCAGGGCTTCCTGGTTAAAGAAATTCAAGCCCTAGGCTGAACCCTAACCCTAACCCTAGGCAGATAAATCAGCCTAGGTATAGGGATGGTGCCAAGGAAAAAGCTGTGAAAGCTGCCATGTTGTTGCACTTTTGTACTCCCCTTGGGATGCCTTGAACAGCTGCAGTGTGCCTGGAGCTAAGGGCTTCCTAGTTTTAAAAATCCTAGCCCTAGGCCTAAGCCTAATAGTAACCCTGGGAAGGTAAGTCAGCCTGGTGTTAGGCGTCTTGCCAAGGAACAAGCCGTGAAAGCAGCCATGTTGTGGCACTTCTGCACTCCCTTTTGGATGCCTTTCACAGCTCCAGTGTGCCTGGAACTCAGGGCTTCCTGCTTTTAAAAATCCTAGCCCTAGGCCGAACCCCAACCCTAAGACGAGAAAGGCAAATCAGCCAGGAATTAGGCATGTCCCCAAGGAAAAAGCTGTGGAGGCAGGCATGTTGTGGTACTTTTGCGCTCTTCTTGGCTAGTCCTTCGCAGCTGCTGTGTTCTTGGAACTCAGGGCTTTCTGGTTAATAGAACCCTTACCCTAGGCGTAACTCAAACCTTAACCCTAGGAAGGAAAATCAGCCTATGGTTCGGGATGGTCTCATGGAAATATCAGTGGTGGCAGCCAAGTTGCGTCACTTTTGCGCTCCCCTTGGGATGCCTTTTGCAGCTGCAGTGTGCCTGGAGCCCAGGGCTTCCTGGTTTTAAAAGTCCTAGGCCTAAGCCTAACAGTAACCCTAGGAAGGTAAATCAGCCGGGTATTAGGGTTCTTCCTAAGGGAAAAGCCGTGAAAGCAGCCATGTTGTGGCACTTCTGCACTCCCTTTGGGATGCCTTTGGCAGATGAAGTAAGCCTGGAACTCAGGGCTTCCTGGTTAAAAAAATTCAAGCCCTAGGCTGAACCCTAACCCTAACCCTAGGCAGATAAATCAGCCCAGGTATAGGGATGGTGCCAAGGAAAAAGCTGTGAAAGCTGCCATGTTGTTGCACTTTTGTACTCCCCTTGGGATGCCTTGAACAGCTGCAGTGTGCCTGGAGCTAAGGGCTTCCTAGTTTCAAAAATCCTAGCCCTAGGCCTAAGCCTAACAGTAACCCTGGGAAAGTAAATCAGCCTGATGTTAGGCTTCTTGCCAAGGAAAAAGCCGTGAAAGCAGCCATGTTGTGGCACTTCTGCACTCCCTTTGGGATGCCTTTGGCAGATGAAGTAAGCCTGGAACTCAGGGCTTCCTGGTTAAAGAAATCCAAGCCCTAGGCTGAACCCTAACCCTAACCCTAGGCAGATAAATCAGCCTAGGTATAGGGATGGTGCCAAGGAAAAAGCTGTGAAAGCTGCCATGTTGTTGCACTTTTGTACTCCCCTTGGGATGCCTTGAACAGCTGCAGTGTGCCTGGAGCTAAGGGCTTCCTAGTTTCAAAAATCCTAGCCCTAGGCCTAAGCCTAACAGTAACCCTGGGAAAGTAAATCAGCCTGATGTTAGGCTTCTTGCCAAGGAAAAAGCCGTGAAAGCAGCCATGTTGTGGCACTTTTGCACTCCCTTTTGGATGCCTTTCACAGCTCCAGTGTGCCTGGAACTCAGGGCTTCCTGATTTTAAAAATCCTAGCCCTAGGCCGAACCCCAACCCTAAGACGAGAAAGGCAAATCAGCCAGGAATTAGGCATGTCCCCAAGGAAAAAGCTGTGGAGGCAGGCATGTTGTGGTACTTTTGCGCTCTTCTTGGCTAGTCCTTCGCAGCTGCTGTGTTCTTGGAACTCAGGGCTTGCTGGTTAATAGAACCCTTACCCTAGGCGTAACTCAAACCTTAACCCTAGGAAGGAAAATCAGCCTATGGTTCGGGATGGTCTCATGGAAATATCAGTGGTGGCAGCCAAGTTGCGTCACTTTTGCGCTCTCCTTGGGATGCCTTTTGCAGCTGCAGTGTGCCTGGAGCCCAGGGCTTCCTGGTTTTAAAAGTCCTAGGCCTAAGCCTAACAGTAACCCTAGGAAGGTAAATCAGCCGGGTATTAGGGTTCTTCCTAAGGGAAAAGCCATGAAAGCAGCCATGTTGTGGCACTTCTGCACTCCCTTTGGGATGCCTTTGGCAGATGAAGTAAGCCTGGAACTCAGGGCTTCCTGGTTAAAGAAATCCAAGCCCTAGGCTGAACCCTAACCCTAACCCTAGGCAGATAAATCAGCCTAGGTATAGGGATGGTGCCAAGGAAAAAGCTGTGAAAGCTGCCATGTTGTTGCACTTTTGTACTCCCCTTGGGATGCCTTGAACAGCTGCAGTGTGCCTGGAGCCCAGGGCTTCCTAGTTTTAAAAATCCTAGCCCTAGGCCTAAGCCTAATAGTAACCCAGGGAAGGTAAGTCAGCCTGGTGTTAGGCGTCTTGCCAAGGAACAAGCCGTGAAAGCAGCCATGTTGTGGCACTTCTGCACTCCCTTTTGGATGCCTTTCACAGCTGCAGTGTGCCTGGAACTCAGGGCTTCCTGATTTTAAAAATCCTAGCCCTAGGCCGAACCCCAACCCTAAGACGAGAAAGGCAAATCAGCCAGGAATTAGGCATGTCCCCAAGGAAAAAGCTGTGGAGGCAGGCATGTTGTGGTACTTTTGCGCTCTTCTTGGCTAGTCCTTCGCAGCTGCTGTGTTCTTGGAACTCAGGGCTTTCTGGTTAATAGACCCTTACCCTAGGCGTAACTCAAACCTTAAGCCTAGGAAGGAAAATCAACCTATGGTTCGGGATGGTCTCATGGAAATATCAGTGGTGGCAGCCAAGTTGCGTCACTTTTGCGCTCCCCTTGAGATGCCTT
This sequence comes from Ammospiza caudacuta, assembly GCF_027887145.1. NCBI lineage: Eukaryota > Metazoa > Chordata > Aves > Passeriformes > Passerellidae > Ammospiza > Ammospiza caudacuta. Next base: position 138,933 of record NW_026682940.1, on the reverse strand, counting down.
TCGCAGCTGCAGTGTGCCTGGAGCCCAGGGCTTCCTGGTTTTAAAAGTCCTAGGCCTAAGCCTAACAGTAACCCTAGGAAGGTAAATCAGCCGGGTATTAGGGTTCTTTCTAAGGGAAAAGCCGTGAAAGCAGCCATGTTGTGGCACTTCTGCACTCCCTTTGGGATGCCTTTGGCAGATGAAGTAAGCCTGGAACTCAGGGCTTCCTGGTTAAAAAAATTCAAGCCCTAGGCTGAACCCTAACCCTAACCCTAGGCAGATAAATCAGCCCAGGTATAGGGATGGTGCCAAGGAAAAAGCTGTGAAAGCTGCCATGTTGTTGCACTATTGTACTCCCCTTGGGATGCCTTGAACAGCTGCAGTGTGCCTGGAGCTAAGGGCTTCCTAGTTTCAAAAATCCTAGCCCTAGGCCTAAGCCTAACAGTAACCCTGGGAAAGTAAATCAGCCTGATGTTAGGCTTCTTGCCAAGGAAAAAGCCGTGAAAGCAGCCATGTTGTGGCACTTCTGCACTCCCTTTGGGATGCCTTTGGCAGATGAAGTAAGCCTGGAACTCAGGGCTTCCTGGTTAAAGAAATCCAAGCCCTAGGCTGAACCCTAACCCTAACCCTAGGCAGATAAATCAGCCTAGATATAGGGATGGTGCCAAGGAAAAAGCTGTGAAAGCTGCCATGTTGTTGCACTTTTGTACTCCCCTTGGGATGCCTTGAACAGCTGCAGTGTGCCTGGAGCCCAGGGCTTCCTAGTTTTAAAAATCCTAGCCCTAGGCCTAAGCCTAACAGTAACCCTGGGAAGGCAAATCAGCCTGGTGTTAGGCTTCTTGCCAAGGAAAAAGCCGTGAAACAGCCATGTTGTGGCACTTTTGCACTCCCTTTTGGATGCCTTTCACAGCTGCAGTGTGCCTGGAACTCAGGGCTTCCTGCTTTTAAAAATCCTAGCCCTAGGCCGAACCCCAACCCTTAGACGAGAAAGGCAAATCAGCCAGGAATTAGGCATGTCCCCAAGGAAAAAGCTGTGGAGGCAGGCATGTTGTGGTACTTTTGCGCTCTTCTTGGCTAGTCCTTCGCAGCTGCTGTGTTCTTGGAACTCAGGGCTTTCTGGTTAATAGAACCCTTACCCTAGGCGTAACTCAAACCTTAACCCTAGGAAGGAAAATCAGCCTATGGTTCGGGATGGTCTCATGGAAATATCAGTGGTGGCAGCCAAGTTGCGTCACTTTTGCGCTCCCCTTGGGATGCCTTTTGCAGCTGCAGTGTGCCTGGAGCCCAGGGCTTCCTGGTTTTAAAAGTCCTAGGCCTAAGCCTAACAGTAACCCTAGGAAGGTAAATCAGCCGGGTATTAGGGTTCTTCCTATGGGAAAAGCCGTGAAAGCAGCCATGTTGTGGCACTTCTGCACTCCCTTTGGGATGCCTTTGGCAGATGAAGTAAGCCTGGAACTCAGGGCTTCCTGGTTAAAGAAATCCAAGCCCTAGGCTGAACCCTAACCCTAACCCTAGGCAGATAAATCAGCCTAGGTATAGGGATGGTGCCAAGGAAAAGCTGTGAAAGCTGCCATGTTGTTGCACTTTTGTACTCCCCTTGGGATGCCTTGAACAGCTGCAGTGTGCCTGGAGCTAAGGGCTTCCTAGTTTCAAAAATCCTAGCCCTAGGCCTAAGCCTAACAGTAACCCTGGGAAAGTATGTCAGCCTGGTGTTAGGCTTCTTGCCAAGGAAAAAGCTGTGAAAGCAGCCATGTTGTGGCACTTCTGCACTCCCTTTGGGATGCCTTTGGCAGATGAAGTAAGCCTGGAACTCAGGGCTTCCTGGTTAAAGAAATCCAAGCCCTAGGCTGAACCCTAACCCTAACCCTAGGCAGATAAATCAGCCTAGGTATAGGGATGGTGCCAAGGAAAAAGCTGTGAAAGCTGCCATGTTGTTGCACTTTTGTACTCCCCTTGGGATGCCTTGAACAGCTGCAGTGTGCCTGGAGCTAAGGGCTTCCTAGTTTCAAAAATCCTAGCCCTAGGCCTAAGCCTAACAGTAACCCTGGGAAAGTAAATCAGCCTGATTTTAGGCTTCTTGCCAAGGAAAAAGCCGTGAAACAGCCATGTTGTGGCACTTTTGCACTCCCTTTTGGATGCCTTTCACAGCTCCAGTGTGCCTGGAACTCAGGGCTTCCTGCTTTTAAAAATCCTAGCCCTAGGCCGAACCCCAACCCTAAGACGAGAAAGGCAAATCAGCCAGGAATTAGGCATGTCCCCAAGGAAAAAGCTGTGGAGGCAGGCATGTTGTGGTACTTTTGCGCTCTTCTTGGCTAGTCCTTCGCAGCTGCTGTGTTCTTGGAACTCAGGGCTTTCTGGTTAATAGAACCCTTACCCTAGGCGTAACTCAAACCTTAACCCTAGGAAGGAAAATCAGCCTATGGTTCGGGATGGTCTCATGGAAATATCAGTGGTGGCAGCCAAGTTGCGTCACTTTTGCGCTCCCCTTGGGATGCCTTTTGCAGCTGCAGTGTGCCTGGAGCCCAGGGCTTCCTGGTTTTAAAAGTCCTAGGCCTAAGCCTAACAGTAACCCTAGGAAGGTAAATCAGCCGGGTATTAGGGTTCTTCCTAAGGGAAAAGCCGTGAAAGCAGCCATGTTGTGGCACTTCTGCACTCCCTTTGGGATGCCTTTGGCAGATGAAGTAAGCCTGGAACTCAGGGCTTCCTGGTTAAAGAAATCCAAGCCCTAGGCTGAACCCTAACCCTAACCCTAGGCAGATAAATCAGCCTAGGTATAGGGATGGTGCCAAGGAAAAAGCTGTGAAAGCTGCCATGTTGTTGCACTTTTGTACTCCCCTTGGGATGCCTTGAACAGCTGCAGTGTGCCTGGAGCCCAGGGCTTCCTAGTTTCAAAAATCCTAGCCCTAGGCCTAAGCCTAACAGTAACCCTGGGAAAGTATGTCAGCCTGGTGTTAGGCTTCTTGCCAAGGAAAAAGCCATGAAAGCAGCCATGTTGTGGCACTTTTGCACTCCCTTTTGGATGCCTTTCACAGCTGCAGTGTGCCTGGAACTCAGGGCTTCCTGATTTTAAAAATCCTAGCCCTAGGCCGAACCCCAACCCTAAGACGAGAAAGGCAAATCAGCCAGGAATTAGGCATGTCCCCAAGGAAAAAGCTGTGGAGGCAGGCATGTTGTGGTACTTTTGCGCTCTTCTTGGCTAGTCCTTCGCAGCTGCTGTGTTCTTGGAACTCAGGGCTTTCTGGTTAATAGACCCTTACCCTAGGCGTAACTCAAACCTTAACCCTAGGAAGGAAAATCAACCTATGGTTCGGGATGGTCTCATGGAAATATCAGTGGTGGCAGCCAAGTTGCGTCACTTTTGCGCTCCCCTTGGGATGCCTTTCGCAGCTGCAGTGTGCCTGGAGCCCAGGGCTTCCTGGTTTTAAAAGTCCTAGGCCTAAGCGTAACAGTAACCCTAGGAAGGTAAATCAGCCGGGTATTAGGGTTCTTTCTAAGGGAAAAGCCGTGAAAGCAGCCATGTTGTGGCACTTCTGCACTCCCTTTGGGATGCCTTTGGCAGATGAAGTAAGCCTGGAACTCAGGGCTTCCTGGTTAAAAAAATTCAAGCCCTAGGCTGAACCCTAACCCTAACCCTAGGCAGATAAATCAGCCCAGGTATAGGGATGGTGCCAAGGAAAAAGCTGTGAAAGCTGCCATGTTGTTGCACTTTTGTACTCCCCTTGGGATGCCTTGAACAGCTGCAGTGTGCCTGGAGCTAAGGGCTTCCTAGTTTCAAAAATCCTAGCCCTAGGCCTAAGCCTAACAGTAACCCTGGGAAAGTAAATCAGCCTGATGTTAGGCTTCTTGCCAAGGAAAAAGCCGTGAAAGCAGCCATGTTGTGGCACTTCTGCACTCCCTTTGGGATGCCTTTGGCAGATGAAGTAAGCCTGGAACTCAGGGCTTCCTGGTTAAAGAAATCCAAGCCCTAGGCTGAACCCTAACCCTAACCCTAGGCAGATAAATCAGCCCAGGTATAGGGATGGTGCCAAGGAAAAAGCTGTGAAAGCTGCCATGTTGTTGCACTTTTGTACTCCCCTTGGGATGCCTTGAACAGCTGCAGTGTGCCTGGAGCCCAGGGCTTCCTAGTTTTAAAAATCCTAGCCCTAGGCCTAAGCCTAACAGTAACCCTGGGAAGGCAAATCAGCCTGGTGTTAGGCTTCTTGCCAAGGAAAAAGCCGTGAAAGCAGCCATGTTGTGGCACTTTTGCACTCCCTTTTGGATGCCTTTCACAGCTCCAGTGTGCCTGGAACTCAGGGCTTCCTGCTTTTAAAAATCCTAGCCCTAGGCCGAACCCCAACCCTAAGACGAGAAAGGCAAATCAGCCAGGAATTAGGCATGTCCCCAAGGAAAATGCTGTGGAGGCAGGCATGTTGTGGTACTTTTGCGCTCTTCTTGGCTAGTCCTTCGCAGCTGCTGTGTTCTTGGAACTCAGGGCTTTCTGGTTAATAGAACCCTTACCCTAGGCGTAACTCAAACCTTAACCCTAGGAAGGAAAATCAGCCTATGGTTCGGGATGGTCTCATGGAAATATCAGTGGTGGCAGCCAAGTTGCGTCACTTTTGCGCTCTCCTTGGGATGCCTTTTGCAGCTGCAGTGTGCCTGGAGCCCAGGGCTTCCTGGTTTTAAAAGTCCTAGGCCTAAGCCTAACAGTAACCCTAGGAAGGTAAATCAGCCGGGTATTAGGGTTCTTCCTAAGGGAAAAGCCGTGAAAGCAGCCATGTTGTGGCACTTCTGCACTCCCTTTGGGATGCCTTTGGCAGATGAAGTAAGCCTGGAACTCAGGGCTTCCTGGTTAAAGAAATCCAAGCCCTAGGCTGAACCCTAACCCTAACCCTAGGCAGATAAATCAGCCCAGGTATAGGGATGGTGCCAAGGAAAAAGCTGTGAAAGCTGCCATGTTGTTGCACTTTTGTACTCCCCTTGGGATGCCTTGAACAGCTGCAGTGTGCCTGGAGCTAAGGGCTTCCTAGTTTCAAAAATCCTAGCCCTAGGCCTAAGCCTAACAGTAACCCTGGGAAAGTAAATCAGCCTGATGTTAGGCTTCTTGCCAAGGAAAAAGCCGTGAAAGCAGCCATGTTGTGGCACTTCTGCACTCCCTTTGGGATGCCTTTGGCAGATGAAGTAAGCCTGGAACTCAGGGCTTCCTGGTTAAAGAAATCCAAGCCCTAGGCTGAACCCTAACCCTAACCCTAGGCAGATAAATCAGCCTAGGTACAGGGATGGTGCCAAGGAAAAAGCTGTGAAAGCGGCCATGTTGTTGCACTTTTGTACTCCCCTTGGGATGCCTTGAACAGCTGCAGTGTGCCTGGAGCTAAGGGCTTCCTAGTTTCAAAAATCCTAGCCCTAGGCCTAAGCCTAACAGTAACCCTGGGAAAGTAAATCAGCCTGATGTTAGGCTTCTTGCCAAGGAAAAAGCCGTGAAAGCAGCCATGTTGTGGCACTTTTGCACTCCCTTTTGGATGCCTTTCACAGCTCCAGTGTGCCTGGAACTCAGGGCTTCCTGATTTTAAAAATCCTAGCCCTAGGCCGAACCCCAACCCTAAGACGAGAAAGGCAAATCAGCCAGGAATTAGGCATGTCCCCAAGGAAAAAGCTGTGGAGGCAGGCATGTTGTGGTACTTTTGCGCTCTTCTTGGCTAGTCCTTCGCAGCTGCTGTGTTCTTGGAACTCAGGGCTTGCTGGTTAATAGAACCCTTACCCTAGGCGTAACTCAAACCTTAACCCTAGGAAGGAAAATCAGCCTATGGTTCGGGATGGTCTCATGGAAATATCAGTGGTGGCAGCCAAGTTGCGTCACTTTTGCGCTCCCCTTGGGATGCCTTTCGCAGCTGCAGTGTGCCTGGAGCCCAGGGCTTCCTGGTTTTAAAAGTCCTAGGCCTAAGCCTAACAGTAACCCTAGGAAGGTAAATCAGCCGGGTATTAGGGTTCTTCCTAAGGGAAAAGCCGTGAAAGCAGCCATGTTGTGGCACTTCTGCACTCCCTTTGGGATGCCTTTGGCAGATGAAGTAAGCCTGGAACTCAGGGCTTCCTGGTTAAAGAAATCCAAGCCCTAGGCTGAACCCTAACCCTAACCCTAGGCAGATAAATCAGCCTAGGTATAGGGATGGTGCCAAGGAAAAAGCTGTGAAAGCTGCCATGTTGTTGCACTTTTGTACTCCCCTTGGGATGCCTTGAACAGCTGCAGTGTGCCTGGAGCTAAGGGCTTCCTAGTTTTAAAAATCGTAGCCCTAGGCTTAAGCCTAATAGTAACCCTGGGAAGGTAAGTCAGCCTGGTGTTAGGCGTCTTGCCAAGGAAAAAGCCGTGAAAGCAGCCATGTTGTGGCACTTTTGCAATCCCTTTTGGATGCCTTTCACAGCTCCAGTGTGCCTGGAACTCAGGGCTTCCTGCTTTTAAAAATCCTAGCCCTAGGCCGAACCCCAACCCTATGATGAGAAAGGCAAATCAGCCAGGAATTAGGCATGTCCCCAAGGAAAAAGCTGTGGAGGCAGGCATGTTGTGGTACTTTTGCGCTCTTCTTGGCTAGTCCTTCGCAGCTGCTGTGTTCTTGGAACTCAGGGCTTTCTGGTTAATAGAACCCTTACCCTAGGCGTAACTCAAACCTTAACCCTAGGAAGGAAAATCAACCTATGGTTCGGGATGGTCTCATGGAAATATCAGTGGTGGCAGCCAAGTTGCGTCACTTTTGCGCTGCCCTTGGGATGCCTTTCGCAGCTGCAGTGTGCCTGGAGCCCAGGGCTTCCTGGTTTTAAAAGTCCTAGGCCTAAGCCTAACAGTAACCCTAGGAAGGTAAATCAGCCGGGTATTAGGGTTCTTCCTAAGGGAAAAGCCGTGAAAGCAGCCATGTTGTGGCACTTCTGCACTCCCTTTGGGATGCCTTTGGCAGATGAAGTAAGCCTGGAACTCAGGGCTTCCTGGTTAAAGAAATCCAAGCCCTAGGCTGAACCCTAACCCTAACCCTAGGCAGATAAATCAGCCCAGGTATAGGGATGGTGCCAAGGAAAAAGCTGTGAAAGCTGCCATGTTGTTGCACTTTTGTACTCCCCTTGGGATGCCTTGAACAGCTGCAGTGTGCCTGGAGCTAAGGGCTTCCTAGTTTCAAAAATCCTAGCCCTAGGCCTAAGCCTAACAGTAACCCTGGGAAAGTAAATCAGCCTGATGTTAGGCTTCTTGCCAAGGAAAAAGCCGTGAAAGCAGCCATGTTGTGGCACTTCTGCACTCCCTTTGGGATGCCTTTGGCAGATGAAGTAAGCCTGGAACTCAGGGCTTCCTGGTTAAAGAAATCCAAGCCCTAGGCTGAACCCTAACCCTAACCCTAGGCAGATAAATCAGCCTAGGTATAGGGATGGTGCCAAGGAAAAAGCTGTGAAAGCTGCCATGTTGTTGCACTTTTGTACTCCCCTTGGGATGCCTTGAACAGCTGCAGTGTGCCTGGAGCTAAGGGCTTCCTAGTTTCAAAAATCCTAGCCCTAGGCCTAAGCCTAACAGTAACCCTGGGAAAGTAAATCAGCCTGATGTTAGGCTTCTTGCCAAGGAAAAAGCCGTGAAAGCAGCCATGTTGTGGCACTTTTGCACTCCCTTTTGGATGCCTTTCACAGCTCCAGTGTGCCTGGAACTCAGGGCTTCCTGATTTTAAAAATCCTAGCCCTAGGCCGAACCCCAACCCTAAGACGAGAAAGGCAAATCAGCCAGGAATTAGGCATGTCCCCAAGGAAAAAGCTGTGGAGGCAGGCATGTTGTGGTACTTTTGCGCTCTTCTTGGCTAGTCCTTCGCAGCTGATGTGTTCTTGGAACTCAGGGCTTTCTGGTTAATAGAACCCTTACCCTAGGCGTAACTCAAACCTTAACCCTAGGAAGGAAAATCATCCTATGGTTCGGGATGGTCTCATGGAAATATCAGTGGTGGCAGCCAAGTTGCGTCACTTTTGCGCTCCCCTTGGGATGCCTTTCGCAGCTGCAGTGTGCCTGGAGCCCAGGGCTTCCTGGTTTTAAAAGTCCTAGGCCTAAGCCTAACAGTAACCCTAGGAAGGTAAATCAGCCGGGTATTAGGGTTCTTCCTAAGGGAAAAGCCGTGAAAGCAGCCATGTTGTGGCACTTCTGCACTCCCTTTGGGATGCCTTTGGCAGATGAAGTAAGCCTGGAACTCAGGGCTTCCTGGTTAAAAAAAATTCAAGCCCTAGGCTGAACCCTAACCCTAACCCTAGGCAGATAAATCAGCCTAGGTATAGGGATGGTGCCAAGGAAAAAGCTGTGAAAGCTGCCATGTTGTTGCACTTTTGTACTCCCCTTGGGATGCCTTGAACAGCTGCAGTGTGCCTGGAGCCCAGGGCTTCCTAGTTTTAAAAATCCTAGCCCTAGGCCTAAGCCTAACAGTAACCCTGGGAAGGCAAATCAGCCTGGTGTTAGGCTTCTTGCCAAGGAAAAAGCCGTGAAAGCAGCCATGTTGTGGCACTTTTGCACTCCCTTTTGGATGCCTTTCACAGCTCCAGTGTGCCTGGAACTCAGGGCTTCCTGCTTTTAAAAATCCTAGCCCTAGGCCGAACCCCAACCCTAAGACGAGAAAGGCAAATCAGCCAGGAATTAGGCATGTCCCCAAGGAAAAAGCTGTGGAGGCAGGCATGTTGTGGTACTTTTGCGCTCTTCTTGGCTAGTCCTTCGCAGCTGCTGTGTTCTTGGAACTCAGGGCTTTCTGGTTAATAGAACCCTTACCCTAGGCGTAACTCAAACCTTAACCCTAGGAAGGAAAATCAACCTATGGTTCGGGATGGTCTCATGGAAATATCAGTGGTGGCAGCCAAGTTGCGTCACTTTTGCGCTCCCCTTGGGATGCCTTTCGCAGCTGCAGTGTGCCTGGAGCCCAGGGCTTCCTGGTTTTAAAAGTCCTAGGCCTAAGCCTAACAGTAACCCTAGGAAGGTAAATCAGCCGGGTATTAGGGTTCTTCCTAAGGGAAAAGCCGTGAAAGCAGCCATGTTGTTGCACTTTTGTAGTCCCCTTGGGATGCCTTGAACAGCTGCAGTGTGCCTGGAGCTAAGGGCTTCCTAGTTTCAAAAATCCTAGCCCTAGGCCTAAGCCTAACAGTAACCCTGGGAAGGTAAATCAGCCTTATGTTAGGCTTCTTGCCAAGGAAAAAGCCGTGAAAGCAGCCATGTTGTGGCACTTCTGCACTCCCTTTGGGATGCCTTTGGCAGATGAAGTAAGCCTGGAACTCAGGGCTTCCTGGTTAAAGAAATCCAAGCCCTAGGCTGAACCCTAACCCTAACCCTAGGCAGATAAATCAGCCTAGGTATAGGGATGGTGCCAAGGAAAAAGCTGTGAAAGCTGCCATGTTGTTGCACTTTTGTATTCCCCTTGGGATGCCTTGAACAGCTGCAGTGTGCCTGGAGCTAAGGGCTTCCTAGTTTCAAAAATCCTAGCCCTAGGCCTAAGCCTAACAGTAACCCTGGGAAAGTAAATCAGCCTGGTGTTAGGCTTCTTGCCAAGAAAAAGCTGTGAAAGCTGCCATGTTGTTGCACTTTTGTACTCCCCTTGGGATGCCTTGAACAGCTGCAGTGTGCCTGGAGCTAAGGGCCTCCTAGTTTCAAAAATCCTAGCCCTAGGCCTAAGCCTAACAGTAACCCTGGGAAAGTAAATCAGCCTGGTGTTAGGCTTCTTGCCAAGGAAAAAGCCGTGAAAGCAGCCATGTTGTGGCACTTTTGCACTCCCTTTTGGATGCCTTTCACAGCTGCAGTGTGCCTGGAACTCAGGGCTTCCTGCTTTTAAAAATCCTGGCCCTAAGCCGAACCGCAACCCTAAGACGAGAAAGGCAAATCAGCCAGGAATTAGGCATGTCCCCAAGGAAAAAGCTGTGGAGGCAGGCATGTTGTGGTACTTTTGCGCTCTTCTTGGCTAGTCCTTCGCAGCTGCTGTGTTCTTGGAACTCAGGGCTTTCTGGTTAATAGAACCCTTACCCTAGGCGTAACTCAAACCTTAACCCTAGGAAGGAAAATCAGCCTATGGTTCGGGATGGTCTCATGGAAATATCAGTGGTGGCAGCCAAGTTGCGTCACTTTTGCGCTCTCCTTGGGATGCCTTTTGCAGCTGCAGTGTGCCTGGAGCCCAGGGCTTCCTGGTTTTAAAAGTCCTAGGCCTAAGCCTAACAGTAACCCTAGGAAGGTAAATCAGCCGGGTATTAGGGTTCTTCCTAAGGGAAAAGCCGTGAAAGCAGCCATGTTGTGGCACTTCTGCACTCCCTTTGGGATGCCTTTGGCAGATGAAGTAAGCCTGGAACTCAGGGCTTCCTGGTTAAAGAAATCCAAGCCCTAGGCTGAACCCTAACCCTAACCCTAGGCAGATAAATCAGCCTAGGTATAGGGATGGTGCCAAGGAAAAAGCTGTGAAAGCTGCCATGTTGTTGCACTTTTGTACTCCCCTTGGGATGCCTTGAACAGCTGCAGTGTGCCTGGAGCTAAGGGCTTCCTAGTTTCAAAAATCCTAGCCCTAGGCCTAAGCCTAACAGTAACCCTGGGAAAGTAAATCAGCCTGATGTTAGGCTTCTTGCCAAGGAAAAAGCCGTGAAACAGCCATGTTGTGGCACTTTTGCACTCCCTTTTGGATGCCTTTCACAGCTCCAGTGTGCCTGGAACTCAGGGCTTCCTGATTTTAAAAATCCTAGCCCTAGGCCGAACCCCAACCCTAAGACGAGAAAGGCAAATCAGCCAGGAATTAGGCATGTCCCCAAGGAAAAAGCTGTGGAGGCAGGCATGTTGTGGTACTTTTGCGCTCTTCTTGGCTAGTCCTTCGCAGCTGCTGTGTTCTTGGAACTCAGGGCTTTCTGGTTAATAGACCCTTACCCTAGGCGTAACTCAAACCTTAACCCTAGGAAGGAAAATCAACCTATGGTTCGGGATGGTCTCATGGAAATATCAGTGGTGGCAGCCAAGTTGCGTCACTTTTGCGCTCCCCTTGGGATGCCTTTCGCAGCTGCAGTGTGCCTGGAGCCCAGGGCTTCCTGGTTTTAAAAGTCCTAGGCCTAAGCGTAACAGTAACCCTAGGAAGGTAAATCAGCCGGGTATTAGGGTTCTTTCTAAGGGAAAAGCCGTGAAAGCAGCCATGTTGTGGCACTTCTGCACTCCCTTTGGGATGCCTTTGGCAGATGAAGTAAGCCTGGAACTCAGGGCTTCCTGGTTAAAAAAATTCAAGCCCTAGGCTGAACCCTAACCCTAACCCTAGGCAGATAAATCAGCCCAGGTATAGGGATGGTGCCAAGGAAAAAGCTGTGAAAGCTGCCATGTTGTTGCACTTTTGTACTCCCCTTGGGATGCCTTGAACAGCTGCAGTGTGCCTGGAGCTAAGGGCTTCCTAGTTTCAAAAATCCTAGCCCTAGGCCTAAGCCTAACAGTAACCCTGGGAAAGTAAATCAGCCTGATGTTAGGCTTCTTGCCAAGGAAAAAGCCGTGAAAGCAGCCATGTTGTGGCACTTCTGCACTCCCTTTGGGATGCCTTTGGCAGATGAAGTAAGCCTGGAACTCAGGGCTTCCTGGTTAAAGAAATCCAAGCCCTAGGCTGAACCCTAACCCTAACCCTAGGCAGATAAATCAGCCCAGGTATAGGGATGGTGCCAAGGAAAAAGCTGTGAAAGCTGCCATGTTGTTGCACTTTTGTACTCCCCTTGGGATGCCTTGAACAGCTGCAGTGTGCCTGGAGCCCAGGGCTTCCTAGTTTTAAAAATCCTAGCCCTAGGCCTAAGCCTAACAGTAACCCTGGGAAGGCAAATCAGCCTGGTGTTAGGCTTCTTGCCAAGGAAAAAGCCGTGAAAGCAGCCATGTTGTGGCACTTTTGCACTCCCTTTTGGATGCCTTTCACAGCTCCAGTGTGCCTGGAACTCAGGGCTTCCTGCTTTTAAAAATCCTAGCCCTAGGCCGAACCCCAACCCTAAGACGAGAAAGGCAAATCAGCCAGGAATTAGGCATGTCCCCAAGGAAAATGCTGTGGAGGCAGGCATGTTGTGGTACTTTTGCGCTCTTCTTGGCTAGTCCTTCGCAGCTGCTGTGTTCTTGGAACTCAGGGCTTTCTGGTTAATAGAACCCTTACCCTAGGCGTAACTCAAACCTTAACCCTAGGAAGGAAAATCAGCCTATGGTTCGGGATGGTCTCATGGAAATATCAGTGGTGGCAGCCAAGTTGCGTCACTTTTGCGCTCTCCTTGGGATGCCTTTTGCAGCTGCAGTGTGCCTGGAGCCCAGGGCTTCCTGGTTTTAAAAGTCCTAGGCCTAAGCCTAACAGTAACCCTAGGAAGGTAAATCAGCCGGGTATTAGGGTTCTTCCTAAGGGAAAAGCCGTGAAAGCAGCCATGTTGTGGCACTTCTGCACTCCCTTTGGGATGCCTTTGGCAGATGAAGTAAGCCTGGAACTCAGGGCTTCCTGGTTAAAGAAATCCAAGCCCTAGGCTGAACCCTAACCCTAACCCTAGGCAGATAAATCAGCCTAGGTATAGGGATGGTGCCAAGGAAAAAGCTGTGAAAGCTGCCATGTTGTTGCACTTTTGTACTCCCCTTGGGATGCCTTGAACAGCTGCAGTGTGCCTGGAGCTAAGGGCTTCCTAGTATCAAAAATCCTAGCCCTAGGCCTAAGCCTAACAGTAACCCTGGGAAAGTAAATCAGCCTGATGTTAGGCTTCTTGCCAAGGAAAAAGCCGTGAAAGCAGCCATGTTGTGGCACTTCTGCACTCCCTTTGGGATGCCTTTGGCAGATGAAGTAAGCCTGGAACTCAGGGCTTCCTGGTTAAAGAAATCCAAGCCCTAGGCTGAACCCTAACCCTAACCCTAGGCAGATAAATCAGCCTAGGTACAGGGATGGTGCCAAGGAAAAAGCTGTGAAAGCGGCCATGTTGTTGCACTTTTGTACTCCCCTTGGGATGCCTTGAACAGCTGCAGTGTGCCTGGAGCTAAGGGCTTCCTAGTTTCAAAAATCCTAGCCCTAGGCCTAAGCCTAACAGTAACCCTGGGAAAGTAAATCAGCCTGATGTTAGGCTTCTTGCCAAGGAAAAAGCCGTGAAAGCAGCCATGTTGTGGCACTTTTGCACTCCCTTTTGGATGCCTTTCACAGCTCCAGTGTGCCTGGAACTCAGGGCTTCCTGATTTTAAAAATCCTAGCCCTAGGCCGAACCCCAACCCTAAGACGAGAAAGGCAAATCAGCCAGGAATTAGGCATGTCCCCAAGGAAAAAGCTGTGGAGGCAGGCATGTTGTGGTACTTTTGCGCTCTTCTTGGCTAGTCCTTCGCAGCTGCTGTGTTCTTGGAACTCAGGGCTTGCTGGTTAATAGAACCCTTACCCTAGGCGTAACTCAAACCTTAACCCTAGGAAGGAAAATCAGCCTATGGTTCGGGATGGTCTCATGGAAATATCAGTGGTGGCAGCCAAGTTGCGTCACTTTTGCGCTCCCCTTGGGATGCCTTTCGCAGCTGCAGTGTGCCTGGAGCCCAGGGCTTCCTGGTTTTAAAAGTCCTAGGCCTAAGCCTAACAGTAACCCTAGGAAGGTAAATCAGCCGGGTATTAGGGTTCTTCCTAAGGGAAAAGCCGTGAAAGCAGCCATGTTGTGGCACTTCTGCACTCCCTTTGGGATGCCTTTGGCAGATGAAGTAAGCCTGGAACTCAGGGCTTCCTGGTTAAAGAAATCCAAGCCCTAGGCTGAACCCTAACCCTAACCCTAGGCAGATAAATCAGCCTAGGTATAGGGATGGTGCCAAGGAAAAAGCTGTGAAAGCTGCCATGTTGTTGCACTTTTGTACTCCCCTTGGGATGCCTTGAACAGCTGCAGTGTGCCTGGAGCTAAGGGCTTCCTAGTTTTAAAAATCGTAGCCCTAGGCTTAAGCCTAACAGTAACCCTGGGAAGGTAAGTCAGCCTGGTGTTAGGCGTCTTGCCAAGGAAAAAGCCGTGAAAGCAGCCATGTTGTGGCACTTTTGCAATCCCTTTTGGATGCCTTTCACAGCTCCAGTGTGCCTGGAACTCAGGGCTTCCTGCTTTTAAAAATCCTAGCCCTAGGCCGAACCCCAACCCTATGATGAGAAAGGCAAATCAGCCAGGAATTAGGCATGTCCCCAAGGAAAAAGCTGTGGAGGCAGGCATGTTGTGGTACTTTTGCGCTCTTCTTGGCTAGTCCTTCGCAGCTGCTGTGTTCTTGGAACTCAGGGCTTTCTGGTTAATAGAACCCTTACCCTAGGCGTAACTCAAACCTTAACCCTAGGAAGGAAAATCAACCTATGGTTCGGGATGGTCTCATGGAAATATCAGTGGTGGCAGCCAAGTTGCGTCACTTTTGCGCTGCCCTTGGGATGCCTTTCGCAGCTGCAGTGTGCCTGGAGCCCAGGGCTTCCTGGTTTTAAAAGTCCTAGGCCTAAGCCTAACAGTAACCCTAGGAAGGTAAATCAGCCGGGTATTAGGGTTCTTCCTAAGGGAAAAGCCGTGAAAGCAGCCATGTTGTGGCACTTCTGCACTCCCTTTGGGATGCCTTTGGCAGATGAAGTAAGCCTGGAACTCAGGGCTTCCTGGTTAAAGAAATCCAAGCCCTAGGCTGAACCCTAACCCTAACCCTAGGCAGATAAATCAGCCCAGGTATAGGGATGGTGCCAAGGAAAAAGCTGTGAAAGCTGCCATGTTGTTGCACTTTTGTACTCCCCTTGGGATGCCTTGAACAGCTGCAGTGTGCCTGGAGCTAAGGGCTTCCTAGTTTCAAAAATCCTAGCCCTAGGCCTAAGCCTAACAGTAACCCTGGGAAAGTAAATCAGCCTGATGTTAGGCTTCTTGCCAAGGAAAAAGCCGTGAAACAGCCATGTTGTGGCACTTTTGCACTCCCTTTTGGATGCCTTTCACAGCTCCAGTGTGCCTGGAACTCAGGGCTTCCTGATTTTAAAAATCCTAGCCCTAGGCCGAACCCCAACCCTAAGACGAGAAAGGCAAATCAGCCAGGAATTAGGCATGTCCCCAAGGAAAAAGCTGTGGAGGCAGGCATGTTGTGGTACTTTTGCGCTCTTCTTGGCTAGTCCTTCGCAGCTGCTGTGTTCTTGGAACTCAGGGCTTTCTGGTTAATAGACCCTTACCCTAGGCGTAACTCAAACCTTAACCCTAGGAAGGAAAATCAACCTATGGTTCGGGATGGTCTCATGGAAATATCAGTGGTGGCAGCCAAGTTGCGTCACTTTTGCGCTCCCCTTGGGATGCCTTTCGCAGCTGCAGTGTGCCTGGAGCCCAGGGCTTCCTGGTTTTAAAAGTCCTAGGCCTAAGCGTAACAGTAACCCTAGGAAGGTAAATCAGCCGGGTATTAGGGTTCTTTCTAAGGGAAAAGCCGTGAAAGCAGCCATGTTGTGGCACTTCTGCACTCCCTTTGGGATGCCTTTGGCAGATGAAGTAAGCCTGGAACTCAGGGCTTCCTGGTTAAAAAAATTCAAGCCCTAGGCTGAACCCTAACCCTAACCCTAGGCAGATAAATCAGCCCAGGTATAGGGATGGTGCCAAGGAAAAAGCTGTGAAAGCTGCCATGTTGTTGCACTTTTGTACTCCCCTTGGGATGCCTTGAACAGCTGCAGTGTGCCTGGAGCTAAGGGCTTCCTAGTTTCAAAAATCCTAGCCCTAGGCCTAAGCCTAACAGTAACCCTGGGAAAGTAAATCAGCCTGATGTTAGGCTTCTTGCCAAGGAAAAAGCCGTGAAAGCAGCCATGTTGTGGCACTTCTGCACTCCCTTTGGGATGCCTTTGGCAGATGAAGTAAGCCTGGAACTCAGGGCTTCCTGGTTAAAGAAATCCAAGCCCTAGGCTGAACCCTAACCCTAACCCTAGGCAGATAAATCAGCCCAGGTATAGGGATGGTGCCAAGGAAAAAGCTGTGAAAGCTGCCATGTTGTTGCACTTTTGTACTCCCCTTGGGATGCCTTGAACAGCTGCAGTGTGCCTGGAGCCCAGGGCTTCCTAGTTTTAAAAATCCTAGCCCTAGGCCTAAGCCTAACAGTAACCCTGGGAAGGCAAATCAGCCTGGTGTTAGGCTTCTTGCCAAGGAAAAAGCCGTGAAAGCAGCCATGTTGTGGCACTTTTGCACTCCCTTTTGGATGCCTTTCACAGCTCCAGTGTGCCTGGAACTCAGGGCTTCCTGCTTTTAAAAATCCTAGCCCTAGGCCGAACCCCAACCCTAAGACGAGAAAGGCAAATCAGCCAGGAATTAGGCATGTCCCCAAGGAAAATGCTGTGGAGGCAGGCATGTTGTGGTACTTTTGCGCTCTTCTTGGCTAGTCCTTCGCAGCTGCTGTGTTCTTGGAACTCAGGGCTTTCTGGTTAATAGAACCCTTACCCTAGGCGTAACTCAAACCTTAACCCTAGGAAGGAAAATCAGCCTATGGTTCGGGATGGTCTCATGGAAATATCAGTGGTGGCAGCCAAGTTGCGTCACTTTTGCGCTCTCCTTGGGATGCCTTTTGCAGCTGCAGTGTGCCTGGAGCCCAGGGCTTCCTGGTTTTAAAAGTCCTAGGCCTAAGCCTAACAGTAACCCTAGGAAGGTAAATCAGCCGGGTATTAGGGTTCTTCCTAAGGGAAAAGCCGTGAAAGCAGCCATGTTGTGGCACTTCTGCACTCCCTTTGGGATGCCTTTGGCAGATGAAGTAAGCCTGGAACTCAGGGCTTCCTGGTTAAAGAAATCCAAGCCCTAGGCTGAACCCTAACCCTAACCCTAGGCAGATAAATCAGCCTAGGTATAGGGATGGTGCCAAGGAAAAAGCTGTGAAAGCTGCCATGTTGTTGCACTTTTGTACTCCCCTTGGGATGCCTTGAACAGCTGCAGTGTGCCTGGAGCTAAGGGCTTCCTAGTATCAAAAATCCTAGCCCTAGGCCTAAGCCTAACAGTAACCCTGGGAAAGTAAATCAGCCTGATGTTAGGCTTCTTGCCAAGGAAAAAGCCGTGAAAGCAGCCATGTTGTGGCACTTCTGCACTCCCTTTGGGATGCCTTTGGCAGATGAAGTAAGCCTGGAACTCAGGGCTTCCTGGTTAAAGAAATCCAAGCCCTAGGCTGAACCCTAACCCTAACCCTAGGCAGATAAATCAGCCTAGGTACAGGGATGGTGCCAAGGAAAAAGCTGTGAAAGCGGCCATGTTGTTGCACTTTTGTACTCCCCTTGGGATGCCTTGAACAGCTGCAGTGTGCCTGGAGCTAAGGGCTTCCTAGTTTCAAAAATCCTAGCCCTAGGCCTAAGCCTAACAGTAACCCTGGGAAAGTAAATCAGCCTGATGTTAGGCTTCTTGCCAAGGAAAAAGCCGTGAAAGCAGCCATGTTGTGGCACTTTTGCACTCCCTTTTGGATGCCTTTCACAGCTCCAGTGTGCCTGGAACTCAGGGCTTCCTGATTTTAAAAATCCTAGCCCTAGGCCGAACCCCAACCCTAAGACGAGAAAGGCAAATCAGCCAGGAATTAGGCATGTCCCCAAGGAAAAAGCTGTGGAGGCAGGCATGTTGTGGTACTTTTGCGCTCTTCTTGGCTAGTCCTTCGCAGCTGCTGTGTTCTTGGAACTCAGGGCTTGCTGGTTAATAGAACCCTTACCCTAGGCGTAACTCAAACCTTAACCCTAGGAAGGAAAATCAGCCTATGGTTCGGGATGGTCTCATGGAAATATCAGTGGTGGCAGCCAAGTTGCGTCACTTTTGCGCTCCCCTTGGGATGCCTTTCGCAGCTGCAGTGTGCCTGGAGCCCAGGGCTTCCTGGTTTTAAAAGTCCTAGGCCTAAGCCTAACAGTAACCCTAGGAAGGTAAATCAGCCGGGTATTAGGGTTCTTCCTAAGGGAAAAGCCGTGAAAGCAGCCATGTTGTGGCACTTCTGCACTCCCTTTGGGATGCCTTTGGCAGATGAAGTAAGCCTGGAACTCAGGGCTTCCTGGTTAAAGAAATCCAAGCCCTAGGCTGAACCCTAACCCTAACCCTAGGCAGATAAATCAGCCTAGGTATAGGGATGGTGCCAAGGAAAAAGCTGTGAAAGCTGCCATGTTGTTGCACTTTTGTACTCCCCTTGGGATGCCTTGAACAGCTGCAGTGTGCCTGGAGCTAAGGGCTTCCTAGTTTTAAAAATCGTAGCCCTAGGCTTAAGCCTAACAGTAACCCTGGGAAGGTAAGTCAGCCTGGTGTTAGGCGTCTTGCCAAGGAAAAAGCCGTGAAAGCAGCCATGTTGTGGCACTTTTGCAATCCCTTTTGGATGCCTTTCACAGCTCCAGTGTGCCTGGAACTCAGGGCTTCCTGCTTTTAAAAATCCTAGCCCTAGGCCGAACCCCAACCCTATGATGAGAAAGGCAAATCAGCCAGGAATTAGGCATGTCCCCAAGGAAAAAGCTGTGGAGGCAGGCATGTTGTGGTACTTTTGCGCTCTTCTTGGCTAGTCCTTCGCAGCTGCTGTGTTCTTGGAACTCAGGGCTTTCTGGTTAATAGAACCCTTACCCTAGGCGTAACTCAAACCTTAACCCTAGGAAGGAAAATCAACCTATGGTTCGGGATGGTCTCATGGAAATATCAGTGGTGGCAGCCAAGTTGCGTCACTTTTGCGCTGCCCTTGGGATGCCTTTCGCAGCTGCAGTGTGCCTGGAGCCCAGGGCTTCCTGGTTTTAAAAGTCCTAGGCCTAAGCCTAACAGTAACCCTAGGAAGGTAAATCAGCCGGGTATTAGGGTTCTTCCTAAGGGAAAAGCCGTGAAAGCAGCCATGTTGTGGCACTTCTGCACTCCCTTTGGGATGCCTTTGGCAGATGAAGTAAGCCTGGAACTCAGGGCTTCCTGGTTAAAGAAATCCAAGCCCTAGGCTGAACCCTAACCCTAACCCTAGGCAGATAAATCAGCCCAGGTATAGGGATGGTGCCAAGGAAAAAGCTGTGAAAGCTGCCATGTTGTTGCACTTTTGTACTCCCCTTGGGATGCCTTGAACAGCTGCAGTGTGCCTGGAGCTAAGGGCTTCCTAGTTTCAAAAATCCTAGCCCTAGGCCTAAGCCTAACAGTAACCCTGGGAAAGTAAATCAGCCTGATGTTAGGCTTCTTGCCAAGGAAAAAGCCGTGAAAGCAGCCATGTTGTGGCACTTCTGCACTCCCTTTGGGATGCCTTTGGCAGATGAAGTAAGCCTGGAACTCAGGGCTTCCTGGTTAAAGAAATCCAAGCCCTAGGCTGAACCCTAACCCTAACCCTAGGCAGATAAATCAGCCTAGGTATAGGGATGGTGCCAAGGAAAAAGCTGTGAAAGCTGCCATGTTGTTGCACTTTTGTACTCCCCTTGGGATGCCTTGAACAGCTGCAGTGTGCCTGGAGCTAAGGGCTTCCTAGTTTCAAAAATCCTAGCCCTAGGCCTAAGCCTAACAGTAACCCTGGGAAAGTAAATCAGCCTGATGTTAGGCTTCTTGCCAAGGAAAAAGCCGTGAAAGCAGCCATGTTGTGGCACTTTTGCACTCCCTTTTGGATGCCTTTCACAGCTCCAGTGTGCCTGGAACTCAGGGCTTCCTGATTTTAAAAATCCTAGCCCTAGGCCGAACCCCAACCCTAAGACGAGAAAGGCAAATCAGCCAGGAATTAGGCATGTCCCCAAGGAAAAAGCTGTGGAGGCAGGCATGTTGTGGTACTTTTGCGCTCTTCTTGGCTAGTCCTTCGCAGCTGCTGTGTTCTTGGAACTCAGGGCTTTCTGGTTAATAGAACCCTTACCCTAGGCGTAACTCAAACCTTAACCCTAGGAAGGAAAATCAACCTATGGTTCGGGATGGTCTCATGGAAATATCAGTGGTGGCAGCCAAGTTGCGTCACTTTTGCGCTGCCCTTGGGATGCCTTTCGCAGCTGCAGTGTGCCTGGAGCCCAGGGCTTCCTGGTTTTAAAAGTCCTAGGCCTAAGCCTAACAGTAACCCTAGGAAGGTAAATCAGCCGGGTATTAGGGTTCTTCCTAAGGGAAAAGCCGTGAAAGCAGCCATGTTGTGGCACTTCTGCACTCCCTTTGGGATGCCTTTGGCAGATGAAGTAAGCCTGGAACTCAGGGCTTCCTGGTTAAAGAAATCCAAGCCCTAGGCTGAACCCTAACCCTAACCCTAGGCAGATAAATCAGCCCAGGTATAGGGATGGTGCCAAGGAAAAAGCTGTGAAAGCTGCCATGTTGTTGCACTTTTGTACTCCCCTTGGGATGCCTTGGACAGCTGCAGTGTGCCTGGAGCTAAGGGCTTCCTAGTTTCAAAAATCCTAGCCCTAGGCCTAAGCCTAACAGTAACCCTGGGAAAGTAAATCAGCCTGATGTTAGGCTTCTTGCCAAGGAAAAAGCCGTGAAAGCAGCCATGTTGTGGCACTTCTGCACTCCCTTTGGGATGCCTTTGGCAGATGAAGTAAGCCTGGAACTCAGGGCTTCCTGGTTAAAGAAATCCAAGCCCTAGGCTGAACCCTAACCCTAACCCTAGGCAGATAAATCAGCCTAGGTATAGGGATGGTGCCAAGGAAAAAGCTGTGAAAGCTGCCATGTTGTTGCACTTTTGTACTCCCCTTGGGATGCCTTGAACAGCTGCAGTGTGCCTGGAGCTAAGGGCTTCCTAGTTTCAAAAATCCTAGCCCTAGGCCTAAGCCTAACAGTAACCCTGGGAAAGTAAATCAGCCTGATGTTAGGCTTCTTGCCAAGGAAAAAGCCGTGAAAGCAGCCATGTTGTGGCACTTTTGCACTCCCTTTTGGATGCCTTTCACAGCTCCAGTGTGCCTGGAACTCAGGGCTTCCTGATTTTAAAAATCCTAGCCCTAGGCCGAACCCCAACCCTAAGACGAGAAAGGCAAATCAGCCAGGAATTAGGCATGTCCCCAAGGAAAAAGCTGTGGAGGCAGGCATGTTGTGGTACTTTTGCGCTCTTCTTGGCTAGTCCTTCGCAGCTGATGTGTTCTTGGAACTCAGGGCTTTCTGGTTAATAGAACCCTTACCCTAGGCGTAACTCAAACCTTAACCCTAGGAAGGAAAATCATCCTATGGTTCGGGATGGTCTCATGGAAATATCAGTGGTGGCAGCCAAGTTGCGTCACTTTTGCGCTCCCCTTGGGATGCCTTTCGCAGCTGCAGTGTGCCTGGAGCCCAGGGCTTCCTGGTTTTAAAAGTCCTAGGCCTAAGCCTAACAGTAACCCTAGGAAGGTAAATCAGCCGGGTATTAGGGTTCTTCCTAAGGGAAAAGCCGTGAAAGCAGCCATGTTGTGGCACTTCTGCACTCCCTTTGGGATGCCTTTGGCAGATGAAGTAAGCCTGGAACTCAGGGCTTCCTGGTTAAAAAAAATTCAAGCCCTAGGCTGAACCCTAACCCTAACCCTAGGCAGATAAATCAGCCTAGGTATAGGGATGGTGCCAAGGAAAAAGCTGTGAAAGCTGCCATGTTGTTGCACTTTTGTACTCCCCTTGGGATGCCTTGAACAGCTGCAGTGTGCCTGGAGCTAAGGGCTTCCTAGTTTTAAAAATCCTAGCCCTAGGCCTAAGCCTAACAGTAACCCTGGGAAGGCAAATCAGCCTGGTGTTAGGCTTCTTGCCAAGGAAAAAGCCGTGAAAGCAGCCATGTTGTGGCACTTTTGCACTCCCTTTTGGATGCCTTTCACAGCTCCAGTGTGCCTGGAACTCAGGGCTTCCTGCTTTTAAAAATCCTAGCCCTAGGCCGAACCCCAACCCTAAGACGAGAAAGGCAAATCAGCCAGGAATTAGGCATGTCCCCAAGGAAAAAGCTGTGGAGGCAGGCATGTTGTGGTACTTTTGCGCTCTTCTTGGCTAGTCCTTCGCAGCTGCTGTGTTCTTGGAACTCAGGGCTTTCTGGTTAATAGAACCCTTACCCTAGGCGTAACTCAAACCTTAACCCTAGGAAGGAAAATCAACCTATGGTTCGGGATGGTCTCATGGAAATATCAGTGGTGGCAGCCAAGTTGCGTCACTTTTGCGCTCCCCTTGGGATGCCTTTCGCAGCTGCAGTGTGCCTGGAGCCCAGGGCTTCCTGGTTTTAAAAGTCCTAGGCCTAAGCCTAACAGTAACCCTAGGAAGGTAAATCAGCCGGGTATTAGGGTTCTTCCTAAGGGAAAAGCCGTGAAAGCAGCCATGTTGTTGCACTTTTGTAGTCCCCTTGGGATGCCTTGAACAGCTGCAGTGTGCCTGGAGCTAAGGGCTTCCTAGTTTCAAAAATCCTAGCCCTAGGCCTAAGCCTAACAGTAACCCTGGGAAGGTAAATCAGCCTTATGTTAGGCTTCTTGCCAAGGAAAAAGCCGTGAAAGCAGCCATGTTGTGGCACTTCTGCACTCCCTTTGGGATGCCTTTGGCAGATGAAGTAAGCCTGGAACTCAGGGCTTCCTGGTTAAAGAAATCCAAGCCCTAGGCTGAACCCTAACCCTAACCCTAGGCAGATAAATCAGCCTAGGTATAGGGATGGTGCCAAGGAAAAAGCTGTGAAAGCTGCCATGTTGTTGCACTTTTGTACTCCCCTTGGGATGCCTTGAACAGCTGCAGTGTGCCTGGAGCTAAGGGCTTCCTAGTTTCAAAAATCCTAGCCCTAGGCCTAAGCCTAACAGTAACCCTGGGAAAGTAAATCAGCCTGGTGTTAGGCTTCTTGCCAAGAAAAAGCTGTGAAAGCTGCCATGTTGTTGCACTTTTGTACTCCCCTTGGGATGCCTTGAACAGCTGCAGTGTGCCTGGAGCTAAGGGCCTCCTAGTTTCAAAAATCCTAGCCCTAGGCCTAAGCCTAACAGTAACCCTGGGAAA
Organism: Ammospiza caudacuta; assembly: GCF_027887145.1. NCBI lineage: Eukaryota > Metazoa > Chordata > Aves > Passeriformes > Passerellidae > Ammospiza > Ammospiza caudacuta. The sequence goes on along the minus strand of NW_026682940.1, from coordinate 116,196 downwards.
GTAAATCAGCCTGGTGTTAGGCTTCTTGCCAAGGAAAAAGCCGTGAAAGCAGCCATGTTGTGGCACTTTTGCACTCCCTTTTGGATGCCTTTCACAGCTGCAGTGTGCCTGGAACTCAGGGCTTCCTGCTTTTAAAAATCCTGGCCCTAAGCCGAACCGCAACCCTAAGACGAGAAAGGCAAATCAGCCAGGAATTAGGCATGTCCCCAAGGAAAAAGCTGTGGAGGCAGGCATGTTGTGGTACTTTTGCGCTCTTCTTGGCTAGTCCTTCGCAGCTGCTGTGTTCTTGGAACTCAGGGCTTTCTGGTTAATAGAACCCTTACCCTAGGCGTAACTCAAACCTTAACCCTAGGAAGGAAAATCAGCCTATGGTTCGGGATGGTCTCATGGAAATATCAGTGGTGGCAGCCAAGTTGCGTCACTTTTGCGCTCTCCTTGGGATGCCTTTTGCAGCTGCAGTGTGCCTGGAGCCCAGGGCTTCCTGGTTTTAAAAGTCCTAGGCCTAAGCCTAACAGTAACCCTAGGAAGGTAAATCAGCCGGGTATTAGGGTTCTTCCTAAGGGAAAAGCCGTGAAAGCAGCCATGTTGTGGCACTTCTGCACTCCCTTTGGGATGCCTTTGGCAGATGAAGTAAGCCTGGAACTCAGGGCTTCCTGGTTAAAGAAATCCAAGCCCTAGGCTGAACCCTAACCCTAACCCTAGGCAGATAAATCAGCCTAGGTATAGGGATGGTGCCAAGGAAAAAGCTGTGAAAGCTGCCATGTTGTTGCACTTTTGTACTCCCCTTGGGATGCCTTGAACAGCTGCAGTGTGCCTGGAGCTAAGGGCTTCCTAGTTTCAAAAATCCTAGCCCTAGGCCTAAGCCTAACAGTAACCCTGGGAAAGTAAATCAGCCTGATGTTAGGCTTCTTGCCAAGGAAAAAGCCGTGAAACAGCCATGTTGTGGCACTTTTGCACTCCCTTTTGGATGCCTTTCACAGCTCCAGTGTGCCTGGAACTCAGGGCTTCCTGATTTTAAAAATCCTAGCCCTAGGCCGAACCCCAACCCTAAGACGAGAAAGGCAAATCAGCCAGGAATTAGGCATGTCCCCAAGGAAAAAGCTGTGGAGGCAGGCATGTTGTGGTACTTTTGCGCTCTTCTTGGCTAGTCCTTCGCAGCTGCTGTGTTCTTGGAACTCAGGGCTTTCTGGTTAATAGACCCTTACCCTAGGCGTAACTCAAACCTTAACCCTAGGAAGGAAAATCAGCCTATGGTTCGGGATGGTCTCATGGAAATATCAGTGGTGGCAGCCAAGTTGCGTCACTTTTGCGCTCCCCTTGGGATGCCTTTCGCAGCTGCAGTGTGCCTGGAGCCCAGGGCTTCCTGGTTTTAAAAGTCCTAGGCCTAAGCCTAACAGTAACCCTAGGAAGGTAAATCAGCCGGGTATTAGGGTTCTTCCTAAGGGAAAAGCCGTGAAAGCAGCCATGTTGTGGCACTTCTGCACTCCCTTTGGGATGCCTTTGGCAGATGAAGTAAGCCTGGAACTCAGGGCTTCCTGGTTAAAGAAATCCAAGCCCTAGGCTGAACCCTAACCCTAACCCTAGGCAGATAAATCAGCCTAGGTATAGGGATGGTGCCAAGGAAAAAGCTGTGAAAGCTGCCATGTTGTTGCACTTTTGTACTCCCCTTGGGATGCCTTGAACAGCTGCAGTGTGCCTGGAGCCCAGGGCTTCCTAGTTTCAAAAATCCTAGCCCTAGGCCTAAGCCTAACAGCAACCCTGGGAAAGTATGTCAGCCTGGTGTTAGGCTTCTTGCCAAGGAAAAAGCCGTGAAAGCAGCCATGTTGTGGCACTTTTGCACTCCCTTTTGGATGCCTTTCACAGCTCCAGTGTGCCTGGAACTCAGGGCTTCCTGCTTTTAAAAATCCTAGCCCTAGGCCGAACCCCAACCCTAAGACGAGAAAGGCAAATCAGCCAGGAATTAGGCATGTCCCCAAGGAAAAAGCTGTGGAGGCAGGCATGTTGTGGTACTTTTGCGCTCTTCTTGGCTAGTCCTTCGCAGCTGCTGTGTTCTTGGAACTCAGGGCTTTCTGGTTAATAGACCCATACCCTAGGCGTAACTCAAACCTTAACCCTAGGAAGGAAAATCAGCCTATGGTTCGGGATGGTCTCATGGAAATATCAGTGGTGGCAGCCAAGTTGCGTCACTTTTGCGCTCCCCTTGGGATGCCTTTTGCAGCTGCAGTGTGCCTGGAGCCCAGGGCTTCCTGGTTTTAAAAGTCCTAGGCCTAAGCCTAACAGTAACCCTAGGAAGGTAAATCAGCCGGGTATTAGGGTTCTTCCTAAGGGAAAAGCCGTGAAAGCAGCCATGTTGTGGCACTTCTGCACTCCCTTTGGGATGCCTTTGGCAGATGAAGTAAGCCTGGAACTCAGGGCTTCCTGGTTAAAGAAATTCAAGCCCTAGGCTGAACCCTAACCCTAACCCTAGGCAGATAAATCAGCCTAGGTATAGGGATGGTGCCAAGGAAAAAGCTGTGAAAGCTGCCATGTTGTTGCACTTTTGTACTCCCCTTGGGATGCCTTGAACAGCTGCAGTGTGCCTGGAGCTAAGGGCTTCCTAGTTTTAAAAATCGTAGCCCTAGGCTTAAGCCTAATAGTAACCCTGGGAAGGTAAGTCAGCCTGGTGTTAGGCGTCTTGCCAAGGAAAAAGCAGTGAAAGCAGCCATGTTGTGGCACTTTTGCACTCCCTTTTGGATGCCTTTCACAGCTCCAGTGTGCCTGGAACTCAGGGCTTCCTGCTTTTAAAAATCCTAGCCCTAGGCCGAACCCCAACCCTATGACGAGAAAGGCAAATCAGCCAGGAATTAGGCATGTCCCCAAGGAAAAAGCTGTGGAGGCAGGCATGTTGTGGTACTTTTGCGCTCTTCTTGGCTAGTCCTTCGCAGCTGCTGTGTTCTTGGAACTCAGGGCTTTCTGGTTAATAGAACCCTTACCCTAGGCGTAACTCAAACCTTAACCCTAGGAAGGAAAATCAAGCTATGGTTCGGGATGGTCTCATGGAAATATCAGTGGTGGCAGCCAAGTTGCGTCACTTTTGCGCTCCCCTTGGGATGCCTTTCGCAGCTGCAGTGTGCCTGGGGCCCAGGGCTTCCTGGTTTTAAAAGTCCTAGGCCTAAGCCTAACAGTAACCCTAGGAAGGTAAATCAGCCGGGTATTAGGGTTCTTCCTAAGGGAAAAGCCGTGAAAGCAGCCATGTTGTGGCACTTCTGCACTCCCTTTGGGATGCCTTTGGCAGATGAAGTAAGCCTGGAACTCAGGGCTTCCTGGTTAAAGAAATCCAAGCCCTAGGCTGAACCCTAACCCTAACCCTAGGCAGATAAATCAGCCCAGGTATAGGGATGGTGCCAAGGAAAAAGCTGTGAAAGCTGCCATGTTGTTGCACTTTTGTACTCCCCTTGGGATGCCTTGAACAGCTGCAGTGTGCCTGGAGCTAAGGGCTTCCTAGTTTCAAAAATCCTAGCCCTAGGCCTAAGCCTAACAGTAACCCTGGGAAAGTAAATCAGCCTGATGTTAGGCTTCTTGCCAAGGAAAAAGCCGTGAAAGCAGCCATGTTGTGGCACTTCTGCACTCCCTTTGGGATGCCTTTGGCAGATGAAGTAAGCCTGGAACTCAGGGCTTCCTGGTTAAAGAAATCCAAGCCCTAGGCTGAACCCTAACCCTAACCCTAGGCAGATAAATCAGCCTAGGTATAGGGATGGTGCCAAGGAAAAAGCTGTGAAAGCGGCCATGTTGTTGCACTTTTGTACTCCCCTTGGGATGCCTTGAACAGCTGCAGTGTGCCTGGAGCTAAGGGCTTCCTAGTTTCAAAAATCCTAGCCCTAGGCCTAAGCCTAACAGTAACCCTGGGAAAGTAAATCAGCCTGATGTTAGGCTTCTTGCCAAGGAAAAAGCCGTGAAAGCAGCCATGTTGTGGCACTTTTGCACTCCCTTTTGGATGCCTTTCACAGCTCCAGTGTGCCTGGAACTCAGGGCTTCCTGATTTTAAAAATCCTAGCCCTAGGCCGAACCCCAACCCTAAGACGAGAAAGGCAAATCAGCCAGGAATTAGGCATGTCCCCAAGGAAAAAGCTGTGGAGGCAGGCATGTTGTGGTACTTTTGCGCTCTTCTTGGCTAGTCCTTCGCAGCTGCTGTGTTCTTGGAACTCAGGGCTTGCTGGTTAATAGAACCCTTACCCTAGGCGTAACTCAAACCTTAACCCTAGGAAGGAAAATCAGCCTATGGTTCGGGATGGTCTCATGGAAATATCAGTGGTGGCAGCCAAGTTGCGTCACTTTTGCGCTCCCCTTGGGATGCCTTTCGCAGCTGCAGTGTGCCTGGAGCCCAGGGCTTCCTGGTTTTAAAAGTCCTAGGCCTAAGCCTAACAGTAACCCTAGGAAGGTAAATCAGCCGGGTATTAGGGTTCTTCCTAAGGGAAAAGCCGTGAAAGCAGCCATGTTGTGGCACTTCTGCACTCCCTTTGGGATGCCTTTGGCAGATGAAGTAAGCCTGGAACTCAGGGCTTCCTGGTTAAAGAAATCCAAGCCCTAGGCTGAACCCTAACCCTAACCCTAGGCAGATAAATCAGCCTAGGTATAGGGATGGTGCCAAGGAAAAAGCTGTGAAAGCTGCCATGTTGTTGCACTTTTGTACTCCCCTTGGGATGCCTTGAACAGCTGCAGTGTGCCTGGAGCTAAGGGCTTCCTAGTTTCAAAAATCCTAGCCCTAGGCCTAAGCCTAACAGTAACCCTGGGAAAGTATGTCAGCCTGGTGTTAGGCTTCTTGCCAAGGAAAAAGCCGTGAAAGCAGCCATGTTGTGGCACTTTTGCACTCCCTTTTGGATGCCTTTCACAGCTCCAGTGTGCCTGGAACTCAGGGCTTCCTGCTTTTAAAAATCCTAGCCCTAGGCCGAACCCCAACCCTAAGACGAGAAAGGCAAATCAGCCAGGAATTAGGCATGTCCCCAAGGAAAAAGCTGTGGAGGCAGGCATGTTGTGGTACTTTTGCGCTCTTCTTGGCTAGTCCTTCGCAGCTGCTGTGTTCTTGGAACTCAGGGCTTTCTGGTTAATAGAACCCTTACCCTAGGCGTAACTCAAACCTTAACCCTAGGAAGGAAAATCAACCTATGGTTCGGGATGGTCTCATGGAAATATCAGTGGTGGCAGCCAAGTTGCGTCACTTTTGCGCTCTCCTTGGGATGCCTTTCGCAGCTGCAGTGTGCCTGGAGCCCAGGGCTTCCTGGTTTTAAAAGTCCTAGGCCTAAGCCTAACAGTAACCCTAGGAAGGTAAATCAGCCGGGTATTAGGGTTCTTCCTAAGGGAAAAGCCGTGAAAGCAGCCATGTTGTGGCACTTCTGCACTCCCTTTGGGATGCCTTTGGCAGATGAAGTAAGCCTGGAACTCAGGGCTTCCTGGTTAAAGAAATCCAAGCCCTAGGCTGAACCCTAACCCTAACCCTAGGCAGATAAATCAGCCTAGGTATAGGGATGGTGCCAAGGAAAAAGCTGTGAAAGCTGCCATGTTGTTGCACTTTTGTACTCCCCTTGGGATGCCTTGAACAGCTGCAGTGTGCCTGGAGCTAAGGGCTTCCTAGTTTCAAAAATCCTAGCCCTAGGCCTAAGCCTAACAGTAACCCTGGGAAGGCAAATCAGCCTGATGTTAGGCTTCTTGCCAAGGAAAAAGCCGTGAAACAGCCATGTTGTGGCACTTTTGCACTCCCTTTTGGATGCCTTTCACAGCTCCAGTGTGCCTGGAACTCAGGGCTTCCTGATTTTAAAAATCCTAGCCCTAGGCCGAACCCCAACCCTAAGACGAGAAAGGCAAATCAGCCAGGAATTAGGCATGTCCCCAAGGAAAAAGCTGTGGAGGCAGGCATGTTGTGGTACTTTTGCGCTCTTCTTGGCTAGTCCTTCGCAGCTGCTGTGTTCTTGGAACTCAGGGCTTTCTGGTTAATAGAACCCTTACCCTAGGCGTAACTCAAACCTTAACCCTAGGAAGGAAAATCAGCCTATGGTTCGGGATGGTCTCATGGAAATATCAGTGGTGGCAGCCAAGTTGCGTCACTTTTGCGCTCCCCTTGGGATGCCTTTCGCAGCTGCAGTGTGCCTGGAGCCCAGGGCTTCCTGGTTTTAAAAGTCCTAGGCCTAAGCCTAACAGTAACCCTAGGAAGGTAAATCAGCCGGGTATTAGGGTTCTTCCTAAGGGAAAAGCCGTGAAAGCAGCCATGTTGTGGCACTTCTGCACTCCCTTTGGGATGCCTTTGGCAGATGAAGTAAGCCTGGAACTCAGGGCTTCCTGGTTAAAAAAATCCAAGCCCTCGGCTGAACCCTAACCCTAACCCTAGGCAGATAAATCAGCCTAGGTATAGGGATGGTGCCAAGGAAAAAGCTGTGAAAGCTGCCATGTTGTTGCACTTTTGTACTCCCCTTGGGATGCCTTGAACAGCTGCAGTGTGCCTGGAGCCCAGGGCTTCCTAGTTTCAAAAATCCTAGCCCTAGGCCTAAGCCTAACAGCAACCCTGGGAAAGTAAATCAGCCTGGTGTTAGGCTTCTTGCCAAGGAAAAAGCCGTGAAAGCAGCCATGTTGTGGCACTTTTGCACTCCCTTTTGGATGCCTTTCACAGCTCCAGTGTGCCTGGAACTCAGGGCTTCCTGCTTTTAAAAATCCTAGCCCTAGGCCGAACCCCAACCCTAAGACGAGAAAGGCAAATCAGCCAGGAATTAGGCATGTCCCCAAGGAAAAAGCTGTGGAGGCAGGCATGTTGTGGTACTTTTGCGCTCTTCTTGGCTAGTCCTTCGCAGCTGCTGTGTTCTTGGAACTCAGGGCTTTCTGGTTAATAGACCCATACCCTAGGCGTAACTCAAACCTTAACCCTAGGAAGGAAAATCAGCCTATGGTTCGGGATGGTCTCATGGAAATATCAGTGGTGGCAGCCAAGTTGCGTCACTTTTGCGCTCCCCTTGGGATGCCTTTTGCAGCTGCAGTGTGCCTGGAGCCCAGGGCTTCCTGGTTTTAAAAGTCCTAGGCCTAAGCCTAACAGTAACCCTAGGAAGGTAAATCAGCCGGGTATTAGGGTTCTTCCTAAGGGAAAAGCCGTGAAAGCAGCCATGTTGTGGCACTTCTGCACTCCCTTTGGGATGCCTTTGGCAGATGAAGTAAGCCTGGAACTCAGGGCTTCCTGGTTAAAGAAATTCAAGCCCTAGGCTGAACCCTAACCCTAACCCTAGGCAGATAAATCAGCCTAGGTATAGGGATGGTGCCAAGGAAAAAGCTGTGAAAGCTGCCATGTTGTTGCACTTTTGTACTCCCCTTGGGATGCCTTGAACAGCTGCAGTGTGCCTGGAGCTAAGGGCTTCCTAGTTTTAAAAATCGTAGCCCTAGGCTTAAGCCTAATAGTAACCCTGGGAAGGTAAGTCAGCCTGGTGTTAGGCGTCTTGCCAAGGAAAAAGCCGTGAAAGCAGCCATGTTGTGGCACTTTTGCAATCCCTTTTGGATGCCTTTCACAGCTCCAGTGTGCCTGGAACTCAGGGCTTCCTGCTTTTAAAAATCCTAGCCCTAGGCCGAACCCCAACCCTATGACGAGAAAGGCAAATCAGCCAGGAATTAGGCATGTCCCCAAGGAAAAAGCTGTGGAGGCAGGCATGTTGTGGTACTTTTGCGCTCTTCTTGGCTAGTCCTTCGCAGCTGCTGTGTTCTTGGAACTCAGGGCTTTCTGGTTAATAGAACCCTTACCCTAGGCGTAACTCAAACCTTAACCCTAGGAAGGAAAATCAAGCTATGGTTCGGGATGGTCTCATGGAAATATCAGTGGTGGCAGCCAAGTTGCGTCACTTTTGCGCTCCCCTTGGGATGCCTTTCGCAGCTGCAGTGTGCCTGGGGCCCAGGGCTTCCTGGTTTTAAAAGTCCTAGGCCTAAGCCTAACAGTAACCCTAGGAAGGTAAATCAGCCGGGTATTAGGGTTCTTCCTAAGGGAAAAGCCGTGAAAGCAGCCATGTTGTGGCACTTCTGCACTCCCTTTGGGATGCCTTTGGCAGATGAAGTAAGCCTGGAACTCAGGGCTTCCTGGTTAAAGAAATCCAAGCCCTAGGCTGAACCCTAACCCTAACCCTAGGCAGATAAATCAGCCCAGGTATAGGGATGGTGCCAAGGAAAAAGCTGTGAAAGCTGCCATGTTGTTGCACTTTTGTACTCCCCTTGGGATGCCTTGAACAGCTGCAGTGTGCCTGGAGCTAAGGGCTTCCTAGTTTCAAAAATCCTAGCCCTAGGCCTAAGCCTAACAGTAACCCTGGGAAAGTAAATCAGCCTGATGTTAGGCTTCTTGCCAAGGAAAAAGCCGTGAAAGCAGCCATGTTGTGGCACTTCTGCACTCCCTTTGGGATGCCTTTGGCAGATGAAGTAAGCCTGGAACTCAGGGCTTCCTGGTTAAAGAAATCCAAGCCCTAGGCTGAACCCTAACCCTAACCCTAGGCAGATAAATCAGCCTAGGTATAGGGATGGTGCCAAGGAAAAAGCTGTGAAAGCGGCCATGTTGTTGCACTTTTGTACTCCCCTTGGGATGCCTTGAACAGCTGCAGTGTGCCTGGAGCTAAGGGCTTCCTAGTTTCAAAAATCCTAGCCCTAGGCCTAAGCCTAACAGTAACCCTGGGAAAGTAAATCAGCCTGATGTTAGGCTTCTTGCCAAGGAAAAAGCCGTGAAAGCAGCCATGTTGTGGCACTTTTGCACTCCCTTTTGGATGCCTTTCACAGCTCCAGTGTGCCTGGAACTCAGGGCTTCCTGATTTTAAAAATCCTAGCCCTAGGCCGAACCCCAACCCTAAGACGAGAAAGGCAAATCAGCCAGGAATTAGGCATGTCCCCAAGGAAAAAGCTGTGGAGGCAGGCATGTTGTGGTACTTTTGCGCTCTTCTTGGCTAGTCCTTCGCAGCTGCTGTGTTCTTGGAACTCAGGGCTTGCTGGTTAATAGAACCCTTACCCTAGGCGTAACTCAAACCTTAACCCTAGGAAGGAAAATCAGCCTATGGTTCGGGATGGTCTCATGGAAATATCAGTGGTGGCAGCCAAGTTGCGTCACTTTTGCGCTCCCCTTGGGATGCCTTTCGCAGCTGCAGTGTGCCTGGAGCCCAGGGCTTCCTGGTTTTAAAAGTCCTAGGCCTAAGCCTAACAGTAACCCTAGGAAGGTAAATCAGCCGGGTATTAGGGTTCTTGCTAAGGGAAAAGCCGTGAAAGCAGCCATGTTGTGGCACTTTTGTAGTCCCCTTGGGATGCCTTGAACAGCTGCAGTGTGCCTGGAGCTAAGGGCTTCCTAGTTTCAAAAATCCTAGCCCTAGGCCTAAGCCTAACAGTAACCCTGGGAAGGTAAATCAGCCTTATGTTAGGCTTCTTGCCAAGGAAAAAGCCGTGAAAGCAGCCATGTTGTGGCACTTCTGCACTCCCTTTGGGATGCCTTTGGCAGATGAAGTAAGCCTGGAACTCAGGGCTTCCTGGTTAAAGAAATTCAAGCCCTAGGCTGAACCCTAACCCTAACCCTAGGCAGATAAATCAGCCTAGGTATAGGGATGGTGCCAAGGAAAAAGCTGTGAAAGCTGCCATGTTGTTGCACTTTTGTACTCCCCTTGGGATGCCTTGAACAGCTGCAGTGTGCCTGGAGCCCAGGGCTTCCTAGTTTTAAAAATCCTAGCCCTAGGCCTAAGCCTAACAGTAACCCTGGGAAGGCAAATCAGCCTGGTGTTAGGCTTCTTGCCAAGGAAAAAGCCGTGAAAGCAGCCATGTTGTGGCACTTTTGCACTCCCTTTTGGATGCCTTTCACAGCTCCAGTGTGCCTGGAACTCAGGGCTTCCTGATTTTAAAAATCCTAGCCCTAGGCCGAACCGCAACCCTAAGACGAGAAAGGCAAATCAGCCAGGAATTACGCATGTCCCCAAGGAAAAAGCTGTGGAGGCAGGCATGTTGTGGTACTTTTGCGCTCTTCTTGGCTAGTCCTTCGCAGCTGCTGTGTTCTTGGAACTCAGGGCTTTCTGGTTAATAGAACCCTTACCCTAGGCGTAACTCAAACCTTAACCCTAGGAAGGAAAATCAACCTATGGTTCGGGATGGTCTCATGGAAATATCAGTGGTGGCAGCCAAGTTGCGTCACTTTTGCGCTCCCCTTGGGATGCCTTTCGCAGCTGCAGTGTGCCTGGAGCCCAGGGCTTCCTGGTTTTAAAAGTCCTAGGCCTAAGCCTAACAGTAACCCTAGGAAGGTAAATCAGCCGGGTATTAGGGTTCTTCCTAAGGGAAAAGCCGTGAAAGCAGCCATGTTGTTGCACTTTTGTAGTCCCCTTGGGATGCCTTGAACAGCTGCAGTGTGCCTGGAGCTAAGGGCTTCCTAGTTTCAAAAATCCTAGCCCTAGGCCTAAGCCTAACAGTAACCCTGGGAAGGTAAATCAGCCTTATGTTAGGCTTCTTGCCAAGGAAAAAGCCGTGAAAGCAGCCATGTTGTGGCACTTCTGCACTCCCTTTGGGATGCCTTTGGCAGATGAAGTAAGCCTGGAACTCAGGGCTTCCTGGTTAAAGAAATCCAAGCCCTAGGCTGAACCCTAACCCTAACCCTAGGCAGATAAATCAGCCTAGGTATAGGGATGGTGCCAAGGAAAAAGCTGTGAAAGCTGCCATGTTGTTGCACTTTTGTACTCCCCTTGGGATGCCTTGAACAGCTGCAGTGTGCCTGGAGCTAAGGGCTTCCTAGTTTCAAAAATCCTAGCCCTAGGCCTAAGCCTAACAGTAACCCTGGGAAAGTAAATCAGCCTGGTGTTAGGCTTCTTGCCATGGAAAAAGCTGTGAAAGCTGCCATGTTGTTGCACTTTTGTACTCCCCTTGGGATGCCTTGAACAGCTGCAGTGTGCCTGGAGCTAAGGGCTTCCTAGTTTCAAAAATCCTAGCCCTAGGCCTAAGCCTAACAGTAACCCTGGGAAAGTAAATCAGCCTGGTGTTAGGCTTCTTGCCAAGGAAAAAGCTGTGAAAGCTGCCATGTTGTTGCACTTTTGTACTCCCCTTGGGATGCCTTGAACAGCTGCAGTGTGCCTGGAGCTAAGGGCTTCCTAGTTTTAAAAATCCTAGCCCTAGGCCTAAGCCTAATAGTAACCCTGGGAAGGTAAGTCAGCCTGGTGTTAGGCGTCTTGCCAAGGAACAAGCCGTGAAAGCAGCCATGTTGTGGCACTTCTGCACTCCCTTTTGGATGCCTTTCACAGCTCCAGTGTGCCTGGAACTCAGGGCTTCCTGCTTTTAAAAATCCTAGCCCTAGGCCGAACCCCAACCCTATGACGAGAAAGGCAAATCAGCCAGGAATTAGGCATGTCCCCAAGGAAAAAGCTGTGGAGGCAGGCATGTTGTGGTACTTTTGCGCTCTTCTTGGCTAGTCCTTCGCAGCTGCTGTGTTCTTGGAACTCAGGGCTTTCTGGTAAATAGAGCCCTTACCCTAGGCGTAACTCAAACCTTAACCCTAGGAAGGAAAATCAGCCTATGGTTCGGGATGGTCTCATGGAAATATCAGTGGTGGCAGCCAAGTTGCGTCACTTTTGCGCTCCCCTTGGGATGCCTTTCGCAGCTGCAGTGTGCCTGGAGCCCAGGGCTTCCTGGTTTTAAAAGTCCTAGGCCTAAGCCTAACAGTAACCCTAGGAAGGTAAATCAGCCGGGTATTAGGGTTCTTCCTAAGGGAAAAGCCGTGAAAGCAGCCATGTTGTGGCACTTCTGCACTCCCTTTGGGATGCCTTTGGCAGATGAAGTAAGCCTGGAACTCAGGGCTTCCTGGTAAAAAAAATTCAAGCCCTAGGCTGAACCCTAACCCTAACCCTAGGCAGATAAATCAGCCCAGGTATAGGGATGGTGCCAAGGAAAAAGCTGTGAAAGCTGCCATGTTGTTGCACTTTTGTACTCCCCTTGGGATGCCTTGAACAGCTGCAGTGTGCCTGGAGCTAAGGGCTTCCTAGTTTCAAAAATCCTAGCCCTAGGCCTAAGCCTAACAGTAACCCTGGGAAAGTAAATCAGCCTGATGTTAGGCTTCTTGCCAAGGAAAAAGCCGTGAAAGCAGCCATGTTGTGGCACTTCTGCACTCCCTTTGGGATGCCTTTGGCAGATGAAGTAAGCCTGGAACTCAGGGCTTCCTGGTTAAAGAAATCCAAGCCCTAGGCTGAACCCTAACCCTAACCCTAGGCAGATAAATCAGCCTAGGTATAGGGATGGTGCCAAGGAAAAAGCTGTGAAAGCTGCCATGTTGTTGCACTTTTGTACTCCCCTTGGGATGCCTTGAACAGCTGCAGTGTGCCTGGAGCTAAGGGCTTCCTAGTTTCAAAAATCCTAGCCCTAGGCCTAAGCCTAACAGTAACCCTGGGAAAGTAAATCAGCCTGATGTTAGGCTTCTTGCCAAGGAAAAAGCCGTGAAAGCAGCCATGTTGTGGCACTTTTGCACTCCCTTTTGGATGCCTTTCACAGCTCCAGTGTGCCTGGAACTCAGGGCTTCCTGATTTTAAAAATCCTAGCCCTAGGCCGAACCCCAACCCTAAGACGAGAAAGGCAAATCAGCCAGGAATTAGGCATGTCCCCAAGGAAAAAGCTGTGGAGGCAGGCATGTTGTGGTACTTTTGCGCTCTTCTTGGCTAGTCCTTCGCAGCTGCTGTGTTCTTGGAACTCAGGGCTTTCTGGTTAATAGAACCCTTACCCTAGGCGTAACTCAAACCTTAACCCTAGGAAGGAAAATCATCCTATGGTTCGGGATGGTCTCATGGAAATATCAGTGGTGGCAGCCAAGTTGCGTCACTTTTGCGCTGCCCTTGGGATGCCTTTCACAGCTGCAGTGTGCCTGGAGCCCAGGGCTTCCTGGTTTTAAAAGTCCTAGGCCTAAGCCTAACAGTAACCCTAGGAAGGTAAATCAGCCGGGTATTAGGGTTCTTCCTAAGGGAAAAGCCGTGAAAGCAGCCATGTTGTGGCACTTCTGCACTCCCTTTGGGATGCCTTTGGCAGATGAAGTAAGCCTGGAACTCAGGGCTTCCTGGTTAAAAAAAATTCAAGCCCTAGGCTGAACCCTAACCCTAACCCTAGGCAGATAAATCAGCCTAGGTATAGGGATGGTGCCAAGGAAAAAGCTGTGAAAGCTGCCATGTTGTTGCACTTTTGTACTCCCCTTGGGATGCCTTGAACAGCTGCAGTGTGCCTGGAGCCCAGGGCTTCCTAGTTTTAAAAATCCTAGCCCTAGGCCTAAGCCTAACAGTAACCCTGGGAAGGCAAATCAGCCTGGTGTTAGGCTTCTTGCCAAGGAAAAAGCCGTGAAAGCAGCCATGTTGTGGCACTTTTGCACTCCCTTTTGGATGCCTTTCACAGCTCCAGTGTGCCTGGAACTCAGGGCTTCCTGCTTTTAAAAATCCTAGCCCTAGGCCGAACCGCAACCCTAAGACGAGAAAGGCAAATCAGCCAGGAATTAGGCATGTCCCCAAGGAAAAAGCTGTGGAGGCAGGCATGTTGTGGTACTTTTGCGCTCTTCTTGGCTAGTCCTTCGCAGCTGCTGTGTTCTTGGAACTCAGGGCTTTCTGGTTAATAGACCCTTACCCTAGGCGTAACTCAAACCTTAACCCTAGGAAGGAAAATCAACCTATGGTTCGGGATGGTCTCATGGAAATATCAGTGGTGGCAGCCAAGTTGCGTCACTTTTGCGCTCCCCTTGGGATGCCTTTTGCAGCTGCAGTGTGCCTGGAGCCCAGGGCTTCCTGGTTTTAAAAGTCCTAGGCCTAAGCCTAACAGTAACCCTAGGAAGGTAAATCAGCCGGGTATTAGGGCTCTTCCTAAGGGAAAAGCCGTGAAAGCAGCCATGTTGTGGCACTTCTGCACTCCCTTTGGGATGCCTTTGGCAGATGAAGTAAGCCTGGAACTCAGGGCTTCCTGGTTAAAGAAATCCAAGCCCTAGGCTGAACCCTAACCCTAACCCTAGGCAGATAAATCAGCCCAGGTATAGGGATGGTGCCAAGGAAAAAGCTGTGAAAGCTGCCATGTTGTTGCACTTTTGTACTCCCCTTGGGATGCCTTGAACAGCTGCAGTGTGCCTGGAGCTAAGGGCTTCCTAGTTTCAAAAATCCTAGCCCTAGGCCTAAGCCTAACAGTAACCCTGGGAAAGTAAATCAGCCTGATGTTAGGCTTCTTGCCAAGGAAAAAGCCGTGAAAGCAGCCATGTTGTGGCACTTCTGCACTCCCTTTGGGATGCCTTTGGCAGATGAAGTAAGCCTGGAACTCAGGGCTTCCTGGTTAAAGAAATCCAAGCCCTAGGCTGAACCCTAACCCTAACCCTAGGCAGATAAATCAGCCTAGGTATAGGGATGGTGCCAAGGAAAAAGCTGTGAAAGCTGCCATGTTGTTGCACTTTTGTACTCCCCTTGGGATGCCTTGAACAGCTGCAGTGTGCCTGGAGCTAAGGGCTTCCTAGTTTCAAAAATCCTAGCCCTAGGCCTAAGCCTAACAGTAACCCTGGGAAAGTAAATCAGCCTGGTGTTAGGCTTCTTGCCAAGGAAAAAGCTGTGAAAGCTGCCATGTTGTTGCACTTTTGTACTCCCCTTGGGATGCCTTGAACAGCTGCAGTGTGCCTGGAGCTAAGGGCTTCCTAGTTTCAAAAATCCTAGCCCTAGGCCTAAGCCTAACAGTAACCCTGGGAAGGTAAATCAGCCTGATGTTAGGCTTCTTGCCAAGGAAAAAGCCGTGAAAGCAGCCATGTTGTGGCACTTTTGCACTCCCTTTTGGATGCCTTTCACAGCTGCAGTGTGCCTGGAACTCAGGGCTTCCTGCTTTTAAAAATCCTAGCCCTAGGCCGAACCCCAACCCTAAGACGAGAAAGGCAAATCAGCCAGGAATTAGGCATGTCCCCAAGGAAAAAGCTGTGGAGGCAGGCATGTTGTGGTACTTTTGCGCTCTTCTTGGCTAGTCCTTCGCAGCTGCTGTGTTCTTGGAACTCAGGGCTTTCTGGTTAATAGACCCTTACCCTAGGCGTAACTCAAACCTTAACCCTAGGAAGGAAAATCAACCTATGGTTCGGGATGGTCTCATGGAAATATCAGTGGTGGCAGCCAAGTTGCGTCACTTTTGCGCTCCCCTTGGGATGCCTTTTGCAGCTGCAGTGTGCCTGGAGCCCAGGGCTTCCTGGTTTTAAAAGTCCTAGGCCTAAGCCTAACAGTAACCCTAGGAAGGTAAATCAGCCGGGTATTAGGGTTCTTCCTAAGGGAAAAGCCGTGAAAGCAGCCATGTTGTGGCACTTCTGCACTCCCTTTGGGATGCCTTTGGCAGATGAAGTAAGCCTGGAACTCAGGGCTTCCTGGTTAAAAAAATTCAAGCCCTAGGCTGAACCCTAACCCTAACCCTAGGCAGATAAATCAGCCTAGGTATAGGGATGGTGCCAAGGAAAAAGCTGTGAAAGCTGCCATGTTGTTGCACTTTTGTACTCCCCTTGGGATGCCTTGAACAGCTGCAGTGTGCCTGGAGCTAAGGGCTTCCTAGTTTTAAAAATCCTAGCCCTAGGCCTAAGCCTAATAGTAACCCTGGGAAGGTAAGTCAGCCTGGTGTTAGGCGTCTTGCCAAGGAACAAGCCGTGAAAGCAGCCATGTTGTGGCACTTCTGCACTCCCTTTTGGATGCCTTTCACAGCTGCAGTGTGCCTGGAACTCAGGGCTTCCTGCTTTTAAAAATCCTAGCCCTAGGCCGAACCCCAACCCTAAGACGAGAAAGGCAAATCAGCCAGGAATTAGGCATGTCCCCAAGGAAAAAGCTGTGGAGGCAGGCATGTTGTGGTACTTTTGCGCTCTTCTTGGCTAGTCCTTCGCAGCTGCTGTGTTCTTGGAACTCAGGGCTTTCTGGTTAATAGAACCCTTACCCTAGGCGTAACTCAAACCTTAACCCTAGGAAGGAAAATCAGCCTATGGTTCGGGATGGTCTCATGGAAATATCAGTGGTGGCAGCCAAGTTGCGTCACTTTTGCGCTCCCCTTGGGATGCCTTTCGCAGCTGCAGTGTGCCTGGAGCCCAGGGCTTCCTGGTTTTAAAAGTCCTAGGCCTAAGCCTAACAGTAACCCTAGGAAGGTAAATCAGCCGGGTATTAGGGTTCTTCCTAAGGGAAAAGCCGTGAAAGCAGCCATGTTGTGGCACTTCTGCACTCCCTTTGGGATGCCTTTGGCAGATGAAGTAAGCCTGGAACTCAGGGCTTCCTGGTAAAAAAAATTCAAGCTCTAGGCTGAACCCTAACCCTAACCCTAGGCAGATAAATCAGCCCAGGTATAGGGATGGTGCCAAGGAAAAAGCTGTGAAAGCTGCCATGTTGTTGCACTTTTGTACTCCCCTTGGGATGACTTGAACAGCTGCAGTGTGCCTGGAGCTAAGGGCTTCCTAGTTTCAAAAATCCTAGCCCTAGGCCTAAGCCTAACAGTAACCCTGGGAAAGTAAATCAGCCTGATGTTAGGCTTCTTGCCAAGGAAAAAGCCGTGAAAGCAGCCATGTTGTGGCACTTCTGCACTCCCTTTGGGATGCCTTTGGCAGATGAAGTAAGCCTGGAACTCAGGGCTTCCTGGTTAAAGAAATCCAAGCCCTAGGCTGAACCCTAACCCTAACCCTAGGCAGATAAATCAGCCTAGGTATAGGGATGGTGCCAAGGAAAAAGCTGTGAAAGCTGCCATGTTGTTGCACTTTTGTACTCCCCTTGGGATGCCTTGAACAGCTGCAGTGTGCCTGGAGCTAAGGGCTTCCTAGTTTCAAAAATCCTAGCCCTAGGCCTAAGCCTAACAGTAACCCTGGGAAAGTAAATCAGCCTGATGTTAGGCTTCTTGCCAAGGAAAAAGCCGTGAAAGCAGCCATGTTGTGGCACTTTTGCACTCCCTTTTGGATGCCTTTCACAGCTCCAGTGTGCCTGGAACTCAGGGCTTCCTGATTTTAAAAATCCTAGCCCTAGGCCGAACCCCAACCCTAAGACGAGAAAGGCAAATCAGCCAGGAATTAGGCATGTCCCCAAGGAAAAAGCTGTGGAGGCAGGCATGTTGTGGTACTTTTGCGCTCTTCTTGGCTAGTCCTTCGCAGCTCCTGTGTTCTTGGAACTCAGGGCTTGCTGGTTAATAGAACCCTTACCCTAGGCGTAACTCAAACCTTAACCCTAGGAAGGAAAATCAGCCTATGGTTCGGGATGGTCTCATGGAAATATCAGTGGTGGCAGCCAAGTTGCGTCACTTTTGCGCTCCCCTTGGGATGCCTTTTGCAGCTGCAGTGTGCCTGGAGCCCAGGGCTTCCTGGTTTTAAAAGTCCTAGGCCTAAGCCTAACAGTAACCCTAGGAAGGTAAATCAGCCGGGTATTAGGGTTCTTCCTAAGGGAAAAGCCGTGAAAGCAGCCATGTTGTGGCACTTCTGCACTCCCTTTGGGATGCCTTTGGCAGATGAAGTAAGCCTGGAACTCAGGGCTTCCTGGTTAAAAAAAATTCAAGCCCTAGGCTGAACCCTAACCCTAACCCTAGGCAGATAAATCAGCCTAGGTATAGGGATGGTGCCAAGGAAAAAGCTGTGAAAGCTGCCATGTTGTTGCACTTTTGTACTCCCCTTGGGATGCCTTGAACAGCTGCAGTGTGCCTGGAGCCCAGGGCTTCCTAGTTTTAAAAATCCTAGCCCTAGGCCTAAGCCTAACAGTAACCCTGGGAAGGCAAATCAGCCTGGTGTTAGGCTTCTTGCCAAGGAAAAAGCCGTGAAAGCAGCCATGTTGTGGCACTTTTGCACTCCCTTTTGGATGCCTTTCACAGCTCCAGTGTGCCTGGAACTCAGGGCTTCCTGCTTTTAAAAATCCTAGCCCTAGGCCGAACCGCAACCCTAAGACGAGAAAGGCAAATCAGCCAGGAATTAGGCATGTCCCCAAGGAAAAAGCTGTGGAGGCAGGCATGTTGTGGTACTTTTGCGCTCTTCTTGGCTAGTCCTTCGCAGCTGCTGTGTTCTTGGAACTCAGGGCTTTCTGGTTAATAGACCCTTACCCTAGGCGTAACTCAAACCTTAACCCTAGGAAGGAAAATCAACCTATGGTTCGGGATGGTCTCATGGAAATATCAGTGGTGGCAGCCAAGTTGCGTCACTTTTGCGCTCCCCTTGGGATGCCTTTTGCAGCTGCAGTGTGCCTGGAGCCCAGGGCTTCCTGGTTTTAAAAGTCCTAGGCCTAAGCCTAACAGTAACCCTAGGAAGGTAAATCAGCCGGGTATTAGGGCTCTTCCTAAGGGAAAAGCCGTGAAAGCAGCCATGTTGTGGCACTTCTGCACTCCCTTTGGGATGCCTTTGGCAGATGAAGTAAGCCTGGAACTCAGGGCTTCCTGGTTAAAAAAAATTCAAGCCCTAGGCTGAACCCTAACCCTAACCCTAGGCAGATAAATCAGCCTAGGTATAGGGATGGTGCCAAGGAAAAAGCTGTGAAAGCTGCCATGTTGTTGCACTTTTGTACTCCCCTTGGGATGCCTTGAACAGCTGCAGTGTGCCTGGAGCCCAGGGCTTCCTAGTTTTAAAAATCCTAGCCCTAGGCCTAAGCCTAACAGTAACCCTGGGAAGGCAAATCAGCCTGGTGTTAGGCTTCTTGCCAAGGAAAAAGCCGTGAAAGCAGCCATGTTGTGGCACTTTTGCACTCCCTTTTGGATGCCTTTCACAGCTCCAGTGTGCCTGGAACTCAGGGCTTCCTGCTTTTAAAAATCCTAGCCCTAGGCCGAACCGCAACCCTAAGACGAGAAAGGCAAATCAGCCAGGAATTAGGCATGTCCCCAAGGAAAAAGCTGTGGAGGCAGGCATGTTGTGGTACTTTTGCGCTCTTCTTGGGTAGTCCTTCGCAGCTGCTGTGTTCTTGGAACTCAGGGCTTTCTGGTTAATAGACCCTTACCCTAGGCGTAACTCAAACCTTAACCCTAGGAAGGAAAATCAACCTATGGTTCGGGATGGTCTCATGGAAATATCAGTGGTGGCAGCCAAGTTGCGTCACTTTTGCGCTCCCCTTGGGATGCCTTTTGCAGCTGCAGTGTGCCTGGAGCCCAGGGCTTCCTGGTTTTAAAAGTCCTAGGCCTAAGCCTAACAGTAACCCTAGGAAGGTAAATCAGCCGGGTATTAGGGTTCTTCCTAAGGGAAAAGCCGTGAAAGCAGCCATGTTGTGGCACTTCTGCACTCCCTTTGGGATGCCTTTGGCAGATGAAGTAAGCCTGGAACTCAGGGCTTCCTGGTAAAAAAAATTCAAGCCCTAGGCTGAACCCTAACCCTAACCCTAGGCAGATAAATCAGCCCAGGTATAGGGATGGTGCCAAGGAAAAAGCTGTGAAAGCTGCCATGTTGTTGCACTTTTGTACTCCCCTTGGGATGCCTTGAACAGCTGCAGTGTGCCTGGAGCTAAGGGCTTCCTAGTTTCAAAAATCCTAGCCCTAGGCCTAAGCCTAACAGTAACCCTGGGAAAGTAAATCAGCCTGATGTTAGGCTTCTTGCCAAGGAAAAAGCCGTGAAAGCAGCCATGTTGTGGCACTTCTGCACTCCCTTTGGGATGCCTTTGGCAGATGAAGTAAGCCTGGAACTCAGGGCTTCCTGGTTAAAGAAATCCAAGCCCTAGGCTGAACCCTAACCCTAACCCTAGGCAGATAAATCAGCCTAGGTATAGGGATGGTGCCAAGGAAAAAGCTGTGAAAGCTGCCATGTTGTTGCACTTTTGTACTCCCCTTGGGATGCCTTGAACAGCTGCAGTGTGCCTGGAGCCCAGGGCTTCCTAGTTTCAAAAATCCTAGCCCTAGGCCTAAGCCTAACAGTAACCCTGGGAAAGTAAATCAGCCTGATGTTAGGCTTCTTGCCAAGGAAAAAGCCGTGAAAGCAGCCATGTTGTGGCACTTTTGCACTCCCTTTTGGATGCCTTTCACAGCTCCAGTGTGCCTGGAACTCAGGGCTTCCTGATTTTAAAAATCCTAGCCCTAGGCCGAACCCCAACCCTATGATGAGAAAGGCAAATCAGCCAGGAATTAGGCATGTCCCCAAGGAAAAAGCTGTGGAGGCAGGCATGTTGTGGTACTTTTGCGCTCTTCTTGGGTAGTCCTTCGCAGCTGCTGTGTTCTTGGAACTCAGGGCTTTCTGGTTAATAGAACCCTTACCCTAGGCGTAACTCAAACCTTAACCCTAGGAAGGAAAATCAACCTATGGTTCGGGATGGTCTCATGGAAATATCAGTGGTGGCAGCCAAGTTGCGTCACTTTTGCGCTCCCCTTGGGATGCCTTTCGCAGCTGCAGTGTGCCTGGAGCCCAGGGCTTCCTGGTTTTAAAAGTCCTAGGCCTAAGCCTAACAGTAACCCTAGGAAGGTAAATCAGCCGGGTATTAGGGTTCTTCCTAAGGGAAAAGCCGTGAAAGCAGCCATGTTGTTGCACTTTTGTAGTCCCCTTGGGATGCCTTGAACAGCTGCAGTGTGCCTGGAGCTAAGGGCTTCCTAGTTTCAAAAATCCTAGCCCTAGGCCTAAGCCTAACAGTAACCCTGGGAAGGTAAATCAGCCTTATGTTAGGCTTCTTGCCAAGGAAAAAGCCGTGAAAGCAGCCATGTTGTGGCACTTCTGCACTCCCTTTGGGATGCCTTTGGCAGATGAAGTAAGCCTGGAACTCAGGGCTTCCTGGTTAAAAAAAATTCAAGCCCTAGGCTGAACCCTAACCCTAACCCTAGGCAGATAAATCAGCCTAGGTATAGGGATGGTGCCAAGGAAAAAGCTGTGAAAGCTGCCATGTTGTTGCACTTTTGTACTCCCCTTGGGATGCCTTGAACAGCTGCAGTGTGCCTGGAGCCCAGGGCTTCCTAGTTTTAAAAATCCTAGCCCTAGGCCTAAGCCTAACAGTAACCCTGGGAAGGCAAATCAGCCTGGTGTTAGGCTTCTTGCCAAGGAAAAAGCCGTGAAAGCAGCCATGTTGTGGCACTTTTGCACTCCCTTTTGGATGCCTTTCACAGCTCCAGTGTGCCTGGAACTCAGGGCTTCCTGATTTTAAAAATCCTAGCCCTAGGCCGAACCGCAACCCTAAGACGAGAAAGGCAAATCAGCCAGGAATTAGGCATGTCCCCAAGGAAAAAGCTGTGGAGGCAGGCATGTTGTGGTACTTTTGCGCTCTTCTTGGGTAGTCCTTCGCAGCTGCTGTGTTCTTGGAACTCAGGGCTTTCTGGTTAATAGACCCTTACCCTAGGCGTAACTCAAACCTTAACCCTAGGAAGGAAAATCAGCCTATGGTTCGGGATGGTCTCATGGAAATATCAGTGGTGGCAGCCAAGTTGCGTCACTTTTGCGCTCCCCTTGGGATGCCTTTTGCAGCTGCAGTGTGCCTGGAGCCCAGGGCTTCCTGGTTTTAAAAGTCCTAGGCCTAAGCCTAACAGTAACCCTAGGAAGGTAAATCAGCCGGGTATTAGGGTTCTTCCTAAGGGAAAAGCCGTGAAAGCAGCCATGTTGTGGCACTTCTGCACTCCCTTTGGGATGCCTTTGGCAGATGAAGTAAGCCTGGAACTCAGGGCTTCCTGGTAAAAAAAATTCAAGCCCTAGGCTGAACCCTAACCCTAACCCTAGGCAGATAAATCAGCCCAGGTATAGGGATGGTGCCAAGGAAAAAGCTGTGAAAGCTGCCATGTTGTTGCACTTTTGTACTCCCCTTGGGATGCCTTGAACAGCTGCAGTGTGCCTGGAGCTAAGGGCTTCCTAGTTTCAAAAATCCTAGCCCTAGGCCTAAGCCTAACAGTAACCCTGGGAAAGTAAATCAGCCTGATGTTAGGCTTCTTGCCAAGGAAAAAGCCGTGAAAGCAGCCATGTTGTGGCACTTCTGCACTCCCTTTGGGATGCCTTTGGCAGATGAAGTAAGCCTGGAACTCAGGGCTTCCTGGTTAAAGAAATCCAAGCCCTAGGCTGAACCCTAACCCTAACCCTAGGCAGATAAATCAGCCTAGGTATAGGGATGGTGCCAAGGAAAAAGCTGTGAAAGCTGCCATGTTGTTGCACTTTTGTACTCCCCTTGGGATGCCTTGAACAGCTGCAGTGTGCCTGGAGCTAAGGGCTTCCTAGTTTCAAAAATCCTAGCCCTAGGCCTAAGCCTAACAGTAACCCTGGGAAAGTAAATCAGCCTGATGTTAGGCTTCTTGCCAAGGAAAAAGCCGTGAAAGCAGCCATGTTGTGGCACTTTTGCACTCCCTTTTGGATGCCTTTCACAGCTCCAGTGTGCCTGGAACTCAGGGCTTCCTGATTTTAAAAATCCTAGCCCTAGGCCGAACCCCAACCCTATGATGAGAAAGGCAAATCAGCCAGGAATTAGGCATGTCCCCAAGGAAAAAGCTGTGGAGGCAGGCATGTTGTGGTACTTTTGCGCTCTTCTTGGCTAGTCCTTCGCAGCTGCTGTGTTCTTGGAACTCAGGGCTTTCTGGTTAATAGAACCCTTACCCTAGGCGTAACTCAAACCTTAACCCTAGGAAGGAAAATCAACCTATGGTTCGGGATGGTCTCATGGAAATATCAGTGGTGGCAGCCAAGTTGCGTCACTTTTGCGCTCCCCTTTGGATGCCTTTCGCAGCTGCAGTGTGCCTGGAGCCCAGGGCTTCCTGGTTTTAAAAGTCCTAGGCCTAAGCCTAACAGTAACCCTAGGAAGGTAAATCAGCCGGGTATTAGGGTTCTTCCTAAGGGAAAAGCCGTGAAAGCAGCCATGTTGTTGCACTTTTGTAGTCCCCTTGGGATGCCTTGAACAGCTGCAGTGTGCCTGGAGCTAAGGGCTTCCTAGTTTCAAAAATCCTAGCCCTAGGCCTAAGCCTAACAGTAACCCTGGGAAGGTAAATCAGCCTTATGTTAGGCTTCTTGCCAAGGAAAAAGCCGTGAAAGCAGCCATGTTGTGGCACTTCTGCACTCCCTTTGGGATGCCTTTGGCAGATGAAGTAAGCCTGGAACTCAGGGCTTCCTGGTTAAAGAAATCCAAGCCCTAGGCTGAACCCTAACCCTAACCCTAGGCAGATAAATCAGCCTAGGTATAGGGATGGTGCCAAGGAAAAAGCTGTGAAAGCTGCCATGTTGTTGCACTTTTGTACTCCCCTTGGGATGCCTTGAACAGCTGCAGTGTGCCTGGAGCTAAGGGCTTCCTAGTTTCAAAAATCCTAGCCCTAGGCCTAAGCCTAACAGTAACCCTGGGAAAGTAAATCAGCCTGGTGTTAGGCTTCTTGCCAAGGAAAAAGCTGTGAAAGCTGCCATGTTGTTGCACTTTTGTACTCCCCTTGGGATGCCTTGAACAGCTGCAGTGTGCCTGGAGCTAAGGGCCTCCTAGTTTCAAAAATCCTAGCCCTAGGCCTAAGCCTAACAGTAACCCTGGGAAAGTAAATCAGCCTGGTGTTAGGCTTCTTGCCAAGGAAAAAGCCGTGAAAGCAGCCATGTTGTGGCACTTTTGCACTCCCTTTTGGATGCCTTTCACAGCTGCAGTGTGCCTGGAACTCAGGGCTTCCTGCTTTTAAAAATCCTGGCCCTAGGCCGAACCGCAACCCTATGACGAGAAAGGCAAATCAGCCAGGAATTAGGCATGTCCCCAAGGAAAAAGCTGTGGAGGCAGGCATGTTGTGGTACTTTTGCGCTCTTCTTGGGTAGTCCTTCGCAGCTGCTGTGTTCTTGGAACTCAGGGCTTTCTGGTTAATAGACCCTTACCCTAGGCGTAACTCAAACCTTAACCCTAGGAAGGAAAATCAACCTATGGTTCGGGATGGTCTCATGGAAATATCAGTGGTGGCAGCCAAGTTGCGTCACTTTTGCGCTCCCCTTGGGATGCCTTTCACAGCTGCAGTGTGCCTGGAGCCCAGGGCTTCCTGGTTTTAAAAGTCCTAGGCCTAAGCCTAACAGTAACCCTAGGAAGGTAAATCAGCCGGGTATTAGGGTTCTTCCTAAGGGAAAAGCCGTGAAAGCAGCCATGTTGTGGCACTTCTGCACTCCCTTTGGGATGCCTTTGGCAGATGAAGTAAGCCTGGAACTCAGGGCTTCCTGGTTAAAGAAATTCAAGCCCTAGGCTGAACCCTAACCCTAACCCTAGGCAGATAAATCAGCCTAGGTATAGGGATGGTGCCAAGGAAAAAGCTGTGAAAGCTGCCATGTTGTTGCACTTTTGTACTCCCCTTGGGATGCCTTGAACAGCTGCAGTGTGCCTGGAGCTAAGGGCTTCCTAGTTTTAAAAATCGTAGCCCTAGGCCTAAGCCTAATAGTAACCCTGGGAAGGTAAGTCAGCCTGGTGTTAGGCGTCTTGCCAAGGAACAAGCCATGAAAGCAGCCATGTTGTGGCACTTCTGCACTCCCTTTTGGATGCCTTTCACAGCTGCAGTGTGCCTGGAACTCAGGGCTTCCTGCTTTTAAAAATCCTAGCCCTAGGCCGAACCCCAACCCTATGACGAGAAAGGCAAATCAGCCAGGAATTAGGCATGTCCCCAAGGAAAAAGCTGTGGAGGCAGGCATGTTGTGGTACTTTTGCGCTCTTCTTGGCTAGTCCTTCGCAGCTGCTGTGTTCTTGGAACTCAGGGCTTTCTGGTTAATAGAACCCTTTCCCTAGGCGTAACTCAAACCTTAACCCTAGGAAGGAAAATCAGCCTATGGTTCGGGATGGTCTCATGGAAATATCAGTGGTGGCAGCCAAGTTGCGTCACTTTTGCGCTCCCCTTTGGATGCCTTTCGCAGCTGCAGTGTGACTGGAGCTAAGGGCTTCCTAGTTTCAAAAATCCTAGCCCTAGGCCTAAGCCTAACAGTAACCCTGGGAAAGTAAATCAGCCTGATGTTAGGCTTCTTGCCAAGGTAAAAGCCGTGAAAGCAGCCATGTTGTGGCACTTCTGCACTCCCTTTGGGATGCCTTTGGCAGATGAAGTAAGCCTGGAACTCAGGGCTTCCTGGTTAAAGAAATCCAAGCCCTAGGCTGAACCCTAACCCTAACCCTAGGCAGATAAATCAGCCTAGGTATAGGGATGGTGCCAAGGAAAAAGCTGTGAAAGCTGCCATGTTGTTGCACTTTTGTACTCCCCTTGGGATGCCTTGAACAGCTGCAGTGTGCCTGGAGCTAAGGGCTTCCTAGTTTCAAAAATCCTAGCCCTAGGCCTAAGCCTAACAGTAACCCTGGGAAAGTAAATCAGCCTGATGTTAGGT
This sequence comes from Ammospiza caudacuta, assembly GCF_027887145.1. Taxonomy (NCBI): domain Eukaryota; kingdom Metazoa; phylum Chordata; class Aves; order Passeriformes; family Passerellidae; genus Ammospiza; species Ammospiza caudacuta. The sequence goes on along the minus strand of NW_026682940.1, from coordinate 91,043 downwards.
TTCTTGCCAAGGAAAAAGCCGTGAAAGCAGCCATGTTGTGGCACTTTTGCACTCCCTTTTGGATGCCTTTCACAGCTCCAGTGTGCCTGGAACTCAGGGCTTCCTGCTTTTAAAAATCCTAGCCCTAGGCCGAACCCCAACCCTAAGACGAGAAAGGCAAATCAGCCAGGAATTAGGCATGTCCCCAAGGAAAAAGCTGTGGAGGCAGGCATGTTGTGGTACTTTTGCGCTCTTCTTGGCTAGTCCTTCGCAGCTGCTGTGTTCTTGGAACTCAGGGCTTTCTGGTTAATAGAACCCTTACCCTAGGCGTAACTCAAACCTTAACGCTAGGAAGGAAAATCATCCTATGGTTCGGGATGGTCTCATGGAAATATCAGTGGTGGCAGCCAAGTTGCGTCACTTTTGCGCTCCCCTTGGGATGCCTTTCACAGCTGCAGTGTGCCTGGAGCCCAGGGCTTCCTGGTTTTAAAAGTCCTAGGCCTAAGCCTAACAGTAACCCTAGGAAGGTAAATCAGCCGGGTATTAGGGTTCTTCCTAAGGGAAAAGCCGTGAAAGCAGCCATGTTGTGGCACTTCTGCACTCCCTTTGGGATGCCTTTGGCAGATGAAGTAAGCCTGGAACTCAGGGCTTCCTGGTTAAAGAAATCCAAGCCCTAGGCTGAACCCTAACCCTAACCCTAGGCAGATAAATCAGCCTAGGTATAGGGATGGTGCCAAGGAAAAAGCTGTGAAAGCTGCCATGTTGTTGCACTTTTGTACTCCCCTTGGGATGCCTTGAACAGCTGCAGTGTGCCTGGAGCTAAGGGCTTCCTAGTTTCAAAAATCCTAGCCCTAGGCCTAAGCCTAACAGTAACCCTGGGAAAGTAAATCAGCCTGATGTTAGGCTTCTTGCCAAGGAAAAAGCCGTGAAAGCAGCCATGTTGTGGCACTTTTGCACTCCCTTTTGGATGCCTTTCACAGCTCCAGTGTGCCTGGAACTCAGGGCTTCCTGATTTTAAAAATCCTAGCCCTAGGCCGAACCCCAACCCTATGATGAGAAAGGCAAATCAGCCAGGAATTATGCATGTCCCCAAGGAAAAAGCTGTGGAGGCAGGCATGTTGTGGTACTTTTGCGCTCTTCTTGGCTAGTCCTTCGCAGCTGCTGTGTTCTTGGAACTCAGGGCTTTCTGGTTAATAGAACCCTTACCCTAGGCGTAACTCAAACCTTAACCCTAGGAAGGAAAATCAACCTATGGTTCGGGATGGTCTCATGGAAATATCAGTGGTGGCAGCCAAGTTGCGTCACTTTTGCGCTCCCCTTGGGATGCCTTTCGCAGCTGCAGTGTGCCTGGAGCCCAGGGCTTCCTGGTTTTAAAAGTCCTAGGCCTAAGCCTCACAGTAACCCTAGGAAGGTAAATCAGCCGGGTATTAGGGTTCTTCCTAAGGGAAAAGCCGTGAAAGCAGCCATGTTGTTGCACTTTTGTAGTCCCCTTGGGATGCCTTGAACAGCTGCAGTGTGCCTGGAGCTAAGGGCTTCCTAGTTTCAAAAATCCTAGCCCTAGGCCTAAGCCTAACAGTAACCCTGGGAAGGTAAATCAGCCTTATGTTAGGCTTCTTGCCAAGGAAAAAGCCGTGAAAGCAGCCATGTTGTGGCACTTCTGCACTCCCTTTGGGATGCCTTTGGCAGATGAAGTAAGCCTGGAACTCAGGGCTTCCTGGTTAAAGAAATCCAAGCCCTAGGCTGAACCCTAACCCTAACCCTAGGCAGATAAATCAGCCTAGGTATAGGGATGGTGCCAAGGAAAAAGCTGTGAAAGCTGCCATGTTGTTGCACTTTTGTACTCCCCTTGGGATGCCTTGAACAGCTGCAGTGTGCCTGGAGCCCAGGGCTTCCTAGTTTCAAAAATCCTAGCCCTAGGCCTAAGCCTAACAGTAACCCTGGGAAAGTATGTCAGCCTGGTGTTAGGCTTCTTGCCAAGGAAAAAGCTGTGAAAGCTGCCATGTTGTTGCACTTTTGTACTCCCCTTGGGATGCCTTGAACAGCTGCAGTGTGCCTGGAGCTAAGGGCCTCCTAGTTTCAAAAATCCTAGCCCTAGGCCTAAGCCTAACAGTAACCCTGGGAAAGTAAATCAGCCTGATGTTAGGCTTCTTGCCAAGGAAAAAGCTGTGAAAGCTGCCATGTTGTTGCACTTTTGTACTCCCCTTGGGATGCCTTGAACAGCTGCAGTGTGCCTGGAGCTAAGAGCTCCCTAGTTTCAAAAATCCTAGCCCTAGGCCTAAGCCTAACAGAACCCTGGGAAGGTAAATCAGCCTGATGTTAGGCTTCTTGCCAAGGAAAAAGCCGTGAAAGCAGCCATGTTGTGGCACTTTTGCACTCCCTTTTGGATTCCTTTCACAGCTCCAGTGTGCCTGGAACTCAGGGCTTCCTGCTTTTAAAAATCCTAGCCCTAGGCCGAACCCCAACCCTAAGACGAGAAAGGCAAATCAGCCAGGAATTAGGCATGTCCCCAAGGAAAAAGCTGTGGAGGCAGGCATGTTGTGGTACTTTTGCGCTCTTCTTGGCTAGTCCTTCGCAGCTGCTGTGTTCTTGGAACTCAGGGCTTTCTGGTTAATAGACCCTTACCCTAGGCGTAACTCAAACCTTAACCCTAGGAAGGAAAATCAACCTATGGTTCGGGATGGTCTCATGGAAATATCAGTGGTGGCAGCCAAGTTGCGTCACTTCTGCGCTCCCCTTGGGATGCCTTTTGCAGCTGCAGTGTGCCTGGAGCCCAGGGCTTCCTGGTTTTAAAAGTCCTAGGCCTAAGCCTAACAGTAACCCTAGGAAGGTAAATCAGCCGGGTATTAGGGTTCTTCCTAAGGGAAAAGCCGTGAAAGCAGCCATGTTGTGGCACTTCTGCACTCCCTTTGGGATGCCTTTGGCAGATGAAGTAAGCCTGGAACTCAGGGCTTCCTGGTTAAAGAAATTCAAGCCCTAGGCTGAACCCTAACCCTAACCCTAGGCAGATAAATCAGCCTAGGTATAGGGATGGTGCCAAGGAAAAAGCTGTGAAAGCTGCCATGTTGTTGCACTTTTGTACTCCCCTTGGGATGCCTTGAACAGCTGCAGTGTGCCTGGAGCTAAGGGCTTCCTAGTTTTAAAAATCCTAGCCCTAGGCCTAAGCCTAATAGTAACCCTGGGAAGGTAAGTCAGCCTGGTGTTAGGCGTCTTGCCAAGGAACAAGCCGTGAAAGCAGCCATGTTGTGGCACTTCTGCACTCCCTTTTGGATGCCTTTCACAGCTCCAGTGTGCCTGGAACTCAGGGCTTCCTGCTTTTAAAAATCCTAGCCCTAGGCCGAACCCCAACCCTATGACGAGAAAGGCAAATCAGCCAGGAATTAGGCATGTCCCCAAGGAAAAAGCTGTGGAGGCAGGCATGTTGTGGTACTTTTGCGCTCTTCTTGGCTAGTCCTTCGCAGCTGCTGTGTTCTTGGAACTCAGGGCTTTCTGGTTAATAGAACCCTTACCCTAGGCGTAACTCAAACCTTAACCCTAGGAAGGAAAATCAGCCTATGGTTCGGGATGGTCTCATGGAAATATCAGTGGTGGCAGCCAAGTTGCGTCACTTTTGCGCTCCCCTTTGGATGCCTTTCGCAGCTGCAGTGTGCCTGGAGCCCAGGGCTTCCTGGTTTTAAAAGTCCTAGGCCTAAGCCTAACAGTAACCCTAGGAAGGTAAATCAGCCGGGTATTAGGGTTCTTCCTAAGGGAAAAGCCGTGAAAGCAGCCATGTTGTGGCACTTCTGCACTCCCTTTGGGATGCCTTTGGCAGATGAAGTAAGCCTGGAACTCAGGGCTTCCTGGTAAAAAAAATTCAAGCCCTAGGCTGAACCCTAACCCTAACCCTAGGCAGATAAATCAGCCCAGGTATAGGGATGGTGCCAAGGAAAAAGCTGTGAAAGCTGCCATGTTGTTGCACTTTTGTACTCCCCTTGGGATGCCTTGAACAGCTGCAGTGTGCCTGGAGCTAAGGGCTTCCTAGTTTCAAAAATCCTAGCCCTAGGCCTAAGCCTAACAGTAACCCTGGGAAAGTAAATCAGCCTGATGTTAGGCTTCTTGCCAAGGAAAAAGCCGTGAAAGCAGCCATGTTGTGGCACTTCTGCACTCCCTTTGGGATGCCTTTGGCAGATGAAGTAAGCCTGGAACTCAGGGCTTCCTGGTTAAAGAAATCCAAGCCCTAGGCTGAACCCTAACCCTAACCCTAGGCAGATAAATCAGCCTAGGTATAGGGATGGTGCCAAGGAAAAAGCTGTGAAAGCTGCCATGTTGTTGCACTTTTGTACTCCCCTTGGGATGCCTTGAACAGCTGCAGTGTGCCTGGAGCCCAGGGCTTCCTAGTTTCAAAAATCCTAGCCCTAGGCCTAAGCCTAACAGTAACCCTGGGAAAGTAAATCAGCCTGATGTTAGGCTTCTTGCCAAGGAAAAAGCCGTGAAAGCAGCCATGTTGTGGCACTTTTGCACTCCCTTTTGGATGCCTTTCACAGCTCCAGTGTGCCTGGAACTCAGGGCTTCCTGATTTTAAAAATCCTAGCCCTAGGCCGAACCCCAACCCTAAGACGAGAAAGGCAAATCAGCCAGGAATTAGGCATGTCCCCAAGGAAAAAGCTGTGGAGGCAGGCATGTTGTGGTACTTTTGCGCTCTTCTTGGCTAGTCCTTCGCAGCTGCTGTGTTCTTGGAACTCAGGGCTTTCTGGTTAATAGAACCCTTACCCTAGGCGTAACTCAAACCTTAACCCTAGGAAGGAAAATCATCCTATGGTTCGGGATGGTCTCATGGAAATATCAGTGGTGGCAGCCAAGTTGCGTCACTTTTGCGCTCCCCTTGGGATGCCTTTTGCAGCTGCAGTGTGCCTGGAGCCCAGGGCTTCCTGGTTTTAAAAGTCCTAGGCCTAAGCCTAACAGTAACCCTAGGAAGGTAAATCAGCCGGGTATTAGGGTTCTTCCTAAGGGAAAAGCCGTGAAAGCAGCCATGTTGTGGCACTTCTGCACTCCCTTTGGGATGCCTTTGGCAGATGAAGTAAGCCTGGAACTCAGGGCTTCCTGGTTAAAGAAATTCAAGCCCTAGGCTGAACCCTAACCCTAACCCTAGGCAGATAAATCAGCCTAGGTATAGGGATGGTGCCAAGGAAAAAGCTGTGAAAGCTGCCATGTTGTTGCACTTTTGTACTCCCCTTGGGATGCCTTGAACAGCTGCAGTGTGCCTGGAGCTAAGGGCTTCCTAGTTTTAAAAATCCTAGCCCTAGGCCTAAGCCTAATAGTAACCCTGGGAAGGTAAGTCAGCCTGGTGTTAGGCGTCTTGCCAAGGAACAAGCCGTGAAAGCAGCCATGTTGTGGCACTTCTGCACTCCCTTTTGGATGCCTTTCACAGCTCCAGTGTGCCTGGAACTCAGGGCTTCCTGCTTTTAAAAATCCTAGCCCTAGGCCGAACCCCAACCCTAAGACGAGAAAGGCAAATCAGCCAGGAATTAGGCATGTCCCCAAGGAAAAAGCTGTGGAGGCAGGCATGTTGTGGTATTTTGCGCTCTTCTTGGCTAGTCCTTCGCAGCTGCTGTGTTCTTGGAACTCAGGGCTTTCTGGTTAATAGAACCCTTACCCTAGGCGTAACTCAAACCTTAACCCTAGGAAGGAAAATCAGCCTATGGTTCGGGATGGTCTCATGGAAATATCAGTGGTGGCAGCCAAGTTGCGTCACTTTTGCGCTCCCCTTTGGATGCCTTTCGCAGCTGCAGTGTGCCTGGAGCCCAGGGCTTCCTGGTTTTAAAAGTCCTAGGCCTAAGCCTAACAGTAACCCTAGGAAGGTAAATCAGCCGGGTATTAGGGTTCTTCCTAAGGGAAAAGCCGTGAAAGCAGCCATGTTGTGGCACTTCTGCACTCCCTTTGGGATGCCTTTGGCAGATGAAGTAAGCCTGGAACTCAGGGCTTCCTGGTAAAAAAAATTCAAGCCCTAGGCTGAACCCTAACCCTAACCCTAGGCAGATAAATCAGCCCAGGTATAGGGATGGTGCCAAGGAAAAAGCTGTGAAAGCTGCCATGTTGTTGCACTTTTGTACTCCCCTTGGGATGCCTTGAACAGCTGCAGTGTGCCTGGAGCTAAGGGCTTCCTAGTTTCAAAAATCCTAGCCCTAGGCCTAAGCCTAACAGTAACCCTGGGAAAGTAAATCAGCCTGATGTTAGGCTTCTTGCCAAGGAAAAAGCCGTGAAAGCAGCCATGTTGTGGCACTTCTGCACTCCCTTTGGGATGCCTTTGGCAGATGAAGTAAGCCTGGAACTCAGGGCTTCCTGGTTAAAGAAATCCAAGCCCTAGGCTGAACCCTAACCCTAACCCTAGGCAGATAAATCAGCCTAGGTATAGGGATGGTGCCAAGGAAAAAGCTGTGAAAGCTGCCATGTTGTTGCACTTTTGTACTCCCCTTGGGATGCCTTGAACAGCTGCAGTGTGCCTGGAGCTAAGGGCTTCCTAGTTTCAAAAATCCTAGCCCTAGGCCTAAGCCTAACAGTAACCCTGGGAAAGTAAATCAGCCTGATGTTAGGCTTCTTGCCAAGGAAAAAGCCGTGAAAGCAGCCATGTTGTGGCACTTTTGCACTCCCTTTTGGATGCCTTTCACAGCTCCAGTGTGCCTGGAACTCAGGGCTTCCTGCTTTTAAAAATCCTAGTCCTAGGCCGAACCCCAACCCTAAGACGAGAAAGGCAAATCAGCCAGGAATTAGGCATGTCCCCAAGGAAAAAGCTGTGGAGGCAGGCATGTTGTGGTACTTTTGCGCTCTTCTTGGCTAGTCCTTCGCAGCTGCTGTGTTCTTGGAACTCAGGGCTTTCTGGTTAATAGAACCCTTACCCTAGGCGTAACTCAAACCTTAACCCTAGGAAGGAAAATCAACCTATGGTTCGGGATGGTCTCATGGAAATATCAGTGGTGGCAGCCAAGTTGCGTCACTTCTGCGCTCCCCTTGGGATGCCTTTCACAGCTGCAGTGTGCCTGGAGCCCAGGGCTTCCTGGTTTTAAAAGTCCTAGGCCTAAGCCTAACAGTAACCCTAGGAAGGTAAATCAGCCGGGTATTAGGGTTCTTCCTAAGGGAAAAGCCGTGAAAGCAGCCATGTTGTGGCACTTCTGCACTCCCTTTGGGATGCCTTTGGCAGATGAAGTAAGCCTGGAACTCAGGGCTTCCTGGTTAAAAAAAATTCAAGCCCTAGGCTGAACCCTAACCCTAACCCTAGGCAGATAAATCAGCCTAGGTATAGGGATGGTGCCAAGGAAAAAGCTGTGAAAGCTGCCATGTTGTTGCACTTTTGTACTCCCCTTGGGATGCCTTGAACAGCTGCAGTGTGCCTGGAGCCCAGGGCTTCCTAGTTTTAAAAATCCTAGCCCTAGGCCTAAGCCTAACAGTAACCCTGGGAAGGCAAATCAGCCTGGTGTTAGGCTTCTTGCCAAGGAAAAAGCCGTGAAAGCAGCCATGTTGTGGCACTTTTGCACTCCCTTTTGGATGCCTTTCACAGCTCCAGTGTGCCTGGAACTCAGGGCTTCCTGCTTTTAAAAATCCTAGCCCTAGGCCGAACCCCAACCCTAAGACGAGAAAGGCAAATCAGCCAGGAATTAGGCATGTCCCCAAGGAAAAAGCTGTGGAGGCAGGCATGTTGTGGTACTTTTGCGCTCTTCTTGGCTAGTCCTTCGCAGCTGCTGTGTTCTTGGAACTCAGGGCTTTCTGGTTAATAGACCCTTACCCTAGGCGTAACTCAAACCTTAACCCTAGGAAGGAAAATCAACCTATGGTTCGGGATGGTCTCATGGAAATATCAGTGGTGGCAGCCAAGTTGCGTCACTTTTGCGCTCCCCTTGGGATGCCTTTTGCAGCTGCAGTGTGCCTGGAGCCCAGGGCTTCCTGGTTTTAAAAGTCCTAGGCCTAAGCCTAACAGTAACCCTAGGAAGGTAAATCAGCCGGGTATTAGGGCTCTTCCTAAGGGAAAAGCCGTGAAAGCAGCCATGTTGTGGCACTTCTGCACTCCCTTTGGGATGCCTTTGGCAGATGAAGTAAGCCTGGAACTCAGGGCTTCCTGGTTAAAGAAATTCAAGCCCTAGGCTGAACCCTAACCCTAACCCTAGGCAGATAAATCAGCCTAGGTATAGGGATGGTGCCAAGGAAAAAGCTGTGAAAGCTGCCATGTTGTTGCACTTTTGTACTCCCCTTGGGATGCCTTGAACAGCTGCAGTGTGCCTGGAGCTAAGGGCTTCCTAGTTTTAAAAATCCTAGCCCTAGGCCTAAGCCTAATAGTAACCCTGGGAAGGTAAGTCAGCCTGGTGTTAGGCGTCTTGCCAAGGAACAAGCCGTGAAAGCAGCCATGTTGTGGCACTTCTGCACTCCCTTTTGGATGCCTTTCACAGCTCCAGTGTGCCTGGAACTCAGGGCTTCCTGCTTTTAAAAATCCTAGCCCTAGGCCGAACCCCAACCCTATGACGAGAAAGGCAAATCAGCCAGGAATTAGGCATGTCCCCAAGGAAAAAGCTGTGGAGGCAGGCATGTTGTGGTACTTTTGCGCTCTTCTTGGCTAGTCCTTCGCAGCTGCTGTGTTCTTGGAACTCAGGGCTTTCTGGTTAATAGAACCCTTACCCTAGGCGTAACTCAAACCTTAACCCTAGGAAGGAAAATCAGCCTATGGTTCGGGATGGTCTCATGGAAATATCAGTGGTGGCAGCCAAGTTGCGTCACTTTTGCGCTCCCCTTGGGATGCCTTTCGCAGCTGCAGTGTGCCTGGAGCCCAGGGCTTCCTGGTTTTAAAAGTCCTAGGCCTAAGCCTAACAGTAACCCTAGGAAGGTAAATCAGCCGGGTATTAGGGTTCTTCCTAAGGGAAAAGCCGTGAAAGCAGCCATGTTGTGGCACTTCTGCACTCCCTTTGGGATGCCTTTGGCAGATGAAGTAAGCCTGGAACTCAGGGCTTCCTGGTAAAAAAAATTCAAGCCCTAGGCTGAACCCTAACCCTAACCCTAGGCAGATAAATCAGCCCAGGTATAGGGATGGTGCCAAGGAAAAAGCTGTGAAAGCTGCCATGTTGTTGCACTTTTGTACTCCCCTTGGGATGCCTTGAACAGCTGCAGTGTGCCTGGAGCTAAGGGCTTCCTAGTTTCAAAAATCCTAGCCCTAGGCCTAAGCCTAACAGTAACCCTGGGAAAGTAAATCAGCCTGATGTTAGGCTTCTTGCCAAGGAAAAAGCCGTGAAAGCAGCCATGTTGTGGCACTTCTGCACTCCCTTTGGGATGCCTTTGGCAGATGAAGTAAGCCTGGAACTCAGGGCTTCCTGGTTAAAGAAATCCAAGCCCTAGGCTGAACCCTAACCCTAACCCTAGGCAGATAAATCAGCCTAGGTATAGGGATGGTGCCAAGGAAAAAGCTGTGAAAGCTGCCATGTTGTTGCACTTTTGTACTCCCCTTGGGATGCCTTGAACAGCTGCAGTGTGCCTGGAGCTAAGGGCTTCCTAGTTTCAAAAATCCTAGCCCTAGGCCTAAGCCTAACAGTAACCCTGGGAAAGTAAATCAGCCTGATGTTAGGCTTCTTGCCAAGGAAAAAGCCGTGAAAGCAGCCATGTTGTGGCACTTTTGCACTCCCTTTTGGATGCCTTTCACAGCTCCAGTGTGCCTGGAACTCAGGGCTTCCTGCTTTTAAAAATCCTAGCCCTAGGCCGAACCCCAACCCTAAGACGAGAAAGGCAAATCAGCCAGGAATTAGGCATGTCCCCAAGGAAAAAGCTGTGGAGGCAGGCATGTTGTGGTACTTTTGCGCTCTTCTTGGCTAGTCCTTCGCAGCTGCTGTGTTCTTGGAACTCAGGGCTTGCTGGTTAATAGAACCCTTACCCTAGGCGTAACTCAAACCTTAACCCTAGGAAGGAAAATCAGCCTATGGTTCGGGATGGTCTCATGGAAATATCAGTGGTGGCAGCCAAGTTGCGTCACTTTTGCGCTCTCCTTGGGATGCCTTTTGCAGCTGCAGTGTGCCTGGAGCCCAGGGCTTCCTGGTTTTAAAAGTCCTAGGCCTAAGCCTAACAGTAACCCTAGGAAGGTAAATCAGCCGGGTATTAGGGTTCTTCCTAAGGGAAAAGCCGTGAAAGCAGCCATGTTGTGGCACTTCTGCACTCCCTTTGGGATGCCTTTGGTAGATGAAGTAAGCCTGGAACTCAGGGCTTCCTGGTTAAAGAAATTCAAGCCCTAGGCTGAACCCTAACCCTAACCCTAGGCAGATAAATCAGCCTAGGTATAGGGATGGTGCCAAGGAAAAAGCTGTGAAAGCTGCCATGTTGTTGCACTTTTGTACTCCCCTTGGGATGCCTTGAACAGCTGCAGTGTGCCTGGAGCTAAGGGCTTCCTAGTTTTAAAAATCCTAGCCCTAGGCCTAAGCCTAATAGTAACCCTGGGAAGGTATGTCAGCCTGGTGTTAGGCGTCTTGCCAAGGAACAAGCCGTGAAAGCAGCCATGTTGTGGCACTTCTGCACTCCCTTTTGGATGCCTTTCACAGCTCCAGTGTGCCTGGAACTCAGGGCTTCCTGCTTTTAAAAATCCTAGCCCTAGGCCGAACCCCAACCCTATGACGAGAAAGGCAAATCAGCCAGGAATTAGGCATGTCCCCAAGGAAAAAGCTGTGGAGGCAGGCATGTTGTGGTACTTTTGCGCTCTTCTTGGCTAGTCCTTCGCAGCTGCTGTGTTCTTGGAACTCAGGGCTTTCTGGTTAATAGAACCCTTACCCTAGGCGTAACTCAAACCTTAACCCTAGGAAGGAAAATCAGCCTATGGTTCGGGATGGTCTCATGGAAATATCAGTGGTGGCAGCCAAGTTGCGTCACTTTTGCGCTCCCCTTGGGATGCCTTTTGCAGCTGCAGTGTGCCTGGAGCCCAGGGCTTCCTGGTTTTAAAAGTCCTAGGCCTAAGCCTAACAGTAACCCTAGGAAGGTAAATCAGCCGGGTATTAGGGTTCTTCCTAAGGGAAAAGCCGTGAAAGCAGCCATGTTGTGGCACTTCTGCACTCCCTTTGGGATGCCTTTGGCAGATGAAGTAAGCCTGGAACTCAGGGCTTCCTGGTAAAAAAAATTCAAGCCCTAGGCTGAACCCTAACCCTAACCCTAGGCAGATAAATCAGCCCAGGTATAGGGATGGTGCCAAGGAAAAAGCTGTGAAAGCTGCCATGTTGTTGCACTTTTGTACTCCCCTTGGGATGCCTTGAACAGCTGCAGTGTGCCTGGAGCTAAGGGCTTCCTAGTTTCAAAAATCCTAGCCCTAGGCCTAAGCCTAACAGTAACCCTGGGAAAGTAAATCAGCCTGATGTTAGGCTTCTTGCCAAGGAAAAAGCCGTGAAAGCAGCCATGTTGTGGCACTTCTGCACTCCCTTTGGGATGCCTTTGGCAGATGAAGTAAGCCTGGAACTCAGGGCTTCCTGGTTAAAGAAATCCAAGCCCTAGGCTGAACCCTAACCCTAACCCTAGGCAGATAAATCAGCCTAGGTATAGGGATGGTGCCAAGGAAAAAGCTGTGAAAGCTGCCATGTTGTTGCACTTTTGTACTCCCCTTGGGATGCCTTGAACAGCTGCAGTGTGCCTGGAGCTAAGGGCTTCCTAGTTTCAAAAATCCTAGCCCTAGGCCTAAGCCTAACAGTAACCCTGGGAAAGTAAATCAGCCTGATGTTAGGCTTCTTGCCAAGGAAAAAGCCGTGAAAGCAGCCATGTTGTGGCACTTTTGCACTCCCTTTTGGATGCCTTTCACAGCTCCAGTGTGCCTGGAACTCAGGGCTTCCTGATTTTAAAAATCCTAGCCCTAGGCCGAACCCCAACCCTAAGACGAGAAAGGCAAATCAGCCAGGAATTAGGCATGTCCCCAAGGAAAAAGCTGTGGAGGCAGGCATGTTGTGGTACTTTTGCGCTCTTCTTGGCTAGTCCTTCGCAGCTGCTGTGTTCTTGGAACTCAGGGCTTTCTGGTTAATAGAACCCTTACCCTAGGCGTAACTCAAACCTTAACCCTAGGAAGGAAAATCAGCCTATGGTTCGGGATGGTCTCATGGAAATATCAGTGGTGGCAGCCAAGTTGCGTCACTTTTGCGCTCTCCTTGGGATGCCTTTTGCAGCTGCAGTGTGCCTGGAGCCCAGGGCTTCCTGGTTTTAAAAGTCCTAGGCCTAAGCCTAACAGTAACCCTAGGAAGGTAAATCAGCCGGGTATTAGGGTTCTTCCTAAGGGAAAAGCCATGAAAGCAGCCATGTTGTGGCACTTCTGCACTCCCTTTGGGATGCCTTTGGCAGATGAAGTAAGCCTGGAACTCAGGGCTTCCTGGTTAAAGAAATCCAAGCCCTAGGCTGAACCCTAACCCTAACCCTAGGCAGATAAATCAGCCTAGGTATAGGGATGGTGCCAAGGAAAAAGCTGTGAAAGCTGCCATGTTGTTGCACTTTTGTACTCCCCTTGGGATGCCTTGAACAGCTGCAGTGTGCCTGGAGCTAAGGGCTTCCTAGTTTTAAAAATCCTAGCCCTAGGCCTAAGCCTAATAGTAACCCTGGGAAGGTAAGTCAGCCTGGTGTTAGGCGTCTTGCCAAGGAACAAGCCGTGAAAGCAGCCATGTTGTGGCACTTCTGCACTCCCTTTTGGATGCCTTTCACAGCTCCAGTGTGCCTGGAACTCAGGGCTTCCTGCTTTTAAAAATCCTAGCCCTAGGCCGAACCCCAACCCTATGACGAGAAAGGCAAATCAGCCAGGAATTAGGCATGTCCCCAAGGAAAAAGCTGTGGAGGCAGGCATGTTGTGGTACTTTTGCGCTCTTCTTGGCTAGTCCTTCGCAGCTGCTGTGTTCTTGGAACTCAGGGCTTTCTGGTTAATAGAACCCTTACCCTAGGCGTAACTCAAACCTTAACCCTAGGAAGGAAAATCAGCCTATGGTTCGGGATGGTCTCATGGAAATATCAGTGGTGGCAGCCAAGTTGCGTCACTTTTGCGCTCTCCTTGGGATGCCTTTTGCAGCTGCAGTGTGCCTGGAGCCCAGGGCTTCCTGGTTTTAAAAGTCCTAGGCCTAAGCCTAACAGTAACCCTAGGAAGGTAAATCAGCCGGGTATTAGGGTTCTTCCTAAGGGAAAAGCCGTGAAAGCAGCCATGTTGTGGCACTTCTGCACTCCCTTTGGGATGCCTTTGGCAGATGAAGTAAGCCTGGAACTCAGGGCTTCCTGGTTAAAGAAATCCAAGCCCTAGGCTGAACCCTAACCCTAACCCTAGGCAGATAAATCAGCCTAGGTATAGGGATGGTGCCAAGGAAAAAGCTGTGAAAGCTGCCATGTTGTTGCACTTTTGTACTCCCCTTGGGATGCCTTGAACAGCTGCAGTGTGCCTGGAGCTAAGGGCTTCCTAGTTTTAAAAATCCTAGCCCTAGGCCTAAGCCTAATAGTAACCCTGGGAAGGTAAGTCAGCCTGGTGTTAGGCGTCTTGCCAAGGAACAAGCCGTGAAAGCAGCCATGTTGTGGCACTTCTGCACTCCCTTTTGGATGCCTTTCACAGCTCCAGTGTGCCTGGAACTCAGGGCTTCCTGCTTTTAAAAATCCTAGCCCTAGGCCGAACCCCAACCCTATGACGAGAAAGGCAAATCAGCCAGGAATTAGGCATGTCCCCAAGGAAAAAGCTGTGGAGGCAGGCATGTTGTGGTACTTTTGCGCTCTTCTTGGCTAGTCCTTCGCAGCTGCTGTGTTCTTGGAACTCAGGGCTTTCTGGTTAATAGAACCCTTACCCTAGGCGTAACTCAAACCTTAACCCTAGGAAGGAAAATCAGCCTATGGTTCGGGATGGTCTCATGGAAATATCAGTGGTGGCAGCCAAGTTGCGTCACTTTTGCGCTCCCCTTTGGATGCCTTTCGCAGCTGCAGTGTGCCTGGAGCCCAGGGCTTCCTGGTTTTAAAAGTCCTAGGCCTAAGCCTAACAGTAACCCTAGGAAGGTAAATCAGCCGGGTATTAGGGTTCTTCCTAAGGGAAAAGCCGTGAAAGCAGCCATGTTGTGGCACTTCTGCACTCCCTTTGGGATGCCTTTGGCAGATGAAGTAAGCCTGGAACTCAGGGCTTCCTGGTAAAAAAAATTCAAGCCCTAGGCTGAACCCTAACCCTAACCCTAGGCAGATAAATCAGCCCAGGTATAGGGATGGTGCCAAGGAAAAAGCTGTGATAGCTGCCATGTTGTTGCACTTTTGTACTCCCCTTGGGATGCCTTGAACAGCTGCAGTGTGCCTGGAGCTAAGGGCTTCCTAGTTTCAAAAATCCTAGCCCTAGGCCTAAGCCTAACAGTAACCCTGGGAAAGTAAATCAGCCTGATGTTAGGCTTCTTGCCAAGGAAAAAGCCGTGAAAGCAGCCATGTTGTGGCACTTCTTCACTCCCTTTGGGATGCCTTTGGCAGATGAAGTAAGCCTGGAACTCAGGGCTTCCTGGTTAAAGAAATCCAAGCCCTAGGCTGAACCCTAACCCTAACCCTAGGCAGATAAATCAGCCTAGGTATAGGGATGGTGCCAAGGAAAAAGCTGTGAAAGCTGCCATGTTGTTGCACTTTTGTACTCCCCTTGGGATGCCTTGAACAGCTGCAGTGTGCCTGGAGCCCAGGGCTTCCTAGTTTCAAAAATCCTAGCCCTAGGCCTAAGCCTAACAGTAACCCTGGGAAAGTAAATCAGCCTGATGTTAGGCTTCTTGCCAAGGAAAAAGCCGTGAAAGCAGCCATGTTGTGGCACTTTTGCACTCCCTTTTGGATGCCTTTCACAGCTGCAGTGTGCCTGGAACTCAGGGCTTCCTGATTTTAAAAATCCTAGCCCTAGGCCGAACCCCAACCCTAAGACGAGAAAGGCAAATCAGCCAGGAATTAGGCATGTCCCCAAGGAAAAAGCTGTGGAGGCAGGCATGTTGTGGTACTTTTGCGCTCTTCTTGGCTAGTCCTTCGCAGCTGCTGTGTTCTTGGAACTCAGGGCTTTCTGGTTAATAGAACCCTTACCCTAGGCGTAACTCAAACCTTAACCCTAGGAAGGAAAATCATCCTATGGTTCGGGATGGTCTCATGGAAATATCAGTGGTGGCAGCCAAGTTGCGTCACTTTTGCGCTCCCCTTGGGATGCCTTTTGCAGCTGCAGTGTGCCTGGAGCCCAGGGCTTCCTGGTTTTAAAAGTCCTAGGCCTAAGCCTAACAGTAACCCTAGGAAGGTAAATCAGCCGGGTATTAGGGTTCTTCCTAAGGGAAAAGCCGTGAAAGCAGCCATGTTGTGGCACTTCTGCACTCCCTTTGGGATGCCTTTGGCAGATGAAGTAAGCCTGGAACTCAGGGCTTCCTGGTTAAAGAAATTCAAGCCCTAGGCTGAACCCTAACCCTAACCCTAGGCAGATAAATCAGCCTAGGTATAGGGATGGTGCCAAGGAAAAAGCTGTGAAAGCTGCCATGTTGTTGCACTTTTGTACTCCCCTTGGGATGCCTTGAACAGCTGCAGTGTGCCTGGAGCTAAGGGCTTCCTAGTTTTAAAAATCCTAGCCCTAGGCCTAAGCCTAATAGTAACCCTGGGAAGGTAAGTCAGCCTGGTGTTAGGCGTCTTGCCAAGGAACAAGCCGTGAAAGCAGCCATGTTGTGGCACTTCTGCACTCCCTTTTGGATGCCTTTCACAGCTCCAGTGTGCCTGGAACTCAGGGCTTCCTGCTTTTAAAAATCCTAGCCCTAGGCCGAACCCCAACCCTAAGACGAGAAAGGCAAATCAGCCAGGAATTAGGCATGTCCCCAAGGAAAAAGCTGTGGAGGCAGGCATGTTGTGGTACTTTTGCGCTCTTCTTGGCTAGTCCTTCGCAGCTGCTGTGTTCTTGGAACTCAGGGCTTTCTGGTTAATAGAACCCTTACCCTAGGCGTAACTCAAACCTTAACCCTAGGAAGGAAAATCAGCCTATGGTTCGGGATGGTCTCATGGAAATATCAGTGGTGGCAGCCAAGTTGCGTCACTTTTGCGCTCCCCTTTGGATGCCTTTCGCAGCTGCAGTGTGCCTGGAGCCCAGGGCTTCCTGGTTTTAAAAGTCCTAGGCCTAAGCCTAACAGTAACCCTAGGAAGGTAAATCAGCCGGGTATTAGGGTTCTTCCTAAGGGAAAAGCCGTGAAAGCAGCCATGTTGTGGCACTTCTGCACTCCCTTTGGGATGCCTTTGGCAGATGAAGTAAGCCTGGAACTCAGGGCTTCCTGGTAAAAAAAATTCAAGCCCTAGGCTGAACCCTAACCCTAACCCTAGGCAGATAAATCAGCCCAGGTATAGGGATGGTGCCAAGGAAAAAGCTGTGAAAGCTGCCATGTTGTTGCACTTTTGTACTCCCCTTGGGATGCCTTGAACAGCTGCAGTGTGCCTGGAGCTAAGGGCTTCCTAGTTTCAAAAATCCTAGCCCTAGGCCTAAGCCTAACAGTAACCCTGGGAAAGTAAATCAGCCTGATGTTAGGCTTCTTGCCAAGGAAAAAGCCGTGAAAGCAGCCATGTTGTGGCACTTCTGCACTCCCTTTGGGATGCCTTTGGCAGATGAAGTAAGCCTGGAACTCAGGGCTTCCTGGTTAAAGAAATCCAAGCCCTAGGCTGAACCCTAACCCTAACCCTAGGCAGATAAATCAGCCTAGGTATAGGGATGGTGCCAAGGAAAAAGCTGTGAAAGCTGCCATGTTGTTGCACTTTTGTACTCCCCTTGGGATGCCTTGAACAGCTGCAGTGTGCCTGGAGCTAAGGGCTTCCTAGTTTCAAAAATCCTAGCCCTAGGCCTAAGCCTAACAGTAACCCTGGGAAAGTAAATCAGCCTGATGTTAGGCTTCTTGCCAAGGAAAAAGCCGTGAAAGCAGCCATGTTGTGGCACTTTTGCACTCCCTTTTGGATGCCTTTCACAGCTCCAGTGTGCCTGGAACTCAGGGCTTCCTGCTTTTAAAAATCCTAGCCCTAGGCCGAACCCCAACCCTATGACGAGAAAGGCAAATCAGCCAGGAATTAGGCATGTCCCCAAGGAAAAAGCTGTGGAGGCAGGCATGTTGTGGTACTTTTGCGCTCTTCTTGGCTAGTCCTTCGCAGCTGCTGTGTTCTTGGAACTCAGGGCTTTCTGGTTAATAGAACCCTTACCCTAGGCGTAACTCAAACCTTAACCCTAGGAAGGAAAATCAGCCTATGGTTCGGGATGGTCTCATGGAAATATCAGTGGTGGCAGCCAAGTTGCGTCACTTCTGCGCTCCCCTTGGGATGCCTTTCACAGCTGCAGTGTGCCTGGAGCCCAGGGCTTCCTGGTTTTAAAAGTCCTAGGCCTAAGCCTAACAGTAACCCTAGGAAGGTAAATCAGCCGGGTATTAGGGTTCTTCCTAAGGGAAAAGCCGTGAAAGCAGCCATGTTGTGGCACTTCTGCACTCCCTTTGGGATGCCTTTGGCAGATGAAGTAAGCCTGGAACTCAGGGCTTCCTGGTTAAAGAAATCCAAGCCCTAGGCTGAACCCTAACCCTAACCCTAGGCAGATAAATCAGCCTAGGTATAGGGATGGTGCCAAGGAAAAAGCTGTGAAAGCTGCCATGTTGTTGCACTTTTGTACTCCCCTTGGGATGCCTTGAACAGCTGCAGTGTGCCTGGAGCTAAGGGCTTCCTAGTTTTAAAAATCCTAGCCCTAGGCCTAAGCCTAATAGTAACCCTGGGAAGGTAAGTCAGCCTGGTGTTAGGCGTCTTGCCAAGGAACAAGCCGTGAAAGCAGCCATGTTGTGGCACTTCTGCACTCCCTTTTGGATGCCTTTCACAGCTCCAGTGTGCCTGGAACTCAGGGCTTCCTGCTTTTAAAAATCCTAGCCCTAGGCCGAACCCCAACCCTATGACGAGAAAGGCAAATCAGCCAGGAATTAGGCATGTCCCCAAGGAAAAAGCTGTGGAGGCAGGCATGTTGTGGTACTTTTGCGCTCTTCTTGGCTAGTCCTTCGCAGCTGCTGTGTTCTTGGAACTCAGGGCTTTCTGGTTAATAGAACCCTTACCCTAGGCGTAACTCAAACCTTAACCCTAGGAAGGAAAATCAGCCTATGGTTCGGGATGGTCTCATGGAAATATCAGTGGTGGCAGCCAAGTTGCGTCACTTTTGCGCTCTCCTTGGGATGCCTTTTGCAGCTGCAGTGTGCCTGGAGCCCAGGGCTTCCTGGTTTTAAAAGTCCTAGGCCTAAGCCTAACAGTAACCCTAGGAAGGTAAATCAGCCGGGTATTAGGGTTCTTCCTAAGGGAAAAGCCGTGAAAGCAGCCATGTTGTGGCACTTCTGCACTCCCTTTGGGATGCCTTTGGCAGATGAAGTAAGCCTGGAACTCAGGGCTTCCTGGTTAAAGAAATCCAAGCCCTAGGCTGAACCCTAACCCTAACCCTAGGCAGATAAATCAGCCTAGGTATAGGGATGGTGCCAAGGAAAAAGCTGTGAAAGCTGCCATGTTGTTGCACTTTTGTACTCCCCTTGGGATGCCTTGAACAGCTGCAGTGTGCCTGGAGCCCAGGGCTTCCTAGTTTTAAAAATCCTAGCCCTAGGCCTAAGCCTAATAGTAACCCTGGGAAGGTAAGTCAGCCTGGTGTTAGGCGTCTTGCCAAGGAACAAGCCGTGAAAGCAGCCATGTTGTGGCACTTCTGCACTCCCTTTTGGATGCCTTTCACAGCTCCAGTGTGCCTGGAACTCAGGGCTTCCTGCTTTTAAAAATCCTAGCCCTAGGCCGAACCCCAACCCTATGACGAGAAAGGCAAATCAGCCAGGAATTAGGCATGTCCCCAAGGAAAAAGCTGTGGAGGCAGGCATGTTGTGGTACTTTTGCGCTCTTCTTGGCTAGTCCTTCGCAGCTGCTGTGTTCTTGGAACTCAGGGCTTTCTGGTTAATAGAACCCTTACCCTAGGCGTAACTCAAACCTTAACCCTAGGAAGGAAAATCAGCCTATGGTTCGGGATGGTCTCATGGAAATATCAGTGGTGGCAGCCAAGTTGCGTCACTTTTGCGCTCCCCTTTGGATGCCTTTCGCAGCTGCAGTGTGCCTGGAGCCCAGGGCTTCCTGGTTTTAAAAGTCCTAGGCCTAAGCCTAACAGTAACCCTAGGAAGGTAAATCAGCCGGGTATTAGGGTTCTTCCTAAGGGAAAAGCCGTGAAAGCAGCCATGTTGTGGCACTTCTGCACTCCCTTTGGGATGCCTTTGGCAGATGAAGTAAGCCTGGAACTCAGGGCTTCCTGGTAAAAAAAATTCAAGCCCTAGGCTGAACCCTAACCCTAACCCTAGGCAGATAAATCAGCCCAGGTATAGGGATGGTGCCAAGGAAAAAGCTGTGATAGCTGCCATGTTGTTGCACTTTTGTACTCCCCTTGGGATGCCTTGAACAGCTGCAGTGTGCCTGGAGCTAAGGGCTTCCTAGTTTCAAAAATCCTAGCCCTAGGCCTAAGCCTAACAGTAACCCTGGGAAAGTAAATCAGCCTGATGTTAGGCTTCTTGCCAAGGAAAAAGCCGTGAAAGCAGCCATGTTGTGGCACTTCTTCACTCCCTTTGGGATGCCTTTGGCAGATGAAGTAAGCCTGGAACTCAGGGCTTCCTGGTTAAAGAAATCCAAGCCCTAGGCTGAACCCTAACCCTAACCCTAGGCAGATAAATCAGCCTAGGTATAGGGATGGTGCCAAGGAAAAAGCTGTGAAAGCTGCCATGTTGTTGCACTTTTGTACTCCCCTTGGGATGCCTTGAACAGCTGCAGTGTGCCTGGAGCCCAGGGCTTCCTAGTTTCAAAAATCCTAGCCCTAGGCCTAAGCCTAACAGTAACCCTGGGAAAGTAAATCAGCCTGATGTTAGGCTTCTTGCCAAGGAAAAAGCCGTGAAAGCAGCCATGTTGTGGCACTTTTGCACTCCCTTTTGGATGCCTTTCACAGCTGCAGTGTGCCTGGAACTCAGGGCTTCCTGATTTTAAAAATCCTAGCCCTAGGCCGAACCCCAACCCTAAGACGAGAAAGGCAAATCAGCCAGGAATTAGGCATGTCCCCAAGGAAAAAGCTGTGGAGGCAGGCATGTTGTGGTACTTTTGCGCTCTTCTTGGCTAGTCCTTCGCAGCTGCTGTGTTCTTGGAACTCAGGGCTTTCTGGTTAATAGAACCCTTACCCTAGGCGTAACTCAAACCTTAACCCTAGGAAGGAAAATCATCCTATGGTTCGGGATGGTCTCATGGAAATATCAGTGGTGGCAGCCAAGTTGCGTCACTTTTGCGCTCCCCTTGGGATGCCTTTTGCAGCTGCAGTGTGCCTGGAGCCCAGGGCTTCCTGGTTTTAAAAGTCCTAGGCCTAAGCCTAACAGTAACCCTAGGAAGGTAAATCAGCCGGGTATTAGGGTTCTTCCTAAGGGAAAAGCCGTGAAAGCAGCCATGTTGTGGCACTTCTGCACTCCCTTTGGGATGCCTTTGGCAGATGAAGTAAGCCTGGAACTCAGGGCTTCCTGGTTAAAGAAATTCAAGCCCTAGGCTGAACCCTAACCCTAACCCTAGGCAGATAAATCAGCCTAGGTATAGGGATGGTGCCAAGGAAAAAGCTGTGAAAGCTGCCATGTTGTTGCACTTTTGTACTCCCCTTGGGATGCCTTGAACAGCTGCAGTGTGCCTGGAGCTAAGGGCTTCCTAGTTTTAAAAATCCTAGCCCTAGGCCTAAGCCTAATAGTAACCCTGGGAAGGTAAGTCAGCCTGGTGTTAGGCGTCTTGCCAAGGAACAAGCCGTGAAAGCAGCCATGTTGTGGCACTTCTGCACTCCCTTTTGGATGCCTTTCACAGCTCCAGTGTGCCTGGAACTCAGGGCTTCCTGCTTTTAAAAATCCTAGCCCTAGGCCGAACCCCAACCCTAAGACGAGAAAGGCAAATCAGCCAGGAATTAGGCATGTCCCCAAGGAAAAAGCTGTGGAGGCAGGCATGTTGTGGTACTTTTGCGCTCTTCTTGGCTAGTCCTTCGCAGCTGCTGTGTTCTTGGAACTCAGGGCTTTCTGGTTAATAGAACCCTTACCCTAGGCGTAACTCAAACCTTAACCCTAGGAAGGAAAATCAGCCTATGGTTCGGGATGGTCTCATGGAAATATCAGTGGTGGCAGCCAAGTTGCGTCACTTTTGCGCTCCCCTTTGGATGCCTTTCGCAGCTGCAGTGTGCCTGGAGCCCAGGGCTTCCTGGTTTTAAAAGTCCTAGGCCTAAGCCTAACAGTAACCCTAGGAAGGTAAATCAGCCGGGTATTAGGGTTCTTCCTAAGGGAAAAGCCGTGAAAGCAGCCATGTTGTGGCACTTCTGCACTCCCTTTGGGATGCCTTTGGCAGATGAAGTAAGCCTGGAACTCAGGGCTTCCTGGTAAAAAAAATTCAAGCCCTAGGCTGAACCCTAACCCTAACCCTAGGCAGATAAATCAGCCCAGGTATAGGGATGGTGCCAAGGAAAAAGCTGTGAAAGCTGCCATGTTGTTGCACTTTTGTACTCCCCTTGGGATGCCTTGAACAGCTGCAGTGTGCCTGGAGCTAAGGGCTTCCTAGTTTCAAAAATCCTAGCCCTAGGCCTAAGCCTAACAGTAACCCTGGGAAAGTAAATCAGCCTGATGTTAGGCTTCTTGCCAAGGAAAAAGCCGTGAAAGCAGCCATGTTGTGGCACTTCTGCACTCCCTTTGGGATGCCTTTGGCAGATGAAGTAAGCCTGGAACTCAGGGCTTCCTGGTTAAAGAAATCCAAGCCCTAGGCTGAACCCTAACCCTAACCCTAGGCAGATAAATCAGCCTAGGTATAGGGATGGTGCCAAGGAAAAAGCTGTGAAAGCTGCCATGTTGTTGCACTTTTGTACTCCCCTTGGGATGCCTTGAACAGCTGCAGTGTGCCTGGAGCTAAGGGCTTCCTAGTTTCAAAAATCCTAGCCCTAGGCCTAAGCCTAACAGTAACCCTGGGAAAGTAAATCAGCCTGATGTTAGGCTTCTTGCCAAGGAAAAAGCCGTGAAAGCAGCCATGTTGTGGCACTTTTGCACTCCCTTTTGGATGCCTTTCACAGCTCCAGTGTGCCTGGAACTCAGGGCTTCCTGCTTTTAAAAATCCTAGCCCTAGGCCGAACCCCAACCCTATGACGAGAAAGGCAAATCAGCCAGGAATTAGGCATGTCCCCAAGGAAAAAGCTGTGGAGGCAGGCATGTTGTGGTACTTTTGCGCTCTTCTTGGCTAGTCCTTCGCAGCTGCTGTGTTCTTGGAACTCAGGGCTTTCTGGTTAATAGAACCCTTACCCTAGGCGTAACTCAAACCTTAACCCTAGGAAGGAAAATCAGCCTATGGTTCGGGATGGTCTCATGGAAATATCAGTGGTGGCAGCCAAGTTGCGTCACTTCTGCGCTCCCCTTGGGATGCCTTTCACAGCTGCAGTGTGCCTGGAGCCCAGGGCTTCCTGGTTTTAAAAGTCCTAGGCCTAAGCCTAACAGTAACCCTAGGAAGGTAAATCAGCCGGGTATTAGGGTTCTTCCTAAGGGAAAAGCCGTGAAAGCAGCCATGTTGTGGCACTTCTGCACTCCCTTTGGGATGCCTTTGGCAGATGAAGTAAGCCTGGAACTCAGGGCTTCCTGGTTAAAAAAAATTCAAGCCCTAGGCTGAACCCTAACCCTAACCCTAGGCAGATAAATCAGCCTAGGTATAGGGATGGTGCCAAGGAAAAAGCTGTGAAAGCTGCCATGTTGTTGCACTTTTGTACTCCCCTTGGGATGCCTTGAACAGCTGCAGTGTGCCTGGAGCCCAGGGCTTCCTAGTTTTAAAAATCCTAGCCCTAGGCCTAAGCCTAACAGTAACCCTGGGAAGGCAAATCAGCCTGGTGTTAGGCTTCTTGCCAAGGAAAAAGCCGTGAAAGCAGCCATGTTGTGGCACTTTTGCACTCCCTTTTGGATGCCTTTCACAGCTCCAGTGTGCCTGGAACTCAGGGCTTCCTGCTTTTAAAAATCCTAGCCCTAGGCCGAACCCCAACCCTAAGACGAGAAAGGCAAATCAGCCAGGAATTAGGCATGTCCCCAAGGAAAAAGCTGTGGAGGCAGGCATGTTGTGGTACTTTTGCGCTCTTCTTGGCTAGTCCTTCGCAGCTGCTGTGTTCTTGGAACTCAGGGCTTTCTGGTTAATAGACCCTTACCCTAGGCGTAACTCAAACCTTAACCCTAGGAAGGAAAATCAACCTATGGTTCGGGATGGTCTCATGGAAATATCAGTGGTGGCAGCCAAGTTGCGTCACTTTTGCGCTCCCCTTGGGATGCCTTTTGCAGCTGCAGTGTGCCTGGAGCCCAGGGCTTCCTGGTTTTAAAAGTCCTAGGCCTAAGCCTAACAGTAACCCTAGGAAGGTAAATCAGCCGGGTATTAGGGCTCTTCCTAAGGGAAAAGCCGTGAAAGCAGCCATGTTGTGGCACTTCTGCACTCCCTTTGGGATGCCTTTGGCAGATGAAGTAAGCCTGGAACTCAGGGCTTCCTGGTTAAAGAAATTCAAGCCCTAGGCTGAACCCTAACCCTAACCCTAGGCAGATAAATCAGCCTAGGTATAGGGATGGTGCCAAGGAAAAAGCTGTGAAAGCTGCCATGTTGTTGCACTTTTGTACTCCCCTTGGGATGCCTTGAACAGCTGCAGTGTGCCTGGAGCCCAGGGCTTCCTAGTTTTAAAAATCCTAGCCCTAGGCCTAAGCCTAATAGTAACCCTGGGAAGGTAAGTCAGCCTGGTGTTAGGCGTCTTGCCAAGGAAAAAGCCGTGAAAGCAGCCATGTTGTGGCACTTTTGCAATCCCTTTTGGATGCCTTTCACAGCTCCAGTGTGCCTGGAACTCAGGGCTTCCTGCTTTTAAAAATCCTAGCCCTAGGCCGAACCCCAACCCTATGACGAGAAAGGCAAATCAGCCAGGAATTAGGCATGTCCCCAAGGAAAAAGCTGTGGAGGCAGGCATGTTGTGGTACTTTTGCGCTCTTCTTGGCTAGTCCTTCGCAGCTGCTGTGTTCTTGGAACTCAGGGCTTTCTGGTTAATAGAACCCTTACCCTAGGCGTAACTCAAACCTTAACCCTAGGAAGGAAAATCAGCCTATGGTTCGGGATGGTCTCATGGAAATATCAGTGGTGGCAGCCAAGTTGCGTCACTTTTGCGCTCCCCTTTGGATGCCTTTCGCAGCTGCAGTGTGCCTGGAGCCCAGGGCTTCCTGGTTTTAAAAGTCCTAGGCCTAAGCCTAACAGTAACCCTAGGAAGGTAAATCAGCCGGGTATTAGGGTTCTTCCTAAGGGAAAAGCCGTGAAAGCAGCCATGTTGTGGCACTTCTGCACTCCCTTTGGGATGCCTTTGGCAGATGAAGTAAGCCTGGAACTCAGGGCTTCCTGGTAAAAAAAATTCAAGCCCTAGGCTGAACCCTAACCCTAACCCTAGGCAGATAAATCAGCCCAGGTATAGGGATGGTGCCAAGGAAAAAGCTGTGAAAGCTGCCATGTTGTTGCACTTTTGTACTCCCCTTGGGATGCCTTGAACAGCTGCAGTGTGCCTGGAGCCCAGGGCTTCCTAGTTTCAAAAATCCTAGCCCTAGGCCTAAGCCTAACAGTAACCCTGGGAAGGTAAATCAGCCTGATGTTAGGCTTCTTGCCAAGGAAAAAGCCGTGAAAGCAGCCATGTTGTGGCACTTTTGCACTCCCTTTTGGATGCCTTTCACAGCTCCAGTGTGCCTGGAACTCAGGGCTTCCTGATTTTAAAAATCCTAGCCCTAGGCCGAACCCCAACCCTAAGACGAGAAAGGCAAATCAGCCAGGAATTAGGCATGTCCCCAAGGAAAAAGCTGTGGAGGCAGGCATGTTGTGGTACTTTTGCGCTCTTCTTGGCTAGTCCTTCGCAGCTGCTGTGTTCTTGGAACTCAGGGCTTTCTGGTTAATAGAACCCTTACCCTAGGCGTAACTCAAACCTTAACCCTAGGAAGGAAAATCATCCTATGGTTCGGGATGGTCTCATGGAAATATCAGTGGTGGCAGCCAAGTTGCGTCACTTTTGCGCTGCCCTTGGGATGCCTTTCACAGCTGCAGTGTGCCTGGAGCCCAGGGCTTCCTGGTTTTAAAAGTCCTAGGCCTAAGCCTAACAGTAACCCTAGGAAGGTAAATCAGCCGGGTATTAGGGTTCTTCCTAAGGGAAAAGCCGTGAAAGCAGCCATGTTGTGGCACTTCTGCACTCCCTTTGGGATGCCTTTGGCAGATGAAGTAAGCCTGGAACTCAGGGCTTCCTGGTTAAAAAAAATTCAAGCCCTAGGCTGAACCCTAACCCTAACCCTAGGCAGATAAATCAGCCTAGGTATAGGGATGGTGCCAAGGAAAAAGCTGTGAAAGCTGCCATGTTGTTGCACTTTTGTACTCCCCTTGGGATGCCTTGAACAGCTGCAGTGTGCCTGGAGCCCAGGGCTTCCTAGTTTTAAAAATCCTAGCCCTAGGCCTAAGCCTAACAGTAACCCTGGGAAGGCAAATCAGCCTGGTGTTAGGCTTCTTGCCAAGGAAAAAGCCGTGAAAGCAGCCATGTTGTGGCACTTTTGCACTCCCTTTTGGATGCCTTTCACAGCTCCAGTGTGCCTGGAACTCAGGGCTTCCTGCTTTTAAAAATCCTAGCCCTAGGCCGAACCCCAACCCTAAGACGAGAAAGGCAAATCAGCCAGGAATTAGGCATGTCCCCAAGGAAAAAGCTGTGGAGGCAGGCATGTTGTGGTACTTTTGCGCTCTTCTTGGCTAGTCCTTCGCAGCTGCTGTGTTCTTGGAACTCAGGGCTTTCTGGTTAATAGAACCCTTACCCTAGGCGTAACTCAAACCTTAACCCTAGGAAGGAAAATCAGCCTATGGTTCGGGATGGTCTCATGGAAATATCAGTGGTGGCAGCCAAGTTGCGTCACTTTTGCGCTCCCCTTGGGATGCCTTTCGCAGCTGCAGTGTGCCTGGAGCCCAGGGCTTCCTGGTTTTAAAAGTCCTAGGCCTAAGCCTAACAGTAACCCTAGGAAGGTAAATCAGCCGGGTATTAGGGTTCTTCCTAAGGGAAAAGCCGTGAAAGCAGCCATGTTGTTGCACTTTTGTAGTCCCCTTGGGATGCCTTTCGCAGCTGCAGTGTGCCTGGAGCTAAGGGCTTCCTAGTTTCAAAAATCCTAGCCCTAGGCCTAAGCCTAACAGTAACCCTGGGAAGGTACATCAGCCTGATTTTAGGCTTCTTGCCAAGGAAAAAGCCATGAAAGCAGCCATGTTGTGGCACTTCTGCACTCCCTTTGGGATGCCTTTGGCAGATGAAGTAAGCCTGGAACTCAGGGCTTCCTGGTTAAAGAAATCCAAGCCCTAGGCTGAACCCTAACCCTAACCCTAGGCAGATAAATCAGCCTAGGTATAGGGATGGTGCCAAGGAAAAAGCCGTGAAAGCAGCCATGTTGTGGCACTTTTGCACTCCCTTTTGGATGCCTTTCACAGCTGCAGTGTGCCTGGAACTCAGGGCTTCCTGCTTTTAAAAATCCTGGCCCTAGGCCGAACCGCAACCCTAAGACGAGAAAGGCAAATCAGCCAGGAATTAGGCATGTCCCCAAGGAAAAAGCTGTGGAGGCAGGCATGTTGTGGTACTTTTGCGCTCTTCTTGGCTAGTCCTTCGCAGCTGCTGTGTTCTTGGAACTCAGGGCTTTCTGGTTAATAGACCCTTACCCTAGGCGTAACTCAAACCTTAACCCTAGGAAGGAAAATCAACCTATGGTTCGGGATGGTCTCATGGAAATATCAGTGGTGGCAGCCAAGTTGCGTCACTTTTGCGCTCCCCTTGGGATGCCTTTTGCAGCTGCAGTGTGCCTGGAGCCCAGGGCTTCCTGGTTTTAAAAGTCCTAGGCCTAAGCCTAACAGTAACCCTAGGAAGGTAAATCAGCCGGGTATTAGGGTTCTTCCTAAGGGAAAAGCCGTGAAAGCAGCCATGTTGTGGCACTTCTGCACTCCCTTTGGGATGCCTTTGGCAGATGAAGTAAGCCTGGAACTCAGGGCTTCCTGGTTAAAGAAATTCAAGCCCTAGGCTGAACCCTAACCCTAACCCTAGGCAGATAAATCAGCCTAGGTATAGGGATGGTGCCAAGGAAAAAGCTGTGAAAGCTGCCATGTTGTTGCACTTTTGTACTCCCCTTGGGATGCCTTGAACAGCTGCAGTGTGCCTGGAGCTAAGGGCTTTCTAGTTTTAAAAATCCTAGCCCTAGGCCTAAGCCTAATAGTAACCCTGGGAAGGTAAGTCAGCCTGGTGTTAGGCGTCTTGCCAAGGAACAAGCCGTGAAAGCAGCCATGTTGTGGCACTTTTGCAATCCCTTTTGGATGCCTTTCACAGCTCCAGTGTGCCTGGAACTCAGGGCTTCCTGCTTTTAAAAATCCTAGCCCTAGGCCGAACCCCAACCCTATGACGAGAAAGGCAAATCAGCCAGGAATTAGGCATGTCCCCAAGGAAAAAGCTGTGGAGGCAGGCATGTTGTGGTACTTTTGCGCTCTTCTTGGCTAGTCCTTCGCAGCTGCTGTGTTCTTGGAACTCAGGGCTTTCTGGTTAATAGAACCCTTACCCTAGGCGTAACTCAAACCTTAACCCTAGGAAGGAAAATCAGCCTATGGTTCGGGATGGTCTCATGGAAATATCAGTGGTGGCAGCCAAGTTGCGTCACTTTTGCGCTCCCCTTTGGATGCCTTTCGCAGCTGCAGTGTGCCTGGAGCCCAGGGCTTCCTGGTTTTAAAAGTCCTAGGCCTAAGCCTAACAGTAACCCTAGGAAGGTAAATCAGCCGGGTATTAGGGTTCTTCCTAAGGGAAAAGCCGTGAAAGCAGCCATGTTGTGGCACTTCTACACTCCCTTTGGGATGCCTTTGGCAGATGAAGTAAGCCTGGAACTCAGGGCTTCCTGGTTAAAAAAATTCAAGCCCTAGGCTGAACCCTAACCCTAACCCGAGGCAGATAAATCAGCCCAGGTATAGGGATGGTGCCAAGGAAAAAGCTGTGAAAGCTGCCATGTTGTTGCACTATTGTACTCCCCTTGGGATGCCTTGAACAGCTGCAGTGTGCCTGGAGCTAAGGGCTTCCTAGTTTCAAAAATCCTAGCCCTAGGCCTAAGCCTAACAGTAACCCTGGGAAAGTAAATAAGCCTGATGTTAGGCTTCTTGCCAAGGAAAAAGCCGTGAAAGCAGCCATGTTGTGGCACTTCTGCACTCCCTTTGGGATGCCTTTTGCAGATGAAGTAAGCCTGGAACTCAGGGCTTCCTGGTTAAAGAAATCCAAGCCCTAGGCTGAACCCTAACCCTAACCCTAGGCAGATAAATCAGCCTAGGTATAGGGATGGTGCCAAGGAAAAAGCTGTGAAAGCTGCCATGTTGTTGCACTTTTGTACTCCCCTTGGGATGCCTTGAACAGCTGCAGTGTGCCTGGAGCTAAGGGCTTCCTAGTTTCAAAAATCCTAGCCCTAGGCCTAAGCCTAACAGTAACCCTGGGAAGGTAAATCAGCCTGATGTTAGGCTTCTTGCCAAGGAAAAAGCCGTGAAAGCAGCCATGTTGTGGCACTTCTGCACTCCCTTTGGGATGCCTTTGGCAGATGAAGTAAGCCTGGAACTCAGGGCTTCCTGGTTAAAGAAATCCAAGCCCTAGGCTGAACCCTAACCCTAACCCTAGGCAGATAAATCAGCCTAGGTATAGGGATGGTGCCAAGGAAAAAGCTGTGAAAGCTGCCATGTTGTTGCACTTTTGTACTCCCCTTGGGATGCCTTGAACAGCTGCAGTGTGCCTGGAGCTAAGGGCTTCCTAGTTTCAAAAATCCTAGCCCTAGGCCTAAGCCTAACAGTAACCCTGGGAAGGTAAATCAGCCTGGTGTTAGGCTTCTTGCCATGGAAAAAGCTGTGAAAGCTGCCATGTTGTTGCACTTTTGTACTCCCCTTGGGATGCCTTGAACAGCTGCAGTGTGCCTGGAGCTAAGGGCCTCCTAGTTTCAAAAATCCTAGCCCTAGGCCTAAGCCTAACAGTAACCCTGGGAAAGTAAATCAGCCTGGTGTTAGGCTTCTTGCCAAGGAAAAAGCCATGAAAGCAGCCATGTTGTGGCACTTTTGCACTCCCTTTTGGATGCCTTTCACAGCTCCAGTGTGCCTGGAACTCAGGGCTTCCTGCTTTTAAAAATCCTAGCCCTAGGCCGAACCCCAACCCTAAGACGAGAAAGGCAAATCAGCCAGGAATTAGGCATGTCCCCAAGGAAAAAGCTGTGGAGGCAGGCATGTTGTGGTACTTTTGCGCTCTTCTTGGCTAGTCCTTCGCAGCTGCTGTGTTCTTGGAACTCAGGGCTTTCTGGTTAATAGAACCCTTACCCTAGGCGTAACTCAAACCTTAACCCTAGGAAGGAAAATCAGCCTATGGTTCGGGATGGTCTCATGGAAATATCAGTGGTGGCAGCCAAGTTGCGTCACTTTTGCGCTCCCCTTGGGATGCCTTTCGCAGCTGCAGTGTGCCTGGAGCCCAGGGCTTCCTGGTTTTAAAAGTCCTAGGCCTAAGCCTAACAGTAACCCTAGGAAGGTAAATCAGCCGGGTATTAGGGTTCTTCCTAAGGGAAAAGCCGTGAAAGCAGCCATGTTGTGGCACTTCTGCACTCCCTTTGGGATGCCTTTGGCAGATGAAGTAAGCCTGGAACTCAGGGCTTCCTGGTTAAAGAAATCCAAGCCCTAGGCTGAACCCTAACCCTAACCCTAGGCAGATAAATCAGCCTAGGTATAGGGATGGTGCCAAGGAAAAAGCTGTGAAAGCTGCCATGTTGTTGCACTTTTGTACTCCCCTTGGGATGCCTTGAACAGCTGCAGTGTGCCTGGAGCTAAGGGCTTCCTAGTTTCAAAAATCCTAGCCCTAGGCCTAAGCCTAACAGTAACCCTGGGAAAGTAAATCAGCCTGATGTTAGGCTTCTTGCCAAGGAAAAAGCCGTGAAACAGCCATGTTGTGGCACTTTTGCACTCCCTTTTGGATGCCTTTCACAGCTCCAGTGTGCCTGGAACTCAGGGCTTCCTGATTTTAAAAATCCTAGCCCTAGGCCGAACCCCAACCCTAAGACGAGAAAGGCAAATCAGCCAGGAATTAGGCATGTCCCCAAGGAAAAAGCTGTGGAGGCAGGCATGTTGTGCTACTTTTGCGCTCTTCTTGGCTAGTCCTTCGCAGCTGCTGTGTTCTTGGAACTCAGGGCTTGCTGGTTAATAGAACCCTTACCCTAGGCGTAACTCAAACCTTAACCCTAGGAAGGAAAATCAGCCTATGGTTCGGGATGGTCTCATGGAAATATCAGTGGTGGCAGCCAAGTTGCGTCACTTTTGCGCTCCCCTTGGGATGCCTTTTGCAGCTGCAGTGTGCCTGGAGCCCAGGGCTTCCTGGTTTTAAAAGTCCTAGGCCTAAGCCTAACAGTAACCCTAGGAAGGTAAATCAGCCGGGTATTAGGGTTCTTCCTAAGGGAAAAGCCGTGAAAGCAGCCATGTTGTGGCACTTCTGCACTCCCTTTGGGATGCCTTTGGCAGATGAAGTAAGCCTGGAACTCAGGGCTTCCTGGTTAAAGAAATCCAAGCCCTAGGCTGAACCCTAACCCTAACCCTAGGCAGATAAATCAGCCTAGGTATAGGGATGGTGCCAAGGAAAAAGCTGTGAAAGCTGCCATGTTGTTGCACTTTTGTACTCCCCTTGGGATGCCTTGAACAGCTGCAGTGTGCCTGGAGCTAAGGGCTTCCTAGTTTCAAAAATCCTAGCCCTAGGCCTAAGCCTAACAGTAACCCTGGGAAAGTAAATCAGCCTGATGTTAGGCTTCTTGCCAAGGAAAAAGCCGTGAAACAGCCATGTTGTGGCACTTTTGCACTCCCTTTTGGATGCCTTTCACAGCTCCAGTGTGCCTGGAACTCAGGGCTTCCTGATTTTAAAAATCCTAGCCCTAGGCCGAACCCCAACCCTAAGACGAGAAAGGCAAATCAGCCAGGAATTAGGCATGTCCCCAAGGAAAAAGCTGTGGAGGCAGGCATGTTGTGGTACTTTTGCGCTCTTCTTGGCTAGTCCTTCGCAGCTGCTGTGTTCTTGGAACTCAGGGCTTTCTGGTTAATAGACCCTTCCCCTAGGCGTAACTCAAACCTTAACCCTAGGAAGGAAAATCAGCCTATGGTTCGGGATGGTCTCATGGAAATATCAGTGGTGGCAGCCAAGTTGCGTCACTTTTGCGCTCCCCTTGGGATGCCTTTTGCAGCTGCAGTGTGCCTGGAGCCCAGGGCTTCCTGGTTTTAAAAGTCCTAGGCCTAAGCCTAACAGTAACCCTAGGAAGGTAAATCAGCCGGGTATTAGGGTTCTTCCTAAGGGAAAAGCCGTGAAAGCAGCCATGTTGTGGCACTTCTGCACTCCCTTTGGGATGCCTTTGGCAGATGAAGTAAGCCTGGAACTCAGGGCTTCCTGGTTAAAGAAATCCAAGCCCTAGGCTGAACCCTAACCCTAACCCTAGGCAGATAAATCAACCTAGGTATAGGGATGGTGCCAAGGAAAAAGCTGTGAAAGCTGCCATGTTGTTGCACTTTTGTACTCCCCTTGGGATGCCTTGAACAGCTGCAGTGTGCCTGGAGCCCAGGGCTTCCTAGTTTCAAAAATCCTAGCCCTAGGCCTAAGCCTAACAGTAACCCTGGGAAAGTATGTCAGCCTGGTGTTAGGCTTCTTGCCAAGGAAAAAGCCGTGAAAGCAGCCATGTTGTGGCACTTTTGCACTCCCTTTTGGATGCCTTTCACAGCTGCAGTGTGCCTGGAACTCAGGGCTTCCTGATTTTAAAAATCCTAGCCCTAGGCCGAACCCCAACCCTAAGACGAGAAAGGCAAATCAGCCAGGAATTAGGCATGTCCCCAAGGAAAAAGCTGTGGAGGCAGGCATGTTGTGGTACTTTTGCGCTCTTCTTGGCTAGTCCTTCGCAGCTGCTGTGTTCTTGGAACTCAGGGCTTTCTGGTTAATAGACCCTTACCCTAGGCGTAACTCAAACCTTAACCCTAGGAAGGAAAATCAGCCTATGGTTCGGGATGGTCTCATGGAAATATCAGTGGTGGCAGCCAAGTTGCGTCACTTTTGCGCTCCCCTTGGGATGCCTTTCGCAGCTGCAGTGTGCCTGGAGCCCAGGGCTTCCTGGTTTTAAAAGTCCTAGGCCTAAGCCTAACAGTAACCCTAGGAAGGTAAATCAGCCGGGTATTAGGGTTCTTCCTAAGGGAAAAGCCGTGAAAGCAGCCATGTTGTGGCACTTCTGCACTCCCTTTGGGATGCCTTTGGCAGATGAAGTAAGCCTGGAACTCAGGGCTTCCTGGTTAAAGAAATCCAAGCCCTAGGCTGAACCCTAACCCTAACCCTAGGCAGATAAATCAGCCTAGGTATAGGGATGGTGTCAAGGAAAAGCTGTGAAAGCTGCCATGTTGTTGCACTTTTGTACTCCCCTTGGGATGCCTTGAACAGCTGCAGTGTGCCTGGAGCTAAGGGCTTCCTAGTTTCAAAAATCCTAGCCCTAGGCCTAAGCCTAACAGTAACCCTGGGAAAGTATGTCAGCCTGGTGTTAGGCTTCTTGCCAAGGAAAAAGCCGTGAAAGCAGCC
Source organism: Ammospiza caudacuta (assembly GCF_027887145.1). NCBI lineage: Eukaryota > Metazoa > Chordata > Aves > Passeriformes > Passerellidae > Ammospiza > Ammospiza caudacuta. Next base: position 58,459 of record NW_026682940.1, on the reverse strand, counting down.
ATGTTGTGGCACTTCTGCACTCCCTTTGGGATGCCTTTGGCAGATGAAGTAAGCCTGGAACTCAGGGCTTCCTGGTTAAAGAAATCCAAGCCCTAGGCTGAAGCCTAACCCTAACCCTAAGCAGATAAATCAGCCTAGGTATAGGGATGGTGCCAAGGAAAAAGCTGTGAAAGCTGCCATGTTGTTGCACTTTTGTACTCCCCTTGGGATGCCTTGAACAGCTGCAGTGTGCCTGGAGCTAAGGGCTTCCTAGTTTCAAAAATCCTAGCCCTAGGCCTAAGCCTAACAGTAACCCTGGGAAAGTAAATCAGCCTGATGTTAGGCTTCTTGCCAAGGAAAAAGCCGTGAAAGCAGCCATGTTGTGGCACTTTTGCACTCCCTTTTGGATGCCTTTCACAGCTCCAGTGTGCCTGGAACTCAGGGCTTCCTGCTTTTAAAAATCCTAGCCCTAGGCCGAACCCCAACCCTAAGACGAGAAAGGCAAATCAGCCAGGAATTAGGCATGTCCCCAAGGAAAAAGCTGTGGAGGCAGGCATGTTGTGGTACTTTTGCGCTCTTCTTGGCTAGTCCTTCGCAGCTGCTGTGTTCTTGGAACTCAGGGCTTTCTGGTTAATAGAACCCTTACCCTAGGCGTAACTCAAACCTTAACCCTAGGAAGGAAAATCAGCCTATGGTTCGGGATGGTCTCATGGAAATATCAGTGGTGGCAGCCAAGTTGCGTCACTTTTGCGCTCCCCTTGGGATGCCTTTCGCAGCTGCAGTGTGCCTGGAGCCCAGGGCTTCCTGGTTTTAAAAGTCCTAGGCCTAAGCCTAACAGTAACCCTAGGAAGGTAAATCAGCCGGGTATTAGGGTTCTTCCTAAGGGAAAAGCCGTGAAAGCAGCCATGTTGTGGCACTTCTGCACTCCCTTTGGGATGCCTTTGGCAGATGAAGTAAGCCTGGAACTCAGGGCTTCCTGGTTAAAGAAATCCAAGCCCTAGGCTGAACCCTAACCCTAACCCTAGGCAGATAAATCAGCCTAGGTATAGGGATGGTGCCAAGGAAAAAGCTGTGAAAGCTGCCATGTTGTTGCACTTTTGTACTCCCCTTGGGATGCCTTGAACAGCTGCAGTGTGCCTGGAGCTAAGGGCTTCCTAGTTTCAAAAATCCTAGCCCTAGGCCTAAGCCTAACAGTAACCCTGGGAAAGTAAATCAGCCTGATTTTAGGCTTCTTGCCAAGGAAAAAGCCGTGAAACAGCCATGTTGTGGCACTTTTGCACTCCCTTTTGGATGCCTTTCACAGCTCCAGTGTGCCTGGAACTCAGGGCTTCCTGATTTTAAAAATCCTAGCCCTAGGCCGAACCCCAACCCTAAGACGAGAAAGGCAAATCAGCCAGGAATTAGGCATGTCCCCAAGGAAAAAGCTGTGGAGGCAGGCATGTTGTGCTACTTTTGCGCTCTTCTTGGCTAGTCCTTCGCAGCTGCTGTGTTCTTGGAACTCAGGGCTTGCTGGTTAATAGAACCCTTACCCTAGGCGTAACTCAAACCTTAACCCTAGGAAGGAAAATCAGCCTATGGTTCGGGATGGTCTCATGGAAATATCAGTGGTGGCAGCCAAGTTGCGTCACTTTTGCGCTCCCCTTGGGATGCCTTTTGCAGCTGCAGTGTGCCTGGAGCCCAGGGCTTCCTGGTTTTAAAAGTCCTAGGCCTAAGCCTAACAGTAACCCTAGGAAGGTAAATCAGCCGGGTATTAGGGTTCTTCCTAAGGGAAAAGCCGTGAAAGCAGCCATGTTGTGGCACTTCTGCACTCCCTTTGGGATGCCTTTGGCAGATGAAGTAAGCCTGGAACTCAGGGCTTCCTGGTTAAAGAAATCCAAGCCCTAGGCTGAACCCTAACCCTAACCCTAGGCAGATAAATCAGCCTAGGTATAGGGATGGTGCCAAGGAAAAAGCTGTGAAAGCTGCCATGTTGTTGCACTTTTGTACTCCCCTTGGGATGCCTTGAACAGCTGCAGTGTGCCTGGAGCTAAGGGCTTCCTAGTTTCAAAAATCCTAGCCCTAGGCCTAAGCCTAACAGTAACCCTGGGAAAGTAAATCAGCCTGATGTTAGGCTTCTTGCCAAGGAAAAAGCCGTGAAACAGCCATGTTGTGGCACTTTTGCACTCCCTTTTGGATGCCTTTCACAGCTCCAGTGTGCCTGGAACTCAGGGCTTCCTGATTTTAAAAATCCTAGCCCTAGGCCGAACCCCAACCCTAAGACGAGAAAGGCAAATCAGCCAGGAATTAGGCATGTCCCCAAGGAAAAAGCTGTGGAGGCAGGCATGTTGTGGTACTTTTGCGCTCTTCTTGGCTAGTCCTTCGCAGCTGCTGTGTTCTTGGAACTCAGGGCTTTCTGGTTAATAGACCCTTCCCCTAGGCGTAACTCAAACCTTAACCCTAGGAAGGAAAATCAGCCTATGGTTCGGGATGGTCTCATGGAAATATCAGTGGTGGCAGCCAAGTTGCGTCACTTTTGCGCTCCCCTTGGGATGCCTTTCGCAGCTGCAGTGTGCCTGGAGCCCAGGGCTTCCTGGTTTTAAAAGTCCTAGGCCTAAGCCTAACAGTAACCCTAGGAAGGTAAATCAGCCGGGTATTAGGGTTCTTCCTAAGGGAAAAGCCGTGAAAGCAGCCATGTTGTGGCACTTCTGCACTCCCTTTGGGATGCCTTTGGCAGATGAAGTAAGCCTGGAACTCAGGGCTTCCTGGTTAAAGAAATCCAAGCCCTAGGCTGAACCCTAACCCTAACCCTAGGCAGATAAATCAACCTAGGTATAGGGATGGTGCCAAGGAAAAAGCTGTGAAAGCTGCCATGTTGTTGCACTTTTGTACTCCCCTTGGGATGCCTTGAACAGCTGCAGTGTGCCTGGAGCCCAGGGCTTCCTAGTTTCAAAAATCCTAGCCCTAGGCCTAAGCCTAACAGTAACCCTGGGAAAGTATGTCAGCCTGGTGTTAGGCTTCTTGCCAAGGAAAAAGCCGTGAAAGCAGCCATGTTGTGGCACTTTTGCACTCCCTTTTGGATGCCTTTCACAGCTGCAGTGTGCCTGGAACTCAGGGCTTCCTGATTTTAAAAATCCTAGCCCTAGGCCGAACCCCAACCCTAAGACGAGAAAGGCAAATCAGCCAGGAATTAGGCATGTCCCCAAGGAAAAAGCTGTGGAGGCAGGCATGTTGTGGTACTTTTGCGCTCTTCTTGGCTAGTCCTTCGCAGTTGCTGTGTTCTTGGAACTCAGGGCTTTCTGGTTAATAGACCCTTACCCTAGGCGTAACTCAAACCTTAACCCTAGGAAGGAAAATCAGCCTATGGTTCGGGATGGTCTCATGGAAATATCAGTGGTGGCAGCCAAGTTGCGTCACTTTTGCGCTCCCCTTGGGATGCCTTTCGCAGCTGCAGTGTGCCTGGAGCCCAGGGCTTCCTGGTTTTAAAAGTCCTAGGCCTAAGCCTAACAGTAACCCTAGGAAGGTAAATCAGCCGGGTATTAGGGTTCTTCCTAAGGGAAAAGCAGTGAAAGCAGCCATGTTGTGGCACTTCTGCACTCCCTTTGGGATGCCTTTGGCAGATGAAGTAAGCCTGGAACTCAGGGCTTCCTGGTTAAAGAAATCCAAGCCCTAGGCTGAACCCTAACCCTAACCCTAGGCAGATAAATCAGCCTAGGTATAGGGATGGTGTCAAGGAAAAGCTGGCAAAGCTGCCATGGTGTTGCACTTTTGTACTCCCCTTGGGATGCCTTGAACAGCTGCAGTGTGCCTGGAGCTAAGGGCTTCCTAGTTTCAAAAATCCTAGCCCTAGGCCTAAGCCTAACAGTAACCCTGGGAAAGTATGTCAGCCTGGTGTTAGGCTTCTTGCCAAGGAAAAAGCCGTGAAAGCAGCCATGTTGTGGCACTTCTGCACTCCCTTTGGGATGCCTTTGGCAGATGAAGTAAGCCTGGAACTCAGGGCTTCCTGGTTAAAGAAATCCAAGCCCTAGGCTGAACCCTAACCTAACCCTAGGCAGATAAATCAGCCTAGGTATAGGGATGGTGCCAAGGAAAAAGCTGTGAAAGCTGCCATGTTGTTGCACTTTTGTACTCCCCTTGGGATGCCTTGAACAGCTGCAGTGTGCCTGGAGCTAAGGGCTTCCTAGTTTCAAAAATCCTAGCCCTAGGCCTAAGCCTAACAGTAACCCTGGGAAAGTAAATCAGCCTGATTTTAGGCTTCTTGCCAAGGAAAAAGCCGTGAAACAGCCATGTTGTGGCACTTTTGCACTCCCTTTTGGATGCCTTTCACAGCTCCAGTGTGCCTGGAACTCAGGGCTTCCTGCTTTTAAAAATCCTTGCCCTAGGCCGAACCCCAACCCTAAGACGAGAAAGGCAAATCAGCCAGGAATTCGGCATGTCCCCAAGGAAAAAGCTGTGGAGGCAGGCATGTTGTGGTACTTTTGCGCTCTTCTTGGCTAGTCCTTCGCAGCTGCTGTGTTCTTGGAACTCAGGGCTTTCTGGTTAATAGAACCCTTACCCTAGGCGTAACTCAAACCTTAACCCTAGGAAGGAAAATCAACCTATGGTTCGGGATGGTCTCATGGAAATATCAGTGGTGGCAGCCAAGTTGCGTCACTTTTGCGCTCCCCTTGGGATGCCTTTTGCAGCTGCAGTGTGCCTGGAGCCCAGGGCTTCCTGGTTTTAAAAGTCCTAGGCCTAAGCCTAACAGTAACCCTAGGAAGGTAAATCAGCCGGGTATTAGGGTTCTTCCTAAGGGAAAAGCCGTGAAAGCAGCCATGTTGTGGCACTTCTGCACTCCCTTTGGGATGCCTTTGGCAGATGAAGTAAGCCTGGAACTCAGGGCTTCCTGGTTAAAGAAATCCAAGCCCTAGGCTGAACCCTAACCCTAACCCTAGGCAGATAAATCAGCCTAGGTATAGGGATGGTGCCAAGGAAAAAGCTGTGAAAGCTGCCATGTTGGTTCACTTTTGTACTCCCCTTGGGATGCCTTGAACAGCTGCAGTGTGCCTGGAGCCCAGGGCTTCCTAGTTTCAAAAATCCTAGCCCTAGGCCTAAGCCTAACAGTAACCCTGGGAAAGTATGTCAGCCTGGTGTTAGGCTTCTTGCCAAGGAAAAAGCCGTGAAAGCAGCCATGTTGTGGCACTTTTGCACTCCCTTTTGGATGCCTTTCACAGCTCCAGTGTGCCTGGAACTCAGGGCTTCCTGATTTTAAAAATCCTAGCCCTAGGCCGAACCCCAACCCTAAGACGAGAAAGGCAAATCAGCCAGGAATTAGGCATGTCCCCAAGGAAAAAGCTGTGGAGGCAGGCATGTTGTGGTACTTTTGCGCTCTTCTTGGCTAGTCCTTCGCAGCTGCTGTGTTCTTGGAACTCAGGGCTTTCTGGTTAATAGACCCTTACCCTAGGCGTAACTCAAACCTTAAGCCTAGGAAGGAAAATCAACCTATGTTTCGGGATGGTCTCATGGAAATATCAGTGGTGGCAGCCAAGTTGCGTCACTTTTGCGCTCCCCTTGGGATGCCTTTCGCAGCTGCAGTGTGCCTGGAGCCCAGGGCTTCCTGGTTTTAAAAGTCCTAGGCCTAAGCCTAACAGTAACCCTAGGAAGGTAAATCAGCCGGGTATTAGGGTTCTTTCTAAGGGAAAAGCCGTGAAAGCAGCCATGTTGTGGCACTTCTGCACTCCCTTTGGGATGCCTTTGGCAGATGAAGTAAGCCTGGAACTCAGGGCTTCCTGGTTAAAGAAATCACAGCCCTAGGCTGAACCCTAACCCTAACCCTAGGCAGATAAATCAGCCTAGGTATAGGGATGGTGCAAAGGAAAAAGCTGTGAAAGCTGCCATGTTGTTGCACTTTTGTACTCCCCTTGGGATGCCTTGAACAGCTGCAGTGTGCCTGGAGCTAAGGGCTTCCTAGTTTCAAAAATCCTAGCCCTAGGCCTAAGCCTAACAGTAACCCTGGGAAAGTAAATCAGCCTGATGTTAGGCTTCTTGCCAAGGAAAAAGCCGTAAAAGCAGCCATGTTGTGGCACTTCTGCACTCCCTTTGGGATGCCTTTGGCAGATGAAGTAAGCCTGGAACTCAGGGCTTCCTGGTTAAAGAAATCCAAGCCCTAGGCTGAACCCTAACCCTAACCCTAGGCAGATAAATCAGCCCAGGTATAGGGATGGTGCCAAGGAAAAAGCTGTGAAAGCTGCCATGTTGTTGCACTTTTGTACTCCCCTTGGGATGCCTTGAACAGCTGCAGTGTGCCTGGAGCTAAGGGCTTCCTAGTTTCAAAAATCCTAGCCCTAGGTCTAAGCCTAACAGTAACCCTGGGAAAGTAAATCAGCCTGATTTTAGGCTTCTTGCCAAGGAAAAAGCCGTGAAACAGCCATGTTGTGGCACTTTTGCACTCCCTTTTGGATGCCTTTCACAGCTCCAGTGTGCCTGGAACTCAGGGCTTCCTGCTTTTAAAAATCCTAGCCCTAGGCCGAACCCCAACCCTAAGACGAGAAAGGCAAATCAGCCAGGAATTAGGCATGTCCCCAAGGAAAAAGCTGTGGAGGCAGGCATGTTGTGGTACTTTTGCGCTCTTCTTGGCTAGTCCTTCGCAGCTGCTGTGTTCTTGGAACTCAGGGCTTTCTGGTTAATAGAACCCTTACCCTAGGCGTAACTCAAACCTTAACCCTAGGAAGGAAAATCAGCCTATGGTTCGGGATGGTCTCATGGAAATATCAGTGGTGGCAGCCAAGTTGCGTCACTTTTGCGCTCCCCTTGGGATGCCTTTCGCAGCTGCAGTGTGCCTGGAGCCCAGGGCTTCCTGGTTTTAAAAGTCCTAGGCCTAAGCCTAACAGTAACCCTAGGAAGGTAAATCAGCCGGGTATTAGGGTTCTTCCTAAGGGAAAAGCCGTGAAAGCAGCCATGTTGTGGCACTTCTGCACTCCCTTTGGGATGCCTTTGGCAGATGAAGTAAGCCTGGAACTCAGGGCTTCCTGGTTAAAGAAATCCAAGCCCTAGGCTGAAGCCTAACCCTAACCCTAGGCAGATAAATCAGCCTAGGTATAGGGATGGTGCCAAGGAAAAAGCTGTGAAAGCTGCCATGTTGTTGCACTTTTGTACTCCCCTTGGGATGCCTTGAACAGCTGCAGTGTGCCTGGAGCTAAGGGCTTCCTAGTTTCAAAAATCCTAGCCCTAGGCCTAAGCCTAACAGTAACCCTGGGAAAGTAAATCAGCCTGGTGTTAGGCTTCTTGCCAAGGAAAAAGCCGTGAAAGCAGCCATGTTGTGGCACTTTTGCACTCCCTTTTGGATGCCTTTCACAGCTCCAGTGTGCCTGGAACTCAGGGCTTCCTGCTTTTAAAAATCCTAGCCCTAGGCCGAACCCCAACCCTAAGACGAGAAAGGCAAATCAGCCAGGAATTAGGCATGTCCCCAAGGAAAAAGCTGTGGAGGCAGGCATGTTGTGGTACTTTTGCGCTCTTCTTGGCTAGTCCTTCGCAGCTGCTGTGTTCTTGGAACTCAGGGCTTTCTGGTTAATAGACCCTTACCCTAGGCGTAACTCAAACCTTAACCCTAGGAAGGAAAATCAGCCTATGGTTCGGGATGGTCTCATGGAAATATCAGTGGTGGCAGCCAAGTTGCGTCACTTTTGCGCTCCCCTTGGGATGCCTTTTGCAGCTGCAGTGTGCCTGGAGCCCAGGGCTTCCTGGTTTTAAAAGTCCTAGGCCTAAGCCTAACAGTAACCCTAGGAAGGTAAATCAGCCGGGTATTAGGGTTCTTCCTAAGGGAAAAGCCGTGAAAGCAGCCATGTTGTGGCACTTCTGCACTCCCTTTGGGATGCCTTTCACAGCTCCAGTGTGCCTGGAACTCAGGGCTTCCTGCTTTTAAAAATCCTAGCCCTAGGCCGAACCCCAACCCTATGACGAGAAAGGCAAATCAGCCAGGAATTAGGCATGTCCCCAAGGAAAAAGCTGTGGAGGCAGGCATGTTGTGGTACTTTTGCGCTCTTCTTGGCTAGTCCTTCGCAGCTGCTGTGTTCTTGGAACTCAGGGCTTTCTGGTTAATAGAACCCTTACCCTAGGCGTAACTCAAACCTTAACCCTAGGAAGGAAAATCAGCCTATGGTTCGGGATGGTCTCATGGAAATATCAGTGGTGGCAGCCAAGTTGCGTCACTTTTGCGCTCCCCTTTGGATGCCTTTCGCAGCTGCAGTGTGCCTGGAGCCCAGGGCTTCCTGGTTTTAAAAGTCCTAGGCCTAAGCCTAACAGTAACCCTAGGAAGGTAAATCAGCCGGGTATTAGGGTTCTTCCTAAGGGAAAAGCCGTGAAAGCAGCCATGTTGTGGCACTTCTGCACTCCCTTTGGGATGCCTTTGGCAGATGAAGTAAGCCTGGAACTCAGGGCTTCCTGGTAAAAAAAATTCAAGCCCTAGGCTGAACCCTAACCCTAACCCTAGGCAGATAAATCAGCCAAGGTATAGGGATGGTGCCAAGGAAAAAGCTGTGAAAGCTGCCATGTTGTTGCACTTTTGTACTCCCCTTGGGATGCCTTGAACAGCTGCAGTGTGCCTGGAGCTAAGGGCTTCCTAGTTTCAAAAATCCTAGCCCTAGGCCTAAGCCTAACAGTAACCCTGGGAAAGTAAATCAGCCTGATGTTAGGCTTCTTGCCAAGGAAAAAGCCGTGAAAGCAGCCATGTTGTGGCACTTCTGCACTCCCTTTGGGATGCCTTTGGCAGATGAAGTAAGCCTGGAACTCAGGGCTTCCTGGTTAAAGAAATCCAAGCCCTAGGCTGAACCCTAACCCTAACCCTAGGCAGATAAATCAGCCTAGGTATAGGGATGGTGCCAAGGAAAAAGCTGTGAAAGCTGCCATGTTGTTGCACTTTTGTACTCCCCTTGGGATGCCTTGAACAGCTGCAGTGTGCCTGGAGCCCAGGGCTTCCTAGTTTCAAAAATCCTAGCCCTAGGCCTAAGCCTAACAGTAACCCTGGGAAGGTAAATCAGCCTGATGTTAGGCTTCTTGCCAAGGAAAAAGCCGTGAAAGCAGCCATGTTGTGGCACTTTTGCACTCCCTTTTGGATGCCTTTCACAGCTCCAGTGTGCCTGGAACTCAGGGCTTCCTGCTTTTAAAAATCCTAGCCCTAGGCCGAACCCCAACCCTAAGACGAGAAAGGCAAATCAGCCAGGAATTAGGCATGTCCCCAAGGAAAAAGCTGTGGAGGCAGGCATGTTGTGGTACTTTTGCGCTCTTCTTGGCTAGTCCTTCGCAGCTGCTGTGTTCTTGGAACTCAGGGCTTTCTGGTTAATAGAACCCTTACCCTAGGCGTAACTCAAACCTTAACCCTAGGAAGGAAAATCATCCTATGGTTCGGGATGGTCTCATGGAAATATCAGTGGTGGCAGCCAAGTTGCGTCACTTTTGCGCTGCCCTTGGGATGCCTTTCACAGCTGCAGTGTGCCTGGAGCCCAGGGCTTCCTGGTTTTAAAAGTCCTAGGCCTAAGCCTAACAGTAACCCTAGGAAGGTAAATCAGCCGGGTATTAGGGTTCTTCCTAAGGGAAAAGCCGTGAAAGCAGCCATGTTGTGGCACTTCTGCACTCCCTTTGGGATGCCTTTGGCAGATGAAGTAAGCCTGGAACTCAGGGCTTCCTGGTTAAAAAAAATTCAAGCCCTAGGCTGAACCCTAACCCTAACCCTAGGCAGATAAATCAGCCCAGGTATAGGGATGGTGCCAAGGAAAAAGCTGTGAAAGCTGCCATGTTGTTGCACTTTTGTACTCCCCTTGGGATGCCTTGAACAGCTGCAGTGTGCCTGGAGCCCAGGGCTTCCTAGTTTCAAAAATCCTAGCCCTAGGCCTAAGCCTAACAGTAACCCTGGGAAGGTAAATCAGCCTGATGTTAGGCTTCTTGCCAAGGAAAAAGCCGTGAAAGCAGCCATGTTGTGGCACTTTTGCACTCCCTTTTGGATGCCTTTCACAGCTCCAGTGTGCCTGGAACTCAGGGCTTCCTGATTTTAAAAATCCTAGCCCTAGGCCGAACCCCAACCCTAAGACGAGAAAGGCAAATCAGCCAGGAATTAGGCATGTCCCCAAGGAAAAAGCTGTGGAGGCAGGCATGTTGTGGTACTTTTGCGCTCTTCTTGGCTAGTCCTTCGCAGCTGCTGTGTTCTTGGAACTCAGGGCTTTCTGGTTAATAGAACCCTTACCCTAGGCGTAACTCAAACCTTAACCCTAGGAAGGAAAATCAACCTATGGTTCGGGATGGTCTCATGGAAATATCAGTGGTGGCAGCCAAGTTGCGTCACTTTTGCGCTCCCCTTGGGATGCCTTTCGCAGCTGCAGTGTGCCTGGAGCCCAGGGCTTCCTGGTTTTAAAAGTCCTAGGCCTAAGCCTAACAGTAACCCTAGGAAGGTAAATCAGCCGGGTATTAGGGTTCTTCCTAAGGGAAAAGCCGTGAAAGCAGCCATGTTGTTGCACTTTTGTAGTCCCCTTGGGATGCCTTTCGCAGCTGCAGTGTGCCTGGAGCTAAGGGCTTCCTAGTTTCAAAAATCCTAGCCCTAGGCCTAAGCCTAACAGTAACCCTGGGAAGGTACATCAGCCTGATTTTAGGCTTCTTGCCAAGGAAAAAGCCATGAAAGCAGCCATGTTGTGGCACTTCTGCACTCCCTTTGGGATGCCTTTGGCAGATGAAGTAAGCCTGGAACTCAGGGCTTCCTGGTTAAAGAAATCCAAGCCCTAGGCTGAACCCTAACCCTAACCCTAGGCAGATAAATCAGCCTAGGTATAGGGATGGTGCCAAGGAAAAAGCCGTGAAAGCAGCCATGTTGTGGCACTTTTGCACTCCCTTTTGGATGCCTTTCACAGCTGCAGTGTGCCTGGAACTCAGGGCTTCCTGCTTTTAAAAATCCTGGCCCTAGGCCGAACCGCAACCCTAAGACGAGAAAGGCAAATCAGCCAGGAATTAGGCATGTCCCCAAGGAAAAAGCTGTGGAGGCAGGCATGTTGTGGTACTTTTGCGCTCTTCTTGGCTAGTCCTTCGCAGCTGCTGTGTTCTTGGAACTCAGGGCTTTCTGGTTAATAGACCCTTACCCTAGGCGTAACTCAAACCTTAACCCTAGGAAGGAAAATCAACCTATGGTTCGGGATGGTCTCATGGAAATATCAGTGGTGGCAGCCAAGTTGCGTCACTTTTGCGCTCCCCTTGGGATGCCTTTTGCAGCTGCAGTGTGCCTGGAGCCCAGGGCTTCCTGGTTTTAAAAGTCCTAGGCCTAAGCCTAACAGTAACCCTAGGAAGGTAAATCAGCCGGGTATTAGGGTTCTTCCTAAGGGAAAAGCCGTGAAAGCAGCCATGTTGTGGCACTTCTGCACTCCCTTTGGGATGCCTTTGGCAGATGAAGTAAGCCTGGAACTCAGGGCTTCCTGGTTAAAGAAATTCAAGCCCTAGGCTGAACCCTAACCCTAACCCTAGGCAGATAAATCAGCCTAGGTATAGGGATGGTGCCAAGGAAAAAGCTGTGAAAGCTGCCATGTTGTTGCACTTTTGTACTCCCCTTGGGATGCCTTGAACAGCTGCAGTGTGCCTGGAGCTAAGGGCTTTCTAGTTTTAAAAATCCTAGCCCTAGGCCTAAGCCTAATAGTAACCCTGGGAAGGTAAGTCAGCCTGGTGTTAGGCGTCTTGCCAAGGAACAAGCCGTGAAAGCAGCCATGTTGTGGCACTTTTGCAATCCCTTTTGGATGCCTTTCACAGCTCCAGTGTGCCTGGAACTCAGGGCTTCCTGCTTTTAAAAATCCTAGCCCTAGGCCGAACCCCAACCCTATGACGAGAAAGGCAAATCAGCCAGGAATTAGGCATGTCCCCAAGGAAAAAGCTGTGGAGGCAGGCATGTTGTGGTACTTTTGCGCTCTTCTTGGCTAGTCCTTCGCAGCTGCTGTGTTCTTGGAACTCAGGGCTTTCTGGTTAATAGAACCCTTACCCTAGGCGTAACTCAAACCTTAACCCTAGGAAGGAAAATCAGCCTATGGTTCGGGATGGTCTCATGGAAATATCAGTGGTGGCAGCCAAGTTGCGTCACTTTTGCGCTCCCCTTTGGATGCCTTTCGCAGCTGCAGTGTGCCTGGAGCCCAGGGCTTCCTGGTTTTAAAAGTCCTAGGCCTAAGCCTAACAGTAACCCTAGGAAGGTAAATCAGCCGGGTATTAGGGTTCTTCCTAAGGGAAAAGCCGTGAAAGCAGCCATGTTGTGGCACTTCTACACTCCCTTTGGGATGCCTTTGGCAGATGAAGTAAGCCTGGAACTCAGGGCTTCCTGGTTAAAAAAATTCAAGCCCTAGGCTGAACCCTAACCCTAACCCGAGGCAGATAAATCAGCCCAGGTATAGGGATGGTGCCAAGGAAAAAGCTGTGAAAGCTGCCATGTTGTTGCACTATTGTACTCCCCTTGGGATGCCTTGAACAGCTGCAGTGTGCCTGGAGCTAAGGGCTTCCTAGTTTCAAAAATCCTAGCCCTAGGCCTAAGCCTAACAGTAACCCTGGGAAAGTAAATAAGCCTGATGTTAGGCTTCTTGCCAAGGAAAAAGCCGTGAAAGCAGCCATGTTGTGGCACTTCTGCACTCCCTTTGGGATGCCTTTGGCAGATGAAGTAAGCCTGGAACTCAGGGCTTCCTGGTTAAAGAAATCCAAGCCCTAGGCTGAACCCTAACCCTAACCCTAGGCAGATAAATCAGCCTAGGTATAGGGATGGTGCCAAGGAAAAAGCTGTGAAAGCTGCCATGTTGTTGCACTTTTGTACTCCCCTTGGGATGCCTTGAACAGCTGCAGTGTGCCTGGAGCTAAGGGCTTCCTAGTTTCAAAAATCCTAGCCCTAGGCCTAAGCCTAACAGTAACCCTGGGAAGGTAAATCAGCCTGATGTTAGGCTTCTTGCCAAGGAACAAGCCGTGAAAGCAGCCATGTTGTGGCACTTCTGCACTCCCTTTGGGATGCCTTTGGCAGATGAAGTAAGCCTGGAACTCAGGGCTTCCTGGTTAAAGAAATCCAAGCCCTAGGCTGAACCCTAACCCTAACCCTAGGCAGATAAATCAGCCTAGGTATAGGGATGGTGCCAAGGAAAAAGCTGTGAAAGCTGCCATGTTGTTGCACTTTTGTACTCCCCTTGGGATGCCTTGAACAGCTGCAGTGTGCCTGGAGCTAAGGGCTTCCTAGTTTCAAAAATCCTAGCCCTAGGCCTAAGCCTAACAGTAACCCTGGGAAGGTAAATCAGCCTGGTGTTAGGCTTCTTGCCAAGGAAAAAGCTGTGAAAGCTGCCATGTTGTTGCACTTTTGTACTCCCCTTGGGATGCCTTGAACAGCTGCAGTGTGCCTGGAGCTAAGGGCCTCCTAGTTTCAAAAATCCTAGCCCTAGGCCTAAGCCTAACAGTAACCCTGGGAAAGTAAATCAGCCTGGTGTTAGGCTTCTTGCCAAGGAAAAAGCCGTGAAAGCAGCCATGTTGTGGCACTTTTGCACTCCCTTTTGGATGCCTTTCACAGCTCCAGTGTGCCTGGAACTCAGGGCTTCCTGCTTTTAAAAATCCTAGCCCTAGGCCGAACCCCAACCCTAAGACGAGAAAGGCAAATCAGCCAGGAATTAGGCATGTCCCCAAGGAAAAAGCTGTGGAGGCAGGCATGTTGTGGTACTTTTGCGCTCTTCTTGGCTAGTCCTTCGCAGCTGCTGTGTTCTTGGAACTCAGGGCTTTCTGGTTAATAGAACCCTTACCCTAGGCGTAACTCAAACCTTAACCCTAGGAAGGAAAATCAGCCTATGGTTCGGGATGGTCTCATGGAAATATCAGTGGTGGCAGCCAAGTTGCGTCACTTTTGCGCTCCCCTTGGGATGCCTTTTGCAGCTGCAGTGTGCCTGGAGCCCAGGGCTTCCTGGTTTTAAAAGTCCTAGGCCTAAGCCTAACAGTAACCCTAGGAAGGTAAATCAGCCGGGTATTAGGGTTCTTCCTAAGGGAAAAGCCGTGAAAGCAGCCATGTTGTGGCACTTCTGCACTCCCTTTGGGATGCCTTTCACAGCTCCAGTGTGCCTGGAACTCAGGGCTTCCTGCTTTTAAAAATCCTAGCCCTAGGCCGAACCCCAACCCTATGACGAGAAAGGCAAATCAGCCAGGAATTAGGCATGTCCCCAAGGAAAAAGCTGTGGAGGCAGGCATGTTGTGGTACTTTTGCGCTCTTCTTGGCTAGTCCTTCGCAGCTGCTGTGTTCTTGGAACTCAGGGCTTTCTGGTTAATAGAACCCTTACCCTAGGCGTAACTCAAACCTTAACCCTAGGAAGGAAAATCAGCCTATGGTTCGGGATGGTCTCATGGAAATATCAGTGGTGGCAGCCAAGTTGCGTCACTTTTGCGCTCCCCTTTGGATGCCTTTCGCAGCTGCAGTGTGCCTGGAGCCCAGGGCTTCCTGGTTTTAAAAGTCCTAGGCCTAAGCCTAACAGTAACCCTAGGAAGGTAAATCAGCCGGGTATTAGGGTTCTTCCTAAGGGAAAAGCCGTGAAAGCAGCCATGTTGTGGCACTTCTGCACTCCCTTTGGGATGCCTTTGGCAGATGAAGTAAGCCTGGAACTCAGGGCTTCCTGGTAAAAAAAATTCAAGCCCTAGGCTGAACCCTAACCCTAACCCTAGGCAGATAAATCAGCCAAGGTATAGGGATGGTGCCAAGGAAAAAGCTGTGAAAGCTGCCATGTTGTTGCACTTTTGTACTCCCCTTGGGATGCCTTGAACAGCTGCAGTGTGCCTGGAGCTAAGGGCTTCCTAGTTTCAAAAATCCTAGCCCTAGGCCTAAGCCTAACAGTAACCCTGGGAAAGTAAATCAGCCTGATGTTAGGCTTCTTGCCAAGGAAAAAGCCGTGAAAGCAGCCATGTTGTGGCACTTCTGCACTCCCTTTGGGATGCCTTTGGCAGATGAAGTAAGCCTGGAACTCAGGGCTTCCTGGTTAAAGAAATCCAAGCCCTAGGCTGAACCCTAACCCTAACCCTAGGCAGATAAATCAGCCTAGGTATAGGGATGGTGCCAAGGAAAAAGCTGTGAAAGCTGCCATGTTGTTGCACTTTTGTACTCCCCTTGGGATGCCTTGAACAGCTGCAGTGTGCCTGGAGCCCAGGGCTTCCTAGTTTCAAAAATCCTAGCCCTAGGCCTAAGCCTAACAGTAACCCTGGGAAGGTAAATCAGCCTGATGTTAGGCTTCTTGCCAAGGAAAAAGCCGTGAAAGCAGCCATGTTGTGGCACTTTTGCACTCCCTTTTGGATGCCTTTCACAGCTCCAGTGTGCCTGGAACTCAGGGCTTCCTGCTTTTAAAAATCCTAGCCCTAGGCCGAACCCCAACCCTAAGACGAGAAAGGCAAATCAGCCAGGAATTAGGCATGTCCCCAAGGAAAAAGCTGTGGAGGCAGGCATGTTGTGGTACTTTTGCGCTCTTCTTGGCTAGTCCTTCGCAGCTGCTGTGTTCTTGGAACTCAGGGCTTTCTGGTTAATAGAACCCTTACCCTAGGCGTAACTCAAACCTTAACCCTAGGAAGGAAAATCATCCTATGGTTCGGGATGGTCTCATGGAAATATCAGTGGTGGCAGCCAAGTTGCGTCACTTTTGCGCTGCCCTTGGGATGCCTTTCACAGCTGCAGTGTGCCTGGAGCCCAGGGCTTCCTGGTTTTAAAAGTCCTAGGCCTAAGCCTAACAGTAACCCTAGGAAGGTAAATCAGCCGGGTATTAGGGTTCTTCCTAAGGGAAAAGCCGTGAAAGCAGCCATGTTGTGGCACTTCTGCACTCCCTTTGGGATGCCTTTGGCAGATGAAGTAAGCCTGGAACTCAGGGCTTCCTGGTTAAAAAAAATTCAAGCCCTAGGCTGAACCCTAACCCTAACCCTAGGCAGATAAATCAGCCCAGGTATAGGGATGGTGCCAAGGAAAAAGCTGTGAAAGCTGCCATGTTGTTGCACTTTTGTACTCCCCTTGGGATGCCTTGAACAGCTGCAGTGTGCCTGGAGCCCAGGGCTTCCTAGTTTCAAAAATCCTAGCCCTAGGCCTAAGCCTAACAGTAACCCTGGGAAGGTAAATCAGCCTGATGTTAGGCTTCTTGCCAAGGAAAAAGCCGTGAAAGCAGCCATGTTGTGGCACTTTTGCACTCCCTTTTGGATGCCTTTCACAGCTCCAGTGTGCCTGGAACTCAGGGCTTCCTGATTTTAAAAATCCTAGCCCTAGGCCGAACCCCAACCCTAAGACGAGAAAGGCAAATCAGCCAGGAATTAGGCATGTCCCCAAGGAAAAAGCTGTGGAGGCAGGCATGTTGTGGTACTTTTGCGCTCTTCTTGGCTAGTCCTTCGCAGCTGCTGTGTTCTTGGAACTCAGGGCTTTCTGGTTAATAGAACCCTTACCCTAGGCGTAACTCAAACCTTAACCCTAGGAAGGAAAATCAACCTATGGTTCGGGATGGTCTCATGGAAATATCAGTGGTGGCAGCCAAGTTGCGTCACTTTTGCGCTCCCCTTGGGATGCCTTTCGCAGCTGCAGTGTGCCTGGAGCCCAGGGCTTCCTGGTTTTAAAAGTCCTAGGCCTAAGCCTAACAGTAACCCTAGGAAGGTAAATCAGCCGGGTATTAGGGTTCTTCCTAAGGGAAAAGCCGTGAAAGCAGCCATGTTGTTGCACTTTTGTAGTCCCCTTGGGATGCCTTTCGCAGCTGCAGTGTGCCTGGAGCTAAGGGCTTCCTAGTTTCAAAAATCCTAGCCCTAGGCCTAAGCCTAACAGTAACCCTGGGAAGGTACATCAGCCTGATTTTAGGCTTCTTGCCAAGGAAAAAGCCATGAAAGCAGCCATGTTGTGGCACTTCTGCACTCCCTTTGGGATGCCTTTGGCAGATGAAGTAAGCCTGGAACTCAGGGCTTCCTGGTTAAAGAAATCCAAGCCCTAGGCTGAACCCTAACCCTAACCCTAGGCAGATAAATCAGCCTAGGTATAGGGATGGTGCCAAGGAAAAAGCCGTGAAAGCAGCCATGTTGTGGCACTTTTGCACTCCCTTTTGGATGCCTTTCACAGCTGCAGTGTGCCTGGAACTCAGGGCTTCCTGCTTTTAAAAATCCTGGCCCTAGGCCGAACCGCAACCCTAAGACGAGAAAGGCAAATCAGCCAGGAATTAGGCATGTCCCCAAGGAAAAAGCTGTGGAGGCAGGCATGTTGTGGTACTTTTGCGCTCTTCTTGGCTAGTCCTTCGCAGCTGCTGTGTTCTTGGAACTCAGGGCTTTCTGGTTAATAGACCCTTACCCTAGGCGTAACTCAAACCTTAACCCTAGGAAGGAAAATCAACCTATGGTTCGGGATGGTCTCATGGAAATATCAGTGGTGGCAGCCAAGTTGCGTCACTTTTGCGCTCCCCTTGGGATGCCTTTTGCAGCTGCAGTGTGCCTGGAGCCCAGGGCTTCCTGGTTTTAAAAGTCCTAGGCCTAAGCCTAACAGTAACCCTAGGAAGGTAAATCAGCCGGGTATTAGGGTTCTTCCTAAGGGAAAAGCCGTGAAAGCAGCCATGTTGTGGCACTTCTGCACTCCCTTTGGGATGCCTTTGGCAGATGAAGTAAGCCTGGAACTCAGGGCTTCCTGGTTAAAGAAATTCAAGCCCTAGGCTGAACCCTAACCCTAACCCTAGGCAGATAAATCAGCCTAGGTATAGGGATGGTGCCAAGGAAAAAGCTGTGAAAGCTGCCATGTTGTTGCACTTTTGTACTCCCCTTGGGATGCCTTGAACAGCTGCAGTGTGCCTGGAGCTAAGGGCTTTCTAGTTTTAAAAATCCTAGCCCTAGGCCTAAGCCTAATAGTAACCCTGGGAAGGTAAGTCAGCCTGGTGTTAGGCGTCTTGCCAAGGAACAAGCCGTGAAAGCAGCCATGTTGTGGCACTTTTGCAATCCCTTTTGGATGCCTTTCACAGCTCCAGTGTGCCTGGAACTCAGGGCTTCCTGCTTTTAAAAATCCTAGCCCTAGGCCGAACCCCAACCCTATGACGAGAAAGGCAAATCAGCCAGGAATTAGGCATGTCCCCAAGGAAAAAGCTGTGGAGGCAGGCATGTTGTGGTACTTTTGCGCTCTTCTTGGCTAGTCCTTCGCAGCTGCTGTGTTCTTGGAACTCAGGGCTTTCTGGTTAATAGAACCCTTACCCTAGGCGTAACTCAAACCTTAACCCTAGGAAGGAAAATCAGCCTATGGTTCGGGATGGTCTCATGGAAATATCAGTGGTGGCAGCCAAGTTGCGTCACTTTTGCGCTCCCCTTTGGATGCCTTTCGCAGCTGCAGTGTGCCTGGAGCCCAGGGCTTCCTGGTTTTAAAAGTCCTAGGCCTAAGCCTAACAGTAACCCTAGGAAGGTAAATCAGCCGGGTATTAGGGTTCTTCCTAAGGGAAAAGCCGTGAAAGCAGCCATGTTGTGGCACTTCTACACTCCCTTTGGGATGCCTTTGGCAGATGAAGTAAGCCTGGAACTCAGGGCTTCCTGGTTAAAAAAATTCAAGCCCTAGGCTGAACCCTAACCCTAACCCGAGGCAGATAAATCAGCCCAGGTATAGGGATGGTGCCAAGGAAAAAGCTGTGAAAGCTGCCATGTTGTTGCACTATTGTACTCCCCTTGGGATGCCTTGAACAGCTGCAGTGTGCCTGGAGCTAAGGGCTTCCTAGTTTCAAAAATCCTAGCCCTAGGCCTAAGCCTAACAGTAACCCTGGGAAAGTAAATAAGCCTGATGTTAGGCTTCTTGCCAAGGAAAAAGCCGTGAAAGCAGCCATGTTGTGGCACTTCTGCACTCCCTTTGGGATGCCTTTGGCAGATGAAGTAAGCCTGGAACTCAGGGCTTCCTGGTTAAAGAAATCCAAGCCCTAGGCTGAACCCTAACCCTAACCCTAGGCAGATAAATCAGCCTAGGTATAGGGATGGTGCCAAGGAAAAAGCTGTGAAAGCTGCCATGTTGTTGCACTTTTGTACTCCCCTTGGGATGCCTTGAACAGCTGCAGTGTGCCTGGAGCTAAGGGCTTCCTAGTTTCAAAAATCCTAGCCCTAGGCCTAAGCCTAACAGTAACCCTGGGAAGGTAAATCAGCCTGATGTTAGGCTTCTTGCCAAGGAACAAGCCGTGAAAGCAGCCATGTTGTGGCACTTCTGCACTCCCTTTGGGATGCCTTTGGCAGATGAAGTAAGCCTGGAACTCAGGGCTTCCTGGTTAAAGAAATCCAAGCCCTAGGCTGAACCCTAACCCTAACCCTAGGCAGATAAATCAGCCTAGGTATAGGGATGGTGCCAAGGAAAAAGCTGTGAAAGCTGCCATGTTGTTGCACTTTTGTACTCCCCTTGGGATGCCTTGAACAGCTGCAGTGTGCCTGGAGCTAAGGGCTTCCTAGTTTCAAAAATCCTAGCCCTAGGCCTAAGCCTAACAGTAACCCTGGGAAGGTAAATCAGCCTGGTGTTAGGCTTCTTGCCAAGGAAAAAGCTGTGAAAGCTGCCATGTTGTTGCACTTTTGTACTCCCCTTGGGATGCCTTGAACAGCTGCAGTGTGCCTGGAGCTAAGGGCCTCCTAGTTTCAAAAATCCTAGCCCTAGGCCTAAGCCTAACAGTAACCCTGGGAAAGTAAATCAGCCTGGTGTTAGGCTTCTTGCCAAGGAAAAAGCCGTGAAAGCAGCCATGTTGTGGCACTTTTGCACTCCCTTTTGGATGCCTTTCACAGCTCCAGTGTGCCTGGAACTCAGGGCTTCCTGCTTTTAAAAATCCTAGCCCTAGGCCGAACCCCAACCCTAAGACGAGAAAGGCAAATCAGCCAGGAATTAGGCATGTCCCCAAGGAAAAAGCTGTGGAGGCAGGCATGTTGTGGTACTTTTGCGCTCTTCTTGGCTAGTCCTTCGCAGCTGCTGTGTTCTTGGAACTCAGGGCTTTCTGGTTAATAGAACCCTTACCCTAGGCGTAACTCAAACCTTAACCCTAGGAAGGAAAATCAGCCTATGGTTCGGGATGGTCTCATGGAAATATCAGTGGTGGCAGCCAAGTTGCGTCACTTTTGCGCTCCCCTTGGGATGCCTTTCGCAGCTGCAGTGTGCCTGGAGCCCAGGGCTTCCTGGTTTTAAAAGTCCTAGGCCTAAGCCTAACAGTAACCCTAGGAAGGTAAATCAGCCGGGTATTAGGGTTCTTCCTAAGGGAAAAGCCGTGAAAGCAGCCATGTTGTGGCACTTCTGCACTCCCTTTGGGATGCCTTTGGCAGATGAAGTAAGCCTGGAACTCAGGGCTTCCTGGTTAAAGAAATCCAAGCCCTAGGCTGAACCCTAACCCTAACCCTAGGCAGATAAATCAGCCTAGGTATAGGGATGGTGCCAAGGAAAAAGCTGTGAAAGCTGCCATGTTGTTGCACTTTTGTACTCCCCTTGGGATGCCTTGAACAGCTGCAGTGTGCCTGGAGCTAAGGGCTTCCTAGTTTCAAAAATCCTAGCCCTAGGCCTAAGCCTAACAGTAACCCTGGGAAAGTAAATCAGCCTGATGTTAGGCTTCTTGCCAAGGAAAAAGCCGTGAAACAGCCATGTTGTGGCACTTTTGCACTCCCTTTTGGATGCCTTTCACAGCTCCAGTGTGCCTGGAACTCAGGGCTTCCTGATTTTAAAAATCCTAGCCCTAGGCCGAACCCCAACCCTAAGACGAGAAAGGCAAATCAGCCAGGAATTAGGCATGTCCCCAAGGAAAAAGCTGTGGAGGCAGGCATGTTGTGGTACTTTTGCGCTCTTCTTGGCTAGTCCTTCGCAGCTGCTGTGTTCTTGGAACTCAGGGCTTTCTGGTTAATAGACCCTTCCCCTAGGCGTAACTCAAACCTTAACCCTAGGAAGGAAAATCAGCCTATGGTTCGGGATGGTCTCATGGAAATATCAGTGGTGGCAGCCAAGTTGCGTCACTTTTGCGCTCCCCTTGGGATGCCTTTCGCAGCTGCAGTGTGCCTGGAGCCCAGGGCTTCCTGGTTTTAAAAGTCCTAGGCCTAAGCCTAACAGTAACCCTAGGAAGGTAAATCAGCCGGGTATTAGGGTTCTTCCTAAGGGAAAAGCCGTGAAAGCAGCCATGTTGTGGCACTTCTGCACTCCCTTTGGGATGCCTTTGGCAGATGAAGTAAGCCTGGAACTCAGGGCTTCCTGGTTAAAGAAATCCAAGCCCTAGGCTGAACCCTAACCCTAACCCTAGGCAGATAAATCAGCCTAGGTATAGGGATGGTGCCAAGGAAAAAGCTGTGAAAGCTGCCATGTTGTTGCACTTTTGTACTCCCCTTGGGATGCCTTGAACAGCTGCAGTGTGCCTGGAGCCCAGGGCTTCCTAGTTTCAAAAATCCTAGCCCTAGGCCTAAGCCTAACAGTAACCCTGGGAAAGTATGTCAGCCTGGTGTTAGGCTTCTTGCCAAGGAAAAAGCCGTGAAAGCAGCCATGTTGTGGCACTTTTGCACTCCCTTTTGGATGCCTTTCACAGCTGCAGTGTGCCTGGAACTCAGGGCTTCCTGATTTTAAAAATCCTAGCCCTAGGCCGAACCCCAACCCTAAGACGAGAAAGGCAAATCAGCCAGGAATTAGGCATGTCCCCAAGGAAAAAGCTGTGGAGGCAGGCATGTTGTGGTACTTTTGCGCTCTTCTTGGCTAGTCCTTCGCAGCTGCTGTGTTCTTGGAACTCAGGGCTTTCTGGTTAATAGACCCTTACCCTAGGCGTAACTCAAACCTTAACCCTAGGAAGGAAAATCAGCCTATGGTTCGGGATGGTCTCATGGAAATATCAGTGGTGGCAGCCAAGTTGCGTCACTTTTGCGCTCCCCTT
Organism: Ammospiza caudacuta; assembly: GCF_027887145.1. Taxonomy (NCBI): domain Eukaryota; kingdom Metazoa; phylum Chordata; class Aves; order Passeriformes; family Passerellidae; genus Ammospiza; species Ammospiza caudacuta. The sequence goes on along the minus strand of NW_026682940.1, from coordinate 36,677 downwards.
GGGATGCCTTTTGCAGCTGCAGTGTGCCTGGAGCCCAGGGCTTCCTGGTTTTAAAAGTCCTAGGCCTAAGCCTAACAGTAACCCTAGGAAGGTAAATCAGCCGGGTATTAGGGTTCTTCCTAAGGGAAAAGCCGTGAAAGCAGCCATGTTGTGGCACTTCTGCACTCCCTTTGGGATGCCTTTGGCAGATGAAGTAAGCCTGGAACTCAGGGCTTCCTGGTTAAAGAAATCCAAGCCCTAGGCTGAACCCTAACCCTAACCCGAGGCAGATAAATCAGCCTAGGTATAGGGATGGTGTCAAGGAAAAGCTGTGAAAGCTGCCATGTTGTTGCACTTTTGTACTCCCCTTGGGATGCCTTGAACAGCTGCAGTGTGCCTGGAGCTAAGGGCTTCCTAGTTTCAAAAATCCTAGCCCTAGGCCTAAGCCTAACAGTAACCCTGGGAAAGTATGTCAGCCTGGTGTTAGGCTTCTTGCCAAGGAAAAAGCCGTGAAAGCAGCCATGTTGTGGCACTTCTGCACTCCCTTTGGGATGCCTTTGGCAGATGAAGTAAGCCTGGAACTCAGGGCTTCCTGGTTAAAGAAATCCAAGCCCTAGGCTGAACCCTAACCCTAACCCTAGGCAGATAAATCAGCCTAGGTATAGGGATGGTGCCAAGGAAAAAGCTGTGAAAGCTGCCATGTTGTTGCACTTTTGTACTCCCCTTGGGATGCCTTGAACAGCTGCAGTGTGCCTGGAGCTAAGGGCTTCCTAGTTTCAAAAATCCTAGCCCTAGGCCTAAGCCTAACAGTAACCCTGGGAAAGTAAATCAGCCTGGTGTTAGGCTTCTTGCCAAGGAAAAAGCCGTGAAAGCAGCCATGTTGTGGCACTTTTGCACTCCCTTTTGGATGCCTTTCACAGCTCCAGTGTGCCTGGAACTCAGGGCTTCCTGCTTTTAAAAATCCTAGCCCTAGGCCGAACCCCAACCCTAAGACGAGAAAGGCAAATCAGCCAGGAATTAGGCATGTCCCCAAGGAAAAAGCTGTGGAGGCAGGCATGTTGTGGTACTTTTGCGCTCTTCTTGGCTAGTCCTTCGCAGCTGCTGTGTTCTTGGAACTCAGGGCTTTCTGGTTAATAGAACCCTTACCCTAGGCGTAACTCAAACCTTAACCCTAGGAAGGAAAATCAGCCTATGGTTCGGGATGGTCTCATGGAAATATCAGTGGTGGCAGCCAAGTTGCGTCACTTTTGCGCTCCCCTTGGGATGCCTTTCGCAGCTGCAGTGTGCCTGGAGCCCAGGGCTTCCTGGTTTTAAAAGTCCTAGGCCTAAGCCTAACAGTAACCCTAGGAAGGTAAATCAGCCGGGTATTAGGGTTCTTCCTAAGGGAAAAGCCGTGAAAGCAGCCATGTTGTGGCACTTCTGCACTCCCTTTGGGATGCCTTTGGCAGATGAAGTAAGCCTGGAACTCAGGGCTTCCTGGTTAAAGAAATCCAAGCCCTAGGCTGAACCCTAACCCTAACCCTAGGCAGATAAATCAGCCTAGGTATAGGGATGGTGCCAAGGAAAAAGCTGTGAAAGCTGCCATGTTGTTGCACTTTTGTACTCCCCTTGGGATGCCTTGAACAGCTGCAGTGTGCCTGGAGCTAAGGGCTTCCTAGTTTCAAAAATCCTAGCCCTAGGCCTAAGCCTAACAGTAACCCTGGGAAAGTAAATCAGCCTGATTTTAGGCTTCTTGCCAAGGAAAAAGCCGTGAAACAGCCATGTTGTGGCACTTTTGCACTCCCTTTTGGATGCCTTTCACAGCTCCAGTGTGCCTGGAACTCAGGGCTTCCTGATTTTAAAAATCCTAGCCCTAGGCCGAACCCCAACCCTAAGACGAGAAAGGCAAATCAGCCAGGAATTAGGCATGTCCCCAAGGAAAAAGCTGTGGAGGCAGGCATGTTGTGCTACTTTTGCGCTCTTCTTGGCTAGTCCTTCGCAGCTGCTGTGTTCTTGGAACTCAGGGCTTGCTGGTTAATAGAACCCTTACCCTAGGCGTAACTCAAACCTTAACCCTAGGAAGGAAAATCAGCCTATGGTTCGGGATGGTCTCATGGAAATATCAGTGGTGGCAGCCAAGTTGCGTCACTTTTGCGCTCCCCTTGGGATGCCTTTTGCAGCTGCAGTGTGCCTGGAGCCCAGGGCTTCCTGGTTTTAAAAGTCCTAGGCCTAAGCCTAACAGTAACCCTAGGAAGGTAAATCAGCCGGGTATTAGGGTTCTTCCTAAGGGAAAAGCCGTGAAAGCAGCCATGTTGTGGCACTTCTGCACTCCCTTTGGGATGCCTTTGGCAGATGAAGTAAGCCTGGAACTCAGGGCTTCCTGGTTAAAGAAATCCAAGCCCTAGGCTGAACCCTAACCCTAACCCTAGGCAGATAAATCAGCCTAGGTATAGGGATGGTGCCAAGGAAAAAGCTGTGAAAGCTGCCATGTTGTTGCACTTTTGTACTCCCCTTGGGATGCCTTGAACAGCTGCAGTGTGCCTGGAGCTAAGGGCTTCCTAGTTTCAAAAATCCTAGCCCTAGGCCTAAGCCTAACAGTAACCCTGGGAAAGTAAATCAGCCTGATGTTAGGCTTCTTGCCAAGGAAAAAGCCGTGAAACAGCCATGTTGTGGCACTTTTGCACTCCCTTTTGGATGCCTTTCACAGCTCCAGTGTGCCTGGAACTCAGGGCTTCCTGATTTTAAAAATCCTAGCCCTAGGCCGAACCCCAACCCTAAGACGAGAAAGGCAAATCAGCCAGGAATTAGGCATGTCCCCAAGGAAAAAGCTGTGGAGGCAGGCATGTTGTGGTACTTTTGCGCTCTTCTTGGCTAGTCCTTCGCAGCTGCTGTGTTCTTGGAACTCAGGGCTTTCTGGTTAATAGACCCTTCCCCTAGGCGTAACTCAAACCTTAACCCTAGGAAGGAAAATCAGCCTATGGTTCGGGATGGTCTCATGGAAATATCAGTGGTGGCAGCCAAGTTGCGTCACTTTTGCGCTCCCCTTGGGATGCCTTTCGCAGCTGCAGTGTGCCTGGAGCCCAGGGCTTCCTGGTTTTAAAAGTCCTAGGCCTAAGCCTAACAGTAACCCTAGGAAGGTAAATCAGCCGGGTATTAGGGTTCTTCCTAAGGGAAAAGCCGTGAAAGCAGCCATGTTGTGGCACTTCTGCACTCCCTTTGGGATGCCTTTGGCAGATGAAGTAAGCCTGGAACTCAGGGCTTCCTGGTTAAAGAAATCCAAGCCCTAGGCTGAACCCTAACCCTAACCCTAGGCAGATAAATCAGCCTAGGTATAGGGATGGTGCCAAGGAAAAAGCTGTGAAAGCTGCCATGTTGTTGCACTTTTGTACTCCCCTTGGGATGCCTTGAACAGCTGCAGTGTGCCTGGAGCCCAGGGCTTCCTAGTTTCAAAAATCCTAGCCCTAGGCCTAAGCCTAACAGTAACCCTGGGAAAGTATGTCAGCCTGGTGTTAGGCTTCTTGCCAAGGAAAAAGCCGTGAAAGCAGCCATGTTGTGGCACTTTTGCACTCCCTTTTGGATGCCTTTCACAGCTGCAGTGTGCCTGGAACTCAGGGCTTCCTGATTTTAAAAATCCTAGCCCTAGGCCGAACCCCAACCCTAAGACGAGAAAGGCAAATCAGCCAGGAATTAGGCATGTCCCCAAGGAAAAAGCTGTGGAGGCAGGCATGTTGTGGTACTTTTGCGCTCTTCTTGGCTAGTCCTTCGCAGTTGCTGTGTTCTTGGAACTCAGGGCTTTCTGGTTAATAGACCCTTACCCTAGGCGTAACTCAAACCTTAACCCTAGGAAGGAAAATCAGCCTATGGTTCGGGATGGTCTCATGGAAATATCAGTGGTGGCAGCCAAGTTGCGTCACTTTTGCGCTCCCCTTGGGATGCCTTTCGCAGCTGCAGTGTGCCTGGAGCCCAGGGCTTCCTGGTTTTAAAAGTCCTAGGCCTAAGCCTAACAGTAACCCTAGGAAGGTAAATCAGCCGGGTATTAGGGTTCTTTCTAAGGGAAAAGCCGTGAAAGCAGCCATGTTGTGGCACTTCTGCACTCCCTTTGGGATGCCTTTGGCAGATGAAGTAAGCCTGGAACTCAGGGCTTCCTGGTTAAAGAAATCCAAGCCCTAGGCTGAACCCTAACCCTAACCCTAGGCAGATAAATCAGCCTAGGTATAGGGATGGTGCCAAGGAAAAAGCTGTGAAAGCTGCCATGTTGTTGCACTTTTGTACTCCCCTTGGGATGCCTTGAACAGCTGCAGTGTGCCTGGAGCCCAGGGCTTCCTAGTTTCAAAAATCCTAGCCCTAGGTCTAAGCCTAACAGTAACCCTGGGAAAGTAAATCAGCCTGATTTTAGGCTTCTTGCCAAGGAAAAAGCCGTGAAACAGCCATGTTGTGGCACTTTTGCACTCCCTTTTGGATGCCTTTCACAGCTGCAGTGTGCCTGGAACTCAGGGCTTCCTGCTTTTAAAAATCCTAGCCCTAGGCCGAACCCCAACCCTAAGACGAGAAAGGCAAATCAGCCAGGAATTAGGCATGTCCCCAAGGAAAAAGCTGTGGAGGCAGGCATGTTGTGGTACTTTTGCGCTCTTCTTGGCTAGTCCTTCGCAGCTGCTGTGTTCTTGGAACTCAGGGCTTTCTGGTTAATAGAACCCTTACCCTAGGCGTAACTCAAACCTTAACCCTAGGAAGGAAAATCAGCCTATGGTTCGGGATGGTCTCATGGAAATATCAGTGGTGGCAGCCAAGTTGCGTCACTTTTGCGCTCCCCTTGGGATGCCTTTTGCAGCTGCAGTGTGCCTGGAGCCCAGGGCTTCCTGGTTTTAAAAGTCCTAGGCCTAAGCCTAACAGTAACCCTAGGAAGGTAAATCAGCCGGGTATTAGGGTTCTTCCTAAGGGAAAAGCCGTGAAAGCAGCCATGTTGTGGCACTTCTGCACTCCCTTTGGGATGCCTTTGGCAGATGAAGTAAGCCTGGAACTCAGGGCTTCCTGGTTAAAGAAATCCTAGCCCTAGGCTGAAGCCTAACCCTAACCCTAGGCAGATAAATCAGCCTAGGTATAGGGATGGTGCCAAGGAAAAAGCTGTGAAAGCTGCCATGTTGTTGCACTTTTGTACTCCCCTTGGGATGCCTTGAACAGCTGCAGTGTGCCTGGAGCTAAGGGCTTCCTAGTTTCAAAAATCCTAGCCCTAGGCCTAAGCCTAACAGTAACCCTGGGAAAGTAAATCAGCCTGGTGTTAGGCTTCTTGCCAAGGAAAAAGCCGTGAAAGCAGCCATGTTGTGGCACTTTTGCACTCCCTTTTGGATGCCTTTCACAGCTCCAGTGTGCCTGGAACTCAGGGCTTCCTGCTTTTAAAAATCCTAGCCCTAGGCCGAACCCCAACCCTAAGACGAGAAAGGCAAATCAGCCAGGAATTAGGCATGTCCCCAAGGAAAAAGCTGTGGAGGCAGGCATGTTGTGGTACTTTTGCGCTCTTCTTGGCTAGTCCTTCGCAGCTGCTGTGTTCTTGGAACTCAGGGCTTTCTGGTTAATAGACCCTTACCCTAGGCGTAACTCAAACCTTAACCCTAGGAAGGAAAATCAGCCTATGGTTCGGGATGGTCTCATGGAAATATCAGTGGTGGCAGCCAAGTTGCGTCACTTTTGCGCTCCCCTTGGGATGCCTTTTGCAGCTGCAGTGTGCCTGGAGCCCAGGGCTTCCTGGTTTTAAAAGTCCTAGGCCTAAGCCTAACAGTAACCCTGGGAAAGTATGTCAGCCGGGTATTAGGGTTCTTCCTAAGGGAAAAGCCGTGAAAGCAGCCATGTTGTGGCACTTCTGCACTCCCTTTGGGATGCCTTTGGCAGATGAAGTAAGCCTGGAACTCAGGGCTTCCTGGTTAAAGAAATTCAAGCCCTAGGCTGAACCCTAACCCTAACCCTAGGCAGATAAATCAGCCTAGGTATAGGGATGGTGCCAAGGAAAAAGCTGTGAAAGCTGCCATGTTGTTGCACTTTTGTACTCCCCTTGGGATGCCTTGAACAGCTGCAGTGTGCCTGGAGCTAAGGGCTTTCTAGTTTTAAAAATCCTAGCCCTAGGCCTAAGCCTAATAGTAACCCTGGGAAGGTAAGTCAGCCTGGTGTTAGGCGTCTTGCCAAGGAACAAGCCGTGAAAGCAGCCATGTTGTGGCACTTTTGCAATCCCTTTTGGATGCCTTTCACAGCTCCAGTGTGCCTGGAACTCAGGGCTTCCTGCTTTTAAAAATCCTAGCCCTAGGCCGAACCCCAACCCTATGACGAGAAAGGCAAATCAGCCAGGAATTAGGCATGTCCCCAAGGAAAAAGCTGTGGAGGCAGGCATGTTGTGGTACTTTTGCGCTCTTCTTGGCTAGTCCTTCGCAGCTGCTGTGTTCTTGGAACTCAGGGCTTTCTGGTTAATAGAACCCTTACCCTAGGCGTAACTCAAACCTTAACCCTAGGAAGGAAAATCAACCTATGGTTCGGGATGGTCTCATGGAAATATCAGTGGTGGCAGCCAAGTTGCGTCACTTTTGCGCTCCCCTTGGGATGCCTTTCGCAGCTGCAGTGTGCCTGGAGCCCAGGGCTTCCTGGTTTTAAAAGTCCTAGGCCTAAGCCTAACAGTAACCCTAGGAAGGTAAATCAGCCGGGTATTAGGGTTCTTCCTAAGGGAAAAGCCGTGAAAGCAGCCATGTTGTTGCACTTTTGTAGTCCCCTTGGGATGCCTTTCGCAGCTGCAGTGTGCCTGGAGCTAAGGGCTTCCTAGTTTCAAAAATCCTAGCCCTAGGCCTAAGCCTAACAGTAACCCTGGGAAGGTACATCAGCCTGATTTTAGGCTTCTTGCCAAGGAAAAAGCCATGAAAGCAGCCATGTTGTGGCACTTCTGCACTCCCTTTGGGATGCCTTTGGCAGATGAAGTAAGCCTGGAACTCAGGGCTTCCTGGTTAAAGAAATCCAAGCCCTAGGCTGAACCCTAACCCTAACCCTAGGCAGATAAATCAGCCTAGGTATAGGGATGGTGCCAAGGAAAAAGCCGTGAAAGCAGCCATGTTGTGGCACTTTTGCACTCCCTTTTGGATGCCTTTCACAGCTGCAGTGTGCCTGGAACTCAGGGCTTCCTGCTTTTAAAAATCCTGGCCCTAGGCCGAACCGCAACCCTAAGACGAGAAAGGCAAATCAGCCAGGAATTAGGCATGTCCCCAAGGAAAAAGCTGTGGAGGCAGGCATGTTGTGGTACTTTTGCGCTCTTCTTGGCTAGTCCTTCGCAGCTGCTGTGTTCTTGGAACTCAGGGCTTTCTGGTTAATAGACCCTTACCCTAGGCGTAACTCAAACCTTAACCCTAGGAAGGAAAATCAACCTATGGTTCGGGATGGTCTCATGGAAATATCAGTGGTGGCAGCCAAGTTGCGTCACTTTTGCGCTCCCCTTGGGATGCCTTTTGCAGCTGCAGTGTGCCTGGAGCCCAGGGCTTCCTGGTTTTAAAAGTCCTAGGCCTAAGCCTAACAGTAACCCTAGGAAGGTAAATCAGCCGGGTATTAGGGTTCTTCCTAAGGGAAAAGCCGTGAAAGCAGCCATGTTGTGGCACTTCTGCACTCCCTTTGGGATGCCTTTGGCAGATGAAGTAAGCCTGGAACTCAGGGCTTCCTGGTTAAAGAAATTCAAGCCCTAGGCTGAACCCTAACCCTAACCCTAGGCAGATAAATCAGCCTAGGTATAGGGATGGTGCCAAGGAAAAAGCTGTGAAAGCTGCCATGTTGTTGCACTTTTGTACTCCCCTTGGGATGCCTTGAACAGCTGCAGTGTGCCTGGAGCTAAGGGCTTTCTAGTTTTAAAAATCCTAGCCCTAGGCCTAAGCCTAATAGTAACCCTGGGAAGGTAAGTCAGCCTGGTGTTAGGCGTCTTGCCAAGGAACAAGCCGTGAAAGCAGCCATGTTGTGGCACTTTTGCAATCCCTTTTGGATGCCTTTCACAGCTCCAGTGTGCCTGGAACTCAGGGCTTCCTGCTTTTAAAAATCCTAGCCCTAGGCCGAACCCCAACCCTATGACGAGAAAGGCAAATCAGCCAGGAATTAGGCATGTCCCCAAGGAAAAAGCTGTGGAGGCAGGCATGTTGTGGTACTTTTGCGCTCTTCTTGGCTAGTCCTTCGCAGCTGCTGTGTTCTTGGAACTCAGGGCTTTCTGGTTAATAGAACCCTTACCCTAGGCGTAACTCAAACCTTAACCCTAGGAAGGAAAATCAACCTATGGTTCGGGATGGTCTCATGGAAATATCAGTGGTGGCAGCCAAGTTGCGTCACTTTTGCGCTCCCCTTGGGATGCCTTTCGCAGCTGCAGTGTGCCTGGAGCCCAGGGCTTCCTGGTTTTAAAAGTCCTAGGCCTAAGCCTAACAGTAACCCTAGGAAGGTAAATCAGCCGGGTATTAGGGTTCTTCCTAAGGGAAAAGCCGTGAAAGCAGCCATGTTGTTGCACTTTTGTAGTCCCCTTGGGATGCCTTTCGCAGCTGCAGTGTGCCTGGAGCTAAGGGCTTCCTAGTTTCAAAAATCCTAGCCCTAGGCCTAAGCCTAACAGTAACCCTGGGAAGGTACATCAGCCTGATTTTAGGCTTCTTGCCAAGGAAAAAGCCATGAAAGCAGCCATGTTGTGGCACTTCTGCACTCCCTTTGGGATGCCTTTGGCAGATGAAGTAAGCCTGGAACTCAGGGCTTCCTGGTTAAAGAAATCCAAGCCCTAGGCTGAACCCTAACCCTAACCCTAGGCAGATAAATCAGCCTAGGTATAGGGATGGTGCCAAGGAAAAAGCCGTGAAAGCAGCCATGTTGTGGCACTTTTGCACTCCCTTTTGGATGCCTTTCACAGCTGCAGTGTGCCTGGAACTCAGGGCTTCCTGCTTTTAAAAATCCTGGCCCTAGGCCGAACCGCAACCCTAAGACGAGAAAGGCAAATCAGCCAGGAATTAGGCATGTCCCCAAGGAAAAAGCTGTGGAGGCAGGCATGTTGTGGTACTTTTGCGCTCTTCTTGGCTAGTCCTTCGCAGCTGCTGTGTTCTTGGAACTCAGGGCTTTCTGGTTAATAGAACCCTTACCCTAGGCGTAACTCAAACCTTAACCCTAGGAAGGAAAATCAACCTATGGTTCGGGATGGTCTCATGGAAATATCAGTGGTGGCAGCCAAGTTGCGTCACTTTTGCGCTCCCCTTGGGATGCCTTTTGCAGCTGCAGTGTGCCTGGAGCCCAGGGCTTCCTGGTTTTAAAAGTCCTAGGCCTAAGCCTAACAGTAACCCTAGGAAGGTAAATCAGCCGGGTATTAGGGTTCTTCCTAAGGGAAAAGCCGTGAAAGCAGCCATGTTGTGGCACTTCTGCACTCCCTTTGGGATGCCTTTGGCAGATGAAGTAAGCCTGGAACTCAGGGCTTCCTGGTTAAAGAAATTCAAGCCCTAGGCTGAACCCTAACCCTAACCCTAGGCAGATAAATCAGCCTAGGTATAGGGATGGTGCCAAGGAAAAAGCTGTGAAAGCTGCCATGTTGTTGCACTTTTGTACTCCCCTTGGGATGCCTTGAACAGCTGCAGTGTGCCTGGAGCTAAGGGCTTTCTAGTTTTAAAAATCCTAGCCCTAGGCCTAAGCCTAATAGTAACCCTGGGAAGGTAAGTCAGCCTGGTGTTAGGCGTCTTGCCAAGGAACAAGCCGTGAAAGCAGCCATGTTGTGGCACTTTTGCAATCCCTTTTGGATGCCTTTCACAGCTCCAGTGTGCCTGGAACTCAGGGCTTCCTGCTTTTAAAAATCCTAGCCCTAGGCCGAACCCCAACCCTATGACGAGAAAGGCAAATCAGCCAGGAATTAGGCATGTCCCCAAGGAAAAAGCTGTGGAGGCAGGCATGTTGTGGTACTTTTGCGCTCTTCTTGGCTAGTCCTTCGCAGCTGCTGTGTTCTTGGAACTCAGGGCTTTCTGGTTAATAGAACCCTTACCCTAGGCGTAACTCAAACCTTAACCCTAGGAAGGAAAATCAACCTATGGTTCGGGATGGTCTCATGGAAATATCAGTGGTGGCAGCCAAGTTGCGTCACTTTTGCGCTCCCCTTGGGATGCCTTTCGCAGCTGCAGTGTGCCTGGAGCCCAGGGCTTCCTGGTTTTAAAAGTCCTAGGCCTAAGCCTAACAGTAACCCTAGGAAGGTAAATCAGCCGGGTATTAGGGTTCTTCCTAAGGGAAAAGCCGTGAAAGCAGCCATGTTGTTGCACTTTTGTAGTCCCCTTGGGATGCCTTTCGCAGCTGCAGTGTGCCTGGAGCTAAGGGCTTCCTAGTTTCAAAAATCCTAGCCCTAGGCCTAAGCCTAACAGTAACCCTGGGAAGGTACATCAGCCTGATTTTAGGCTTCTTGCCAAGGAAAAAGCCATGAAAGCAGCCATGTTGTGGCACTTCTGCACTCCCTTTGGGATGCCTTTGGCAGATGAAGTAAGCCTGGAACTCAGGGCTTCCTGGTTAAAGAAATCCAAGCCCTAGGCTGAACCCTAACCCTAACCCTAGGCAGATAAATCAGCCTAGGTATAGGGATGGTGCCAAGGAAAAAGCCGTGAAAGCAGCCATGTTGTGGCACTTTTGCACTCCCTTTTGGATGCCTTTCACAGCTGCAGTGTGCCTGGAACTCAGGGCTTCCTGCTTTTAAAAATCCTGGCCCTAGGCCGAACCGCAACCCTAAGACGAGAAAGGCAAATCAGCCAGGAATTAGGCATGTCCCCAAGGAAAAAGCTGTGGAGGCAGGCATGTTGTGGTACTTTTGCGCTCTTCTTGGCTAGTCCTTCGCAGCTGCTGTGTTCTTGGAACTCAGGGCTTTCTGGTTAATAGACCCTTACCCTAGGCGTAACTCAAACCTTAACCCTAGGAAGGAAAATCAACCTATGGTTCGGGATGGTCTCATGGAAATATCAGTGGTGGCAGCCAAGTTGCGTCACTTTTGCGCTCCCCTTGGGATGCCTTTTGCAGCTGCAGTGTGCCTGGAGCCCAGGGCTTCCTGGTTTTAAAAGTCCTAGGCCTAAGCCTAACAGTAACCCTAGGAAGGTAAATCAGCCGGGTATTAGGGTTCTTCCTAAGGGAAAAGCCGTGAAAGCAGCCATGTTGTGGCACTTCTGCACTCCCTTTGGGATGCCTTTGGCAGATGAAGTAAGCCTGGAACTCAGGGCTTCCTGGTTAAAGAAATTCAAGCCCTAGGCTGAACCCTAACCCTAACCCTAGGCAGATAAATCAGCCTAGGTATAGGGATGGTGCCAAGGAAAAAGCTGTGAAAGCTGCCATGTTGTTGCACTTTTGTACTCCCCTTGGGATGCCTTGAACAGCTGCAGTGTGCCTGGAGCTAAGGGCTTTCTAGTTTTAAAAATCCTAGCCCTAGGCCTAAGCCTAATAGTAACCCTGGGAAGGTAAGTCAGCCTGGTGTTAGGCGTCTTGCCAAGGAACAAGCCGTGAAAGCAGCCATGTTGTGGCACTTTTGCAATCCCTTTTGGATGCCTTTCACAGCTCCAGTGTGCCTGGAACTCAGGGCTTCCTGATTTTAAAAATCCTAGCCCTAGGCCGAACCCCAACCCTATGACGAGAAAGGCAAATCAGCCAGGAATTAGGCATGTCCCCAAGGAAAAAGCTGTGGAGGCAGGCATGTTGTGGTACTTTTGCGCTCTTCTTGGCTAGTCCTTCGCAGCTGCTGTGTTCTTGGAACTCAGGGCTTTCTGGTTAATAGAACCCTTACCCTAGGCGTAACTCAAACCTTAACCCTAGGAAGGAAAATCAGCCTATGGTTCGGGATGGTCTCATGGAAATATCAGTGGTGGCAGCCAAGTTGCGTCACTTTTGCGCTCCCCTTTGGATGCCTTTCGCAGCTGCAGTGTGCCTGGAGCCCAGGGCTTCCTGGTTTTAAAAGTCCTAGGCCTAAGCCTAACAGTAACCCTAGGAAGGTAAATCAGCCGGGTATTAGGGTTCTTCCTAAGGGAAAAGCCGTGAAAGCAGCCATGTTGTGGCACTTCTGCACTCCCTTTGGGATGCCTTTGGCAGATGAAGTAAGCCTGGAACTCAGGGCTTCCTGGTTAAAAAAATTCAAGCCCTAGGCTGAACCCTAACCCTAACCCGAGGCAGATAAATCAGCCCAGGTATAGGGATGGTGCCAAGGAAAAAGCTGTGAAAGCTGCCATGTTGTTGCACTATTGTACTCCCCTTGGGATGCCTTGAACAGCTGCAGTGTGCCTGGAGCTAAGGGCTTCCTAGTTTCAAAAATCCTAGCCCTAGGCCTAAGCCTAACAGTAACCCTGGGAAAGTAAATAAGCCTGATGTTAGGCTTCTTGCCAAGGAAAAAGCCGTGAAAGCAGCCATGTTGTGGCACTTCTGCACTCCCTTTGGGATGCCTTTGGCAGATGAAGTAAGCCTGGAACTCAGGGCTTCCTGGTTAAAGAAATCCAAGCCCTAGGCTGAACCCTAACCCTAACCCTAGGCAGATAAATCAGCCTAGGTATAGGGATGGTGCCAAGGAAAAAGCTGTGAAAGCTGCCATGTTGTTGCACTTTTGTACTCCCCTTGGGATGCCTTGAACAGCTGCAGTGTGCCTGGAGCTAAGGGCTTCCTAGTTTCAAAAATCCTAGCCCTAGGCCTAAGCCTAACAGTAACCCTGGGAAGGTAAATCAGCCTGATGTTAGGCTTCTTGCCAAGGAAAAAGCCGTGAAAGCAGCCATGTTGTGGCACTTCTGCACTCCCTTTGGGATGCCTTTGGCAGATGAAGTAAGCCTGGAACTCAGGGCTTCCTGGTTAAAGAAATCCAAGCCCTAGGCTGAACCCTAACCCTAACCCTAGGCAGATAAATCAGCCTAGGTATAGGGATGGTGCCAAGGAAAAAGCTGTGAAAGCTGCCATGTTGTTGCACTTTTGTACTCCCCTTGGGATGCCTTGAACAGCTGCAGTGTGCCTGGAGCTAAGGGCTTCCTAGTTTCAAAAATCCTAGCCCTAGGCCTAAGCCTAACAGTAACCCTGGGAAGGTAAATCAGCCTGGTGTTAGGCTTCTTGCCAAGGAAAAAGCTGTGAAAGCTGCCATGTTGTTGCACTTTTGTACTCCCCTTGGGATGCCTTGAACAGCTGCAGTGTGCCTGGAGCTAAGGGCCCCCTAGTTTCAAAAATCCTAGCCCTAGGCCTAAGCCTAACAGTAACCCTGGGAAAGTAAATCAGCCTGGTGTTAGGCTTCTTGCCAAGGAAAAAGCCGTGAAAGCAGCCATGTTGTGGCACTTTTGCACTCCCTTTTGGATGCCTTTCACAGCTCCAGTGTGCCTGGAACTCAGGGCTTCCTGATTTTAAAAATCCTAGCCCTAGGCCGAACCCCAACCCTAAGACGAGAAAGGCAAATCAGCCAGGAATTAGGCATGTCCCCAAGGAAAAAGCTGTGGAGGCAGGCATGTTGTGCTACTTTTGCGCTCTTCTTGGCTAGTCCTTCGCAGCTGCTGTGTTCTTGGAACTCAGGGCTTGCTGGTTAATAGAACCCTTACCCTAGGCGTAACTCAAACCTTAACCCTAGGAAGGAAAATCAGCCTATGGTTCGGGATGGTCTCATGGAAATATCAGTGGTGGCAGCCAAGTTGCGTCACTTTTGCGCTCCCCTTGGGATGCCTTTTGCAGCTGCAGTGTGCCTGGAGCCCAGGGCTTCCTGGTTTTAAAAGTCCTAGGCCTAAGCCTAACAGTAACCCTAGGAAGGTAAATCAGCCGGGTATTAGGGTTCTTCCTAAGGGAAAAGCCGTGAAAGCAGCCATGTTGTGGCACTTCTGCACTCCCTTTGGGATGCCTTTGGCAGATGAAGTAAGCCTGGAACTCAGGGCTTCCTGGTTAAAGAAATCCAAGCCCTAGGCTGAACCCTAACCCTAACCCTAGGCAGATAAATCAGCCTAGGTATAGGGATGGTGCCAAGGAAAAAGCTGTGAAAGCTGCCATGTTGTTGCACTTTTGTACTCCCCTTGGGATGCCTTGAACAGCTGCAGTGTGCCTGGAGCTAAGGGCTTCCTAGTTTCAAAAATCCTAGCCCTAGGCCTAAGCCTAACAGTAACCCTGGGAAAGTAAATCAGCCTGATGTTAGGCTTCTTGCCAAGGAAAAAGCCGTGAAACAGCCATGTTGTGGCACTTTTGCACTCCCTTTTGGATGCCTTTCACAGCTCCAGTGTGCCTGGAACTCAGGGCTTCCTGATTTTAAAAATCCTAGCCCTAGGCCGAACCCCAACCCTAAGACGAGAAAGGCAAATCAGCCAGGAATTAGGCATGTCCCCAAGGAAAAAGCTGTGGAGGCAGGCATGTTGTGGTACTTTTGCGCTCTTCTTGGCTAGTCCTTCGCAGCTGCTGTGTTCTTGGAACTCAGGGCTTTCTGGTTAATAGACCCTTCCCCTAGGCGTAACTCAAACCTTAACCCTAGGAAGGAAAATCAGCCTATGGTTCGGGATGGTCTCATGGAAATATCAGTGGTGGCAGCCAAGTTGCGTCACTTTTGCGCTCCCCTTGGGATGCCTTTCGCAGCTGCAGTGTGCCTGGAGCCCAGGGCTTCCTGGTTTTAAAAGTCCTAGGCCTAAGCCTAACAGTAACCCTAGGAAGGTAAATCAGCCGGGTATTAGGGTTCTTCCTAAGGGAAAAGCCGTGAAAGCAGCCATGTTGTGGCACTTCTGCACTCCCTTTGGGATGCCTTTGGCAGATGAAGTAAGCCTGGAACTCAGGGCTTCCTGGTTAAAGAAATCCAAGCCCTAGGCTGAACCCTAACCCTAACCCTAGGCAGATAAATCAGCCTAGGTATAGGGATGGTGTCAAGGAAAAGCTGTGAAAGCTGCCATGTTGTTGCACTTTTGTACTCCCCTTGGGATGCCTTGAACAGCTGCAGTGTGCCTGGAGCTAAGGGCTTCCTAGTTTCAAAAATCCTAGCCCTAGGCCTAAGCCTAACAGTAACCCTGGGAAAGTATGTCAGCCTGGTGTTAGGCTTCTTGCCAAGGAAAAAGCCGTGAAAGCAGCCATGTTGTGGCACTTCTGCACTCCCTTTGGGATGCCTTTGGCAGATGAAGTAAGCCTGGAACTCAGGGCTTCCTGGTTAAAGAAATCCAAGCCCTAGGCTGAACCCTAACCCTAACCCTAGGCAGATAAATCAGCCTAGGTATAGGGATGGTGCCAAGGAAAAAGCTGTGAAAGCTGCCATGTTGTTGCACTTTTGTACTCCCCTTGGGATGCCTTGAACAGCTGCAGTGTGCCTGGAGCTAAGGGCTTCCTAGTTTCAAAAATCCTAGCCCTAGGCCTAAGCCTAACAGTAACCCTGGGAAAGTAAATCAGCCTGGTGTTAGGCTTCTTGCCAAGGAAAAAGCCGTGAAAGCAGCCATGTTGTGGCACTTTTGCACTCCCTTTTGGATGCCTTTCACAGCTCCAGTGTGCCTGGAACTCAGGGCTTCCTGCTTTTAAAAATCCTAGCCCTAGGCCGAACCCCAACCCTAAGACGAGAAAGGCAAATCAGCCAGGAATTAGGCATGTCCCCAAGGAAAAAGCTGTGGAGGCAGGCATGTTGTGGTACTTTTGCGCTCTTCTTGGCTAGTCCTTCGCAGCTGCTGTGTTCTTGGAACTCAGGGCTTTCTGGTTAATAGAACCCTTACCCTAGGCGTAACTCAAACCTTAACCCTAGGAAGGAAAATCAGCCTATGGTTCGGGATGGTCTCATGGAAATATCAGTGGTGGCAGCCAAGTTGCGTCACTTTTGCGCTCCCCTTGGGATGCCTTTCGCAGCTGCAGTGTGCCTGGAGCCCAGGGCTTCCTGGTTTTAAAAGTCCTAGGCCTAAGCCTAACAGTAACCCTAGGAAGGTAAATCAGCCGGGTATTAGGGTTCTTCCTAAGGGAAAAGCCGTGAAAGCAGCCATGTTGTGGCACTTCTGCACTCCCTTTGGGATGCCTTTGGCAGATGAAGTAAGCCTGGAACTCAGGGCTTCCTGGTTAAAGAAATCCAAGCCCTAGGCTGAACCCTAACCCTAACCCTAGGCAGATAAATCAGCCTAGGTATAGGGATGGTGCCAAGGAAAAAGCTGTGAAAGCTGCCATGTTGTTGCACTTTTGTACTCCCCTTGGGATGCCTTAAACAGCTGCAGTGTGCCTGGAGCCCAGGGCTTCCTAGTTTCAAAAATCCTAGCCCTAGGCCTAAGCCTAACAGTAACCCTGGGAAAGTAAATCAGCCTGATTTTAGGCTTCTTGCCAAGGAAAAAGCCGTGAAACAGCCATGTTGTGGCACTTTTGCACTCCCTTTTGGATGCCTTTCACAGCTGCAGTGTGCCTGGAACTCAGGGCTTCCTGATTTTAAAAATCCTAGCCCTAGGCCGAACCCCAACCCTAAGACGAGAAAGGCAAATCAGCCAGGAATTAGGCATGTCCCCAAGGAAAAAGCTGTGGAGGCAGGCATGTTGTGCTACTTTTGCGCTCTTCTTGGCTAGTCCTTCGCAGCTGCTGTGTTCTTGGAACTCAGGGCTTGCTGGTTAATAGAACCCTTACCCTAGGCGTAACTCAAACCTTAACCCTAGGAAGGAAAATCAGCCTATGGTTCGGGATGGTCTCATGGAAATATCAGTGGTGGCAGCCAAGTTGCGTCACTTTTGCGCTCCCCTTGGGATGCCTTTTGCAGCTGCAGTGTGCCTGGAGCCCAGGGCTTCCTGGTTTTAAAAGTCCTAGGCCTAAGCCTAACAGTAACCCTAGGAAGGTAAATCAGCCGGGTATTAGGGTTCTTCCTAAGGGAAAAGCCGTGAAAGCAGCCATGTTGTGGCACTTCTGCACTCCCTTTGGGATGCCTTTGGCAGATGAAGTAAGCCTGGAACTCAGGGCTTCCTGGTTAAAGAAATCCAAGCCCTAGGCTGAACCCTAACCCTAACCCTAGGCAGATAAATCAGCCTAGGTATAGGGATGGTGCCAAGGAAAAAGCTGTGAAAGCTGCCATGTTGTTGCACTTTTGTACTCCCCTTGGGATGCCTTGAACAGCTGCAGTGTGCCTGGAGCTAAGGGCCTCCTAGTTTCAAAAATCCTAGCCCTAGGCCTAAGCCTAACAGTAACCCTGGGAAAGTAAATCAGCCTGATGTTAGGCTTCTTGCCAAGGAAAAAGCCGTGAAACAGCCATGTTGTGGCACTTTTGCACTCCCTTTTGGATGCCTTTCACAGCTCCAGTGTGCCTGGAACTCAGGGCTTCCTGATTTTAAAAATCCTAGCCCTAGGCCGAACCCCAACCCTAAGACGAGAAAGGCAAATCAGCCAGGAATTAGGCATGTCCCCAAGGAAAAAGCTGTGGAGGCAGGCATGTTGTGGTACTTTTGCGCTCTTCTTGGCTAGTTCTTCGCAGCTGCTGTGTTCTTGGAACTCAGGGCTTTCTGGTTAATAGACCCTTCCCCTAGGCGTAACTCAAACCTTAACCCTAGGAAGGAAAATCAGCCTATGGTTCGGGATGGTCTCATGGAAATATCAGTGGTGGCAGCCAAGTTGCGTCACTTTTGCGCTCCCCTTGGGATGCCTTTCGCAGCTGCAGTGTGCCTGGAGCCCAGGGCTTCCTGGTTTTAAAAGTCCTAGGCCTAAGCCTAACAGTAACCCTAGGAAGGTAAATCAGCCGGGTATTAGGGTTCTTCCTAAGGGAAAAGCCGTGAAAGCAGCCATGTTGTGGCACTTCTGCACTCCCTTTGGGATGCCTTTGGCAGATGAAGTAAGCCTGGAACTCAGGGCTTCCTGGTTAAAGAAATCCAAGCCCTAGGCTGAACCCTAACCCTAACCCTAGGCAGATAAATCAACCTAGGTATAGGGATGGTGCCAAGGAAAAAGCTGTGAAAGCTGCCATGTTGTTGCACTTTTGTACTCCCCTTGGGATGCCTTGAACAGCTGCAGTGTGCCTGGAGCCCAGGGCTTCCTAGTTTCAAAAATCCTAGCCCTAGGCCTAAGCCTAACAGTAACCCTGGGAAAGTATGTCAGCCTGGTGTTAGGCTTCTTGCCAAGGAAAAAGCCGTGAAAGCAGCCATGTTGTGGCACTTTTGCACTCCCTTTTGGATGCCTTTCACAGCTCCAGTGTGCCTGGAACTCAGGGCTTCCTGATTTTAAAAATCCTAGCCCTAGGCCGAACCCCAACCCTAAGACGAGAAAGGCAAATCAGCCAGGAATTAGGCATGTCCCCAAGGAAAAAGCTGTGGAGGCAGGCATGTTGTGGTACTTTTGCGCTCTTCTTGGCTAGTCCTTCGCAGCTGCTGTGTTCTTGGAACTCAGGGCTTTCTGGTTAATAGACCCTTACCCTAGGCGTAACTCAAACCTTAACCCTAGGAAGGAAAATCAGCCTATGGTTCGGGATGGTCTCATGGAAATATCAGTGGTGGCAGCCAAGTTGCGTCACTTTTGCGCTCCCCTTGGGATGCCTTTCGCAGCTGCAGTGTGCCTGGAGCCCAGGGCTTCCTGGTTTTAAAAGTCCTAGGCCTAAGCCTAACAGTAACCCTAGGAAGGTAAATCAGCCGGGTATTAGGGTTCTTCCTAAGGGAAAAGCCGTGAAAGCAGCCATGTTGTGGCACTTCTGCACTCCCTTTGGGATGCCTTTGGCAGATGAAGTAAGCCTGGAACTCAGGGCTTCCTGGTTAAAGAAATCCAAGCCCTAGGCTGAACCCTAACCCTAACCCTAGGCAGATAAATCAGCCTAGGTATAGGGATGGTGTCAAGGAAAAGCTGTGAAAGCTGCCATGTTGTTGCACTTTTGTACTCCCCTTGGGATGCCTTGAACAGCTGCAGTGTGCCTGGAGCTAAGGGCTTCCTAGTTTCAAAAATCCTAGCCCTAGGCCTAAGCCTAACAGTAACCCTGGGAAAGTATGTCAGCCTGGTGTTAGGCTTCTTGCCAAGGAAAAAGCCGTGAAAGCAGCCATGTTGTGGCACTTCTGCACTCCCTTTGGGATGCCTTTGGCAGATGAAGTAAGCCTGGAACTCAGGGCTTCCTGGTTAAAGAAATCCAAGCCCTAGGCTGAACCCTAACCCTAACCCTAGGCAGATAAATCAGCCTAGGTATAGGGATGGTGCCAAGGAAAAAGCTGTGAAAGCTGCCATGTTGTTGCACTTTTGTACTCCCCTTGGGATGCCTTGAACAGCTGCAGTGTGCCTGGAGCTAAGGGCTTCCTAGTTTCAAAAATCCTAGCCCTAGGCCTAAGCCTAACAGTAACCCTGGGAAAGTAAATCAGCCTGATTTTAGGCTTCTTGCCAAGGAAAAAGCCGTGAAACAGCCATGTTGTGGCACTTTTGCACTCCCTTTTGGATGCCTTTCACAGCTCCAGTGTGCCTGGAACTCAGGGCTTCCTGCTTTTAAAAATCCTTGCCCTAGGCCGAACCCCAACCCTAAGACGAGAAA
The DNA here is from genome assembly GCF_027887145.1 of Ammospiza caudacuta. Classification (NCBI taxonomy): domain Eukaryota; kingdom Metazoa; phylum Chordata; class Aves; order Passeriformes; family Passerellidae; genus Ammospiza; species Ammospiza caudacuta. Next base: position 17,317 of record NW_026682940.1, on the reverse strand, counting down.
GGCAAATCAGCCAGGAATTCGGCATGTCCCCAAGGAAAAAGCTGTGGAGGCAGGCATGTTGTGGTACTTTTGCGCTCTTCTTGGCTAGTCCTTCGCAGCTGCTGTGTTCTTGGAACTCAGGGCTTTCTGGTTAATAGAACCCTTACCCTAGGCGTAACTCAAACCTTAACCCTAGGAAGGAAAATCAACCTATGGTTCGGGATGGTCTCATGGAAATATCAGTGGTGGCAGCCAAGTTGCGTCACTTTTGCGCTCCCCTTGGGATGCCTTTTGCAGCTGCAGTGTGCCTGGAGCCCAGGGCTTCCTGGTTTTAAAAGTCCTAGGCCTAAGCCTAACAGTAACCCTAGGAAGGTAAATCAGCCGGGTATTAGGGTTCTTCCTAAGGGAAAAGCCGTGAAAGCAGCCATGTTGTGGCACTTCTGCACTCCCTTTGGGATGCCTTTGGCAGATGAAGTAAGCCTGGAACTCAGGGCTTCCTGGTTAAAGAAATCCAAGCCCTAGGCTGAACCCTAACCCTAACCCTAGGCAGATAAATCAGCCTAGGTATAGGGATGGTGCCAAGGAAAAAGCTGTGAAAGCTGCCATGTTGGTTCACTTTTGTACTCCCCTTGGGATGCCTTGAACAGCTGCAGTGTGCCTGGAGCCCAGGGCTTCCTAGTTTCAAAAATCCTAGCCCTAGGCCTAAGCCTAACAGTAACCCTGGGAAAGTATGTCAGCCTGGTGTTAGGCTTCTTGCCAAGGAAAAAGCCGTGAAAGCAGCCATGTTGTGGCACTTTTGCACTCCCTTTTGGATGCCTTTCACAGCTGCAGTGTGCCTGGAACTCAGGGCTTCCTGATTTTAAAAATCCTAGCCCTAGGCCGAACCCCAACCCTAAGACGAGAAAGGCAAATCAGCCAGGAATTAGGCATGTCCTCAAGGAAAAAGCTGTGGAGGCAGGCATGTTGTGGTACTTTTGCGCTCTTCTTGGCTAGTCCTTCGCAGCTGCTGTGTTCTTGGAACTCAGGGCTTTCTGGTTAATAGACCCTTACCCTAGGCGTAAATCAAACCTTAACCGTAGGAAGGAAAATCAGCCTATGGTTCGGGATGGTCTCATGGAAATATCAGTGGTGGCAGCCAAGTTGCGTCACTTTTGCGCTCCCCTTGGGATGCCTTTCGCAGCTGCAGTGTGCCTGGAGTCCAGGGCTTCCTGGTTTTAAAAGTCCAAGGCCTAAGCCTAACAGTAACCCTAGGAAGGTAAATCAGCCGGGTATTAGGGTTCTTCCTAAGGGAAAAGCCGTGAAACAGCCATGTTGTGGCACTTTTGCACTCCCTTTTGGATGCCTTTCACAGCTCCAGTGTGCCTGGAACTCAGGGCTTCCTGATTTTAAAAATCCTAGCCCTAGGCCGAACCCCAACCCTAAGACGAGAAAGGCAAATCAGCCAGGAATTAGGCATGTCCCCAAGGAAAAAGCTGTGGAGGCAGGCATGTTGTGGTACTTTTGCGCTCTTCTTGGCTAGTCCTTCGCAGCTGCTGTGTTCTTGGAACTCAGGGCTTTCTGGTTAATAGACCCTTCCCCTAGGCGTAACTCAAACCTTAACCCTAGGAAGGAAAATCAGCCTATGGTTCGGGATGGTCTCATGGAAATATCAGTGGTGGCAGCCAAGTTGCGTCACTTTTGCGCTCCCCTTGGGATGCCTTTCGCAGCTGCAGTGTGCCTGGAGCCCAGGGCTTCCTGGTTTTAAAAGTCCTAGGCCTAAGCCTAACAGTAACCCTAGGAAGGTAAATCAGCCGGGTATTAGGGTTCTTCCTAAGGGAAAAGCCGTGAAAGCAGCCATGTTGTGGCACTTCTGCACTCCCTTTGTGATGCCTTTGGCAGATGAAGTAAGCCTGGAACTCAGGGCTTCCTGGTTAAAGAAATCCAAGCCCTAGGCTGAACCCTAACCCTAACCCTAGGCAGATAAATCAACCTAGGTATAGGGATGGTGCCAAGGAAAAAGCTGTGAAAGCTGCCATGTTGTTGCACTTTTGTACTCCCCTTGGGATGCCTTGAACAGCTGCAGTGTGCCTGGAGCCCAGGGCTTCCTAGTTTCAAAAATCCTAGCCCTAGGCCTAAGCCTAACAGTAACCCTGGGAAAGTATGTCAGCCTGGTGTTAGGCTTCTTGCCAAGGAAAAAGCCGTGAAAGCAGCCATGTTGTGGCACTTTTGCACTCCCTTTTGGATGCCTTTCACAGCTGCAGTGTGCCTGGAACTCAGGGCTTCCTGATTTTAAAAATCCTAGCCCTAGGCCGAACCCCAACCCTAAGACGAGAAAGGCAAATCAGCCAGGAATTAGGCATGTCCCCAAGGAAAAAGCTGTGGAGGCAGGCATGTTGTGGTACTTTTGCGCTCTTCTTGGCTAGTCCTTCGCAGCTGCTGTGTTCTTGGAACTCAGGGCTTTCTGGTTAATAGACCCTTACCCTAGGCGTAACTCAAACCTTAACCCTAGGAAGGAAAATCAGCCTATGGTTCGGGATGGTCTCATGGAAATATCAGTGGTGGCAGCCAAGTTGCGTCACTTTTGCGCTCCCCTTGGGATGCCTTTCGCAGCTGCAGTGTGCCTGGAGCCCAGGGCTTCCTGGTTTTAAAAGTCCTAGGCCTAAGCCTAACAGTAACCCTAGGAAGGTAAATCAGCCGGGTATTAGGGTTCTTCCTAAGGGAAAAGCCGTGAAAGCAGCCATGTTGTGGCACTTCTGCACTCCCTTTGGGATGCCTTTGGCAGATGAAGTAAGCCTGGAACTCAGGGCTTCCTGGTTAAAGAAATCCAAGCCCTAGGCTGAACCCTAACCCTAACCCTAGGCAGATAAATCAGCCTAGGTATAGGGATGGTGTCAAGGAAAAGCTGTGAAAGCTGCCATGTTGTTGCACTTTTGTACTCCCCTTGGGATGCCTTGAACAGCTGCAGTGTGCCTGGAGCTAAGGGCTTCCTAGTTTCAAAAATCCTAGCCCTAGGCCTAAGCCTAACAGTAACCCTGGGAAAGTATGTCAGCCTGGTGTTAGGCTTCTTGCCAAGGAAAAAGCCGTGAAAGCAGCCATGTTGTGGCACTTCTGCACTCCCTTTGGGATGCCTTTGGCAGATGAAGTAAGCCTGGAACTCAGGGCTTCCTGGTTAAAGAAATCCAAGCCCTAGGCTGAACCCTAACCCTAACCCTAGGCAGATAAATCAGCCTAGGTATAGGGATGGTGCCAAGGAAAAAGCTGTGAAAGCTGCCATGTTGTTGCACTTTTGTACTCCCCTTGGGATGCCTTGAACAGCTGCAGTGTGCCTGGAGCCCAGGGCTTCCTAGTTTCAAAAATCCTAGCCCTAGGCCTAAGCCTAACAGTAACCCTGGGAAAGTATGTCAGCCTGGTGTTAGGCTTCTTGCCAAGGAAAAAGCCGTGAAAGCAGCCATGTTGTGGCACTTTTGCACTCCCTTTTGGATGCCTTTCACAGCTGCAGTGTGCCTGGAACTCAGGGCTTCCTGATTTTAAAAATCCTAGCCCTAGGCCGAACCCCAACCCTAAGACGAGAAAGGCAAATCAGCCAGGAATTAGGCATGTCCCCAAGGAAAAAGCTGTGGAGGCAGGCATGTTGTGGTACTTTTGCGCTCTTCTTGGCTAGTCCTTCGCAGCTGCTGTGTTCTTGGAACTCAGGGCTTTCTGGTTAATAGACCCTTACCCTAGGCGTAAATCAAACCTTAACCGTAGGAAGGAAAATCAGCCTATGGTTCGGGATGGTCTCATGGAAATATCAGTGGTGGCAGCCAAGTTGCGTCACTTTTGCGCTCCCCTTGGGATGCCTTTCGCAGCTGCAGTGTGCCTGGAGTCCAGGGCTTCCTGGTTTTAAAAGTCCAAGGCCTAAGCCTAACAGTAACCCTAGGAAGGTAAATCAGCCGGGTATTAGGGTTCTTCCTAAGGGAAAAGCCGTGAAAGCAGCCATGTTGTGGCACTTCTGCACTCCCTTTGGGATGCCTTTGGCAGATGAAGTAAGCCTGGAACTCAGGGCTTCCTGGTTAAAAAAATTCAAGCCCTAGGCTGAACCCTAACCCTAACCCTAGGCAGATAAATCAGCCTAGGTATAGGGATGGTGCCAAAGAAAAAGCTGTGAAAGCTGCCATGTTGCTGCACTTTTGTACTCCCCTTGGGATGCCTTGAACAGCTGCAGTGTGCCTGGAGCTAAGGGCTTCCTAGTGTTAAAAATCCTAGCCCTAGGCCTAAGCCTAACAGTAACCCTGGGAAGGTAAATCAGCCTGGTGTTAGGCGTCTTGCCAAGGAAAAAGCCGTGAAAGCAGCCATGTTGTGGCACTTTTGCACTCCCTTTTGGATGCCTTTCACAGGTCCAGTGTGCCTGGAACTCAGGGCTTCCTGCTTTTAAAAATCCTAGCCCTAGGCCGAACCCCAACCCTAAGACGAGAAAGGCAAATCAGCCAGGAATTAGGCATGTCCCCAAGGAAAAAGCTGTGGAGGCAGGCATGTTGTGGTACTTTTGCGCTCTTCTTGGGTAGTCCTTCGCAGCTGCTGTGTTCTTAGAACTCAGGGCTTTCCGGTTAATAGACCCTTACCCTAGGCGTAACTCAAACCTTAACCCTAGGAAGGAAAATCAGCTTATGGTTCGGGATGGTCTCTAGGAAATATCAGTGGTGGCAGCCAAGTTGCGTCACTTTTGCGCTCCCCTTGGGATGCCTTTCGCAGCTGCAGTGTGCCTGGAGCCCAGGGCTTCCTGGTTTTAAAAGTCCTAGGCCTAAGCCTAACAGTAACCCTAGGAAGGTAAATCAGCCGGGTATTAGGGTTCTTCCTAAGGGAAAAGCCGTGAAAGCAGCCATGTTGTGGCACTTCTGCACTCCCTTTGGGATGCCTTTGGCAGATGAAGTAAGCCTGGAACTCAGGGCTTCCTGGTTAAAAAAATCCAAGCCCTAGGCTGAACCCTAACCCTAACCCTAGGCAGATAAATCAGCCTAGGTATAGGGATGGTGCCAAGGAAAAAGCTGTGAAAGCTGCCATGTTGTTGCACTTTTGTACTCCCCTTGGGATGCCTTGAACAGCTGCAGTGTGCCTGGAGCCCAGGGCTTCCTAGTTTTAAAAATCCTAGCCCTAGGCCTAAGCCTAACAGTAACCCTGGGAAGGTAAATCAGCCTGGCGTTAGGCGTCTTGCCAAGGAAAAAGCCGTGAAAGCAGCCATGTTGTGGCATTTTTGCACTCCCTTTTGGATGCCTTTCACAGCTCCAGTGTGCCTGGAACTCAGGGCTTCCTGGTTAAAGAAATCCAAGCCCTAGGCTGAACCCTAACCCTAACCCTAGGCAGATAAATCAGCCTAGGTATAGGGATGGTGCCAAGGAAAAAGCTGTGAAAGCTGCCATGTTGTTGCACTTTTGTACTCCCCTTGGGATGCCTTGAACAGCTGCAGTGTGCCTGGAGCTAAGGGCTTCCTAGTTTCAAAAATCCCAGCCCTAGGCCTAAGCCTAACAGTAACCCTGGGAAAGTAAATCAGCCTGATGTTAGGCTTCTTGCCAAGGAAAAAGCCGTGAAAGCAGCCATGTTGTGGCACTTCTGCACTCCCTTTGGGATGCCTTTGGCAGATGAAGTAAGCCTGGAACTCAGGGCTTCCTGGTTAAAGAAATCCAAGCCCTAGGCTGAACCCTAACCCTAACCCTAGGCAGATATATCAGCCTAGGTATAGGGATGGTGCCAAGGAAAAAGCTGTGAAAGCTGCCATGTTGTTGCACTTTTGTACTCCCCTTGGGATGCCTTGAACAGCTGCAGTGTGCCTGGAGCTAAGGGCTTCCTAGTTTTAAAAATCCTAGCCCTAGGCCTAAGCCTAACAGTAACCCTGGGAAGGTAAATCAGCCTGGTGTTAGGCGTCTTGCCAAGGAAAAAGCCGTGAAAGCAGCCATGTTGTGGCACTTTTGCACTCCCTTTTGGATGCCTTTCACAGCTCCAGTGTGCCTGGAACTCAGGGCTTCCTGCTTTTAAAAATCCTAGCCCTAGGCCGAACCCCAACCCTAAGACGAGAAAGGCAAATCAGCCAGGAATTAGGCATGTCCCCAAGGAAAAAGCTGTGGAGGCAGGCATGTTGTGGTACTTTTGCGCTCTTCTTGGCTAGTCCTTCGCAGCTGCTGTGTTCTTGGAACTCAGGGCTTTCTGGTTAATAGAACCCTTACCCTAGGCGTAACTCAAACCTTAACCCTAGGAAGGAAAATCAACCTATGGTTCGGGATGCTCTCATGGAAATATCAGTGGTGGCAGCCAAGTTGCGTCACTTTTGCGCTCCCCTTGGGATGCCTTTCGCAGCTGCAGTGTGCCTGGAGCCCAGGGCTTCCTGGTTTTAAAAGTCCTAGGCCTAAGCCTAACAGTAACCCTAGGAAGGTAAATCAGCCGGGTATTAGGGTTCTTCCTAAGGGAAAAGCCGTGAAAGCAGCCATGTTGTGGCACTTCTGCACTCCCTTTGGGATGCCTTTGGCAGATGAAGTAAGCCTGGAACTCAGGGCTTCCTGGTTAAAAAAATTCAAGCCCTAGGCTGAACCCTAACCCTAACCCTAGGCAGATAAATCAGCCTAGGTATAGGGATGGTGCCAAGGAAAAAGCTGTGAAAGCTGCCATGTTGGTTCACTTTTGTACTCCCCTTGGGATGCCTTGAACAGCTGCAGTGTGCCTGGAGCTAAGGGCTTCCTAGTTTCAAAAATCCTAGCCCTAGGCCTAAGCCTAACAGTAACCCTGGGAAGGTAAATCAGCCTGATGTTAGGCTTCTTGCCAAGGAAAAAGCCGTGAAAGCAGCCATGTTGTGGCACTTCTGCACTCCCTTTGGGATGCCTTTGGCAGATGAAGTAAGCCTGGAACTCAGGGCTTCCTGGTTAAAGAAATCCAAGCCCTAGGCTGAACCCTAACCCTAACCCTAGGCAGATAAATCAGCCTAGGTATAGGGATGGTGCCAAGGAAAAAGCTGTGAAAGCTGCCATGTTGTTGCACTTTTGTACTCCCCTTGGGATGCCTTGAACAGCTGCAGTGTGCCTGGAGCTAAGGGCTTCCTAGTTTCAAAAATCCTAGCCCTAGGCCTAAGCCTAACAGTAACCCTGGGAAAGTAAATCAGCCTGGTGTTAGGCTTCTTGCCAAGGAAAAAGCTGTGAAAGCTGCCATGTTGTTGCACTTTTGTACTCCCCTTGGGATGCCTTTCACAGCTGCAGTGTGCCTGGAGCCCAGGGCTTCCTAGTTTCAAAAATCCTAGCCCTAGGCCTAAGCCTAACAGTAACCCTGGGAAAGTAAATCAGCCTGGTGTTAGGCTTCTTGCCAAGGAAAAAGCCGTGAAAGCAGCCATGTTGTGGCACTTTTGCACTCCCTTTTGGATGCCTTTCACAGCTCCAGTGTGCCTGGAACTCAGGGCTTCCTGATTTTAAAAATCCTAGCCCTAGGCCGAACCCCAACCCTAAGACGAGAAAGGCAAATCAGCCAGGAATTAGGCATGTCCCCAAGGAAAAAGCTGTGGAGGCAGGCATGTTGTGGTACTTTTGCGCTCTTCTTGGCTAGTCCTTCGCAGCTGCTGTGTTCTTGGAACTCAGGGCTTTCTGGTTAATAGACCCTTCCCCTAGGCGTAACTCAAACCTTAACCCTAGGAAGGAAAATCAACCTATGTTTCGGGATGGTCTCATGGAAATATCAGTGGTGGCAGCCAAGTTGCGTCACTTTTGCGCTCCCCTTGGGATGCCTTTCGCAGCTGCAGTGTGCCTGGAGCCCAGGGCTTCCTGGTTTTAAAAGTCCTAGGCCTAAGCCTAACAGTAACCCTAGGAAGGTAAATCAGCCGGGTATTAGGGTTCTTCCTAAGGGAAAAGCCGTGAAAGTGTAGGGGCCTGAATATATGTATTGTTATAAAGGAGTCCTTGTGAATATATATATATGTAGTGAGAGTCCTATGTATTAGATAGGTGGGTCCTGTTGCTCTGGATGAGCTACAGCTGTGGGATCCTTGGTTGGGTAGCAGCTGTAGCTCATGAAGGCCTCTGGGATAAAAGGGGGTTGGGTCGAGAGCCCAGAAGGAGCCCCTATGGAAGCCATGAGGAACTGTGCTGCAGAGAGGAGCTGCATAATAGGACCAGCAAGAAGGTATGGACTTTAAGATGGGACTCCAGAAATATGAAATACAATAAGATAACAACAACAATAATGTAGGGGCCTGAATATATGTATTAGGTATGGACTCCCCTGGACAGCCGAGAGCTGTGGCAGCCGGAGAGCTGGGACAGTGGAATATAGGACAGCCGAGAGCTGTGGCAGCCTGAGAGCTGGGACAGATGAAGATAGGACAGCTGAGAGCTGTGGCAGCCTGAGAGCTGGGACAGATATGGATATTGTAACTGTGTAATGGAGAAATTGTTAAAAGAAAAGGGGGGAAATGTAGGGGCCTGAATATATGTATTAGGTATGGAATCCCCCGGACAGCCGAGAGCTGTGGCAGCTGGAGAGCTGGGACAGTGGAAGATAGGACAGCCGAGAGCTGTGGCAGCCTGGGAGCTGGGACAGATATGGATATTGTAACTGTGTAATTGAGAAATTGTTAAAAGAAAAGGGGGGAAATGTAGGGGCCTGAATATATGTATTGTTATAAAGGAGTCCTTGTGAATATATATATGTAGTGAGAGTCCTATGTATTAGATAGGTGGGTCCTGTTGCTCTGGATGAGCTACAGCTGTGGGATCCTTGGTTGGGTAGCAGCTGTAGCTCATGAAGGCCTCTGGGATAAAAGGGGGTTGGGTCGAGAGCCCAGGAGGAGCCCCTATGGAAGCCATGAGGAACTGTGCTGCAGAGAGGAGCTGCATAATAGGACCAGCAAGAAGGTATGGACTTTAAGATGGGACTCCAGAAATATGAAATACAATAAGATAACAACAACATGAAAGCAGCCATGTTGTGGCACTTCTGCACTCCCTTTGGGATGCCTTTGGCAGATGAAGTAAGCCTGGAACTCAGGGCTTCCTGGTTAAAGAAATTCAAGCCCTAGGCTGAACCCTAACCCTAACCCTAGGCAGATAAATCAGCCTAGGTATAGGGATGGTGCCAAGGAAAAAGCTGTGAAAGCTGCCATGTTGTTGCACTTTTGTACTCCCCTTGGGATGCCTTGAACAGCTGCAGTGTGCCTGGAGCTAAGGGCTTCCTAGTTTTAAAAATCCTAGCCCTAGGCCTAAGCCTAACAGTAACCCTGGGAAGGTAAGTCAGCCTGGTGTTAGGCGTCTTGCCAAGGAAAAAGGCGTGAAAGCAGCCATGTTGTGGCACTTCTGCACTCCCTTTGGGATGCCTTTGGCAGATGAAGTAAGCCTGGAACTCAGGGCTTCCTGGTTAAAGAAATCCAAGCCCTAGGCTGAACCCTAACCCTAACCCTAGGCAGATAAATCAGCCTAGGTATAGGGATGGTGCCAAGGAAAAAGCTGTGAAAGCTGCCATGTTGTTGCACTTTTGTACTCCCCTTGGGATGCCTTGAACAGCTGCAGTGTGCCTGGAGCCCAGGGCTTCCTAGTTTCAAAAATCCTAGCCCTAGGCCTAAGCCTAACAGTAACCCTGGGAAAGTAAATCAGCCTGATGTTAGGCTTCTTGCCAAGGAAAAAGCCGTGAAAGCAGCCATGTTGTGGCACTTCTGCACTCCCTTGGGATGCCTTTGGCAGATGAAGTAAGCCTGGAACTCAGGGCTTCCTGGTTAAAGAAATCCAAGCCCTAGGCTGAACCCTAACCCTAACCCTAGGTAGATAAATCAGCCTAGGTATAGGGATGGTGCCAAGGAAAAAGCTGTGAAAGCTGCCATGTTGTTGCACTTTTGTACTCCCCTTGGGATGCCTTGAACAGCTGCAGTGTGCCTGGAGCTAAGGGCTTCCTAGTTTCAAAAATCCTAGCCCTAGGCCTAAGCCTAACAGTAACCCTGGGAAAGTAAATCAGCCTGGTGTTAGGCTTCTTGCCAAGGAAAAAGCTGTGAAAGCTGCCATGTTGTTGCACTTTTGTACTCCCCTTGGGATGCCTTTCACAGCTGCAGTGTGCCTGGAGCCCAGGGCTTCCTAGTTTCAAAAATCCTAGCCCTAGGCCTAAGCCTAACAGTAACCCTGGGAAAGTATGTCAGCCTGGTGTTAGGCTTCTTGCCAAGGAAAAAGCCGTGAAAGCAGCCATGTTGTGGCACTTTTGCACTCCCTTTTGGATGCCTTTCACAGCTCCAGTGTGCCTGGAACTCAGGGCTTCCTGATTTTAAAAATCCTAGCCCTAGGCCGAACCCCAACCCTAAGACGAGAAAGGCAAATCAGCCAGGAATTAGGCATGTCCCCAAGGAAAAAGCTGTGGAGGCAGGCATGTTGTGGTACTTTTGCGCTCTTCTTGGCTAGTCCTTCGCAGCTGCTGTGTTCTTGGAACTCAGGGCTTTCTGGTTAATAGACCCTTACCCTAGGCGTAACTCAAACCTTAAGCCTAGGAAGGAAAATCAACCTATGTTTCGGGATGGTCTCATGGAAATATCAGTGGTGGCAGCCAAGTTGCGTCACTTTTGCGCTCCCCTTGGGATGCCTTTCGCAGCTGCAGTGTGCCTGGAGCCCAGGGCTTCCTGGTTTTAAAAGTCCTAGGCCTAAGCCTAACAGTAACCCTAGGAAGGTAAATCAGCCGGGTATTAGGGTTCTTCCTAAGGGAAAAGCCGTGAAAGTGTAGGGGCCTGAATATATGTATTGTTATAAAGGAGTCCTTGTGAATATATATATATGTAGTGAGAGTCCTATGTATTAGATAGGTGGGTCCTGTTGCTCTGGATGAGCTACAGCTGTGGGATCCTTGGTTGGGTAGCAGCTGTAGCTCATGAAGGCCTCTGGGATAAAAGGGGGTTGGGTCGAGAGCCCAGAAGGAGCCCCTATGGAAGCCATGAGGAACTGTGCTGCAGAGAGGAGCTGCATAATAGGACCAGCAAGAAGGTATGGACTTTAAGATGGGACTCCAGAAATATGAAATACAATAAGATAACAACAACAATAATGTAGGGGCCTGAATATATGTATTAGGTATGGACTCCCCTGGACAGCCGAGAGCTGTGGCAGCCGGAGAGCTGGGACAGTGGAATATAGGACAGCCGAGAGCTGTGGCAGCCTGAGAGCTGGGACAGATGAAGATAGGACAGCTGAGAGCTGTGGCAGCCTGAGAGCTGGGACAGATATGGATATTGTAACTGTGTAATGGAGAAATTGTTAAAAGAAAAGGGGGGAAATGTAGGGGCCTGAATATATGTATTAGGTATGGAATCCCCCGGACAGCCGAGAGCTGTGGCAGCTGGAGAGCTGGGACAGTGGAAGATAGGACAGCCGAGAGCTGTGGCAGCCTGGGAGCTGGGACAGATATGGATATTGTAACTGTGTAATTGAGAAATTGTTAAAAGAAAAGGGGGGAAATGTAGGGGCCTGAATATATGTATTGTTATAAAGGAGTCCTTGTGAATATATATATGTAGTGAGAGTCCTATGTATTAGATAGGTGGGTCCTGTTGCTCTGGATGAGCTACAGCTGTGGGATCCTTGGTTGGGTAGCAGCTGTAGCTCATGAAGGCCTCTGGGATAAAAGGGGGTTGGGTCGAGAGCCCAGGAGGAGCCCCTATGGAAGCCATGAGGAACTGTGCTGCAGAGAGGAGCTGCATAATAGGACCAGCAAGAAGGTATGGACTTTAAGATGGGACTCCAGAAATATGAAATACAATAAGATAACAACAACATGAAAGCAGCCATGTTGTGGCACTTCTGCACTCCCTTTGGGATGCCTTTGGCAGATGAAGTAAGCCTGGAACTCAGGGCTTCCTGGTTAAAGAAATTCAAGCCCTAGGCTGAACCCTAACCCTAACCCTAGGCAGATAAATCAGCCTAGGTATAGGGATGGTGCCAAGGAAAAAGCTGTGAAAGCTGCCATGTTGTTGCACTTTTGTACTCCCCTTGGGATGCCTTGAACAGCTGCAGTGTGCCTGGAGCTAAGGGCTTCCTAGTTTTAAAAATCCTAGCCCTAGGCCTAAGCCTAACAGTAACCCTGGGAAGGTAAGTCAGCCTGGTGTTAGGCGTCTTGCCAAGGAAAAAGGCGTGAAAGCAGCCATGTTGTGGCACTTCTGCACTCCCTTTGGGATGCCTTTGGCAGATGAAGTAAGCCTGGAACTCAGGGCTTCCTGGTTAAAGAAATCCAAGCCCTAGGCTGAACCCTAACCCTAACCCTAGGCAGATAAATCAGCCTAGGTATAGGGATGGTGCCAAGGAAAAAGCTGTGAAAGCTGCCATGTTGTTGCACTTTTGTACTCCCCTTGGGATGCCTTGAACAGCTGCAGTGTGCCTGGAGCCCAGGGCTTCCTAGTTTCAAAAATCCTAGCCCTAGGCCTAAGCCTAACAGTAACCCTGGGAAAGTAAATCAGCCTGATGTTAGGCTTCTTGCCAAGGAAAAAGCCGTGAAAGCAGCCATGTTGTGGCACTTCTGCACTCCCTTGGGATGCCTTTGGCAGATGAAGTAAGCCTGGAACTCAGGGCTTCCTGGTTAAAGAAATCCAAGCCCTAGGCTGAACCCTAACCCTAACCCTAGGTAGATAAATCAGCCTAGGTATAGGGATGGTGCCAAGGAAAAAGCTGTGAAAGCTGCCATGTTGTTGCACTTTTGTACTCCCCTTGGGATGCCTTGAACAGCTGCAGTGTGCCTGGAGCTAAGGGCTTCCTAGTTTCAAAAATCCTAGCCCTAGGCCTAAGCCTAACAGTAACCCTGGGAAAGTAAATCAGCCTGGTGTTAGGCTTCTTGCCAAGGAAAAAGCTGTGAAAGCTGCCATGTTGTTGCACTTTTGTACTCCCCTTGGGATGCCTTTCACAGCTGCAGTGTGCCTGGAGCCCAGGGCTTCCTAGTTTCAAAAATCCTAGCCCTAGGCCTAAGCCTAACAGTAACCCTGGGAAAGTATGTCAGCCTGGTGTTAGGCTTCTTGCCAAGGAAAAAGCCGTGAAAGCAGCCATGTTGTGGCACTTTTGCACTCCCTTTTGGATGCCTTTCACAGCTCCAGTGTGCCTGGAACTCAGGGCTTCCTGATTTTAAAAATCCTAGCCCTAGGCCGAACCCCAACCCTAAGACGAGAAAGGCAAATCAGCCAGGAATTAGGCATGTCCCCAAGGAAAAAGCTGTGGAGGCAGGCATGTTGTGGTACTTTTGCGCTCTTCTTGGCTAGTCCTTCGCAGCTGCTGTGTTCTTGGAACTCAGGGCTTTCTGGTTAATAGACCCTTACCCTAGGCGTAACTCAAACCTTAAGCCTAGGAAGGAAAATCAACCTATGTTTCGGGATGGTCTCATGGAAATATCAGTGGTGGCAGCCAAGTTGCGTCACTTTTGCGCTCCCCTTGGGATGCCTTTCGCAGCTGCAGTGTGCCTGGAGCCCAGGGCTTCCTGGTTTTAAAAGTCCTAGGCCTAAGCCTAACAGTAACCCTAGGAAGGTAAATCAGCCGGGTATTAGGGGTTCTTCCTAAGGGAAAAGCCGTGAAAGTGTAGGGGCCTGAATATATGTATTGTTATAAAGGAGTCCTTGTGAATATATATATATGTAGTGAGAGTCCTATGTATTAGATAGGTGGGTCCTGTTGCTCTGGATGAGCTACAGCTGTGGGATCCTTGGTTGGGTAGCAGCTGTAGCTCATGAAGGCCTCTGGGATAAAAGGGGGTTGGGTCGAGAGCCCAGAAGGAGCCCCTATGGAAGCCATGAGGAACTGTGCTGCAGAGAGGAGCTGCATAATAGGACCAGCAAGAAGGTATGGACTTTAAGATGGACTCCAGAAATATGAAATACAATAAGATAACAACAACAATAATGTAGGGGCCTGAATATATGTATTAGGTATGGAATCCCCCGGACAGCCGAGAGCTGTGGCAGCCGGAGAGCTGGGACAGTGGAATATAGGACAGCCGAGAGCTGTGGCAGCCTGAGAGCTGGGACAGATGAAGATAGGACAGCTGAGAGCTGTGGCAGCCTGAGAGCTGGGACAGATATGGATATTGTAACTGTGTAATGGAGAAATTGTTAAAGAAAAGGGGGGAAATGTAGGGGCCTGAATATATGTATTAGGTATGGAATCCCCCGGACAGCCGAGAGCTGTGGCAGCTGGAGAGCTGGGACAGTGGAAGATAGGACAGCCGAGAGCTGTGGCAGCCTGGGAGCTGGGACAGATATGGATATTGTAACTGTGTAATTGAGAAATTGTTAAAAGAAAAGGGGGGAAATGTAGGGGCCTGAATATATGTATTGTTATAAAGGAGTCCTTGTGAATATATATATGTAGTGAGAGTCCTATGTATTAGATAGGTGGGTCCTGTTGCTCTGGATGAGCTACAGCTGTGGGATCCTTGGTTGGGTAGCAGCTGTAGCTCATGAAGGCCTCTGGGATAAAAGGGGGTTGGGTCGAGAGCCCAGGAGGAGCCCCTATGGAAGCCATGAGGAACTGTGCTGCAGAGAGGAGCTGCATAATAGGACCAGCAAGAAGGTATGGACTTTAAGATGGGACTCCAGAAATATGAAATACAATAAGATAACAACAACATGAAAGCAGCCATGTTGTGGCACTTCTGCACTCCCTTTGGGATGCCTTTGGCAGATGAAGTAAGCCTGGAACTCAGGGCTTCCTGGTTAAAGAAATTCAAGCCCTAGGCTGAACCCTAACCCTAACCCTAGGCAGATAAATCAGCCTAGGTATAGGGATGGTGCCAAGGAAAAAGCTGTGAAAGCTGCCATGTTGTTGCACTTTTGTACTCCCCTTGGGATGCCTTGAACAGCTGCAGTGTGCCTGGAGCTAAGGGCTTCCTAGTTTTAAAAATCCTAGCCCTAGGCCTAAGCCTAACAGTAACCCTGGGAAGGTAAGTCAGCCTGGTGTTAGGCGTCTTGCCAAGGAAAAAGGCGTGAAAGCAGCCATGTTGTGGCACTTCTGCACTCCCTTTGGATGCCTTTGGCAGATGAAGTAAGCCTGGAACTCAGGGCTTCCTGGTTAAAGAAATCCAAGCCCTAGGCTGAACCCTAACCCTAACCCTAGGCAGATAAATCAGCCTAGGTATAGGGATGGTGCCAAGGAAAAAGCTGTGAAAGCAGCCATGTTGTGGCACTTTTTGCACTCCCTTTTGGATGCCTTTCACAGCTCCAGTGTGCCTGGAACTCAGGGCTTCCTGATTTTAAAAATCCTAGCCCTAGGCCGAACCCCAACCCTAAGACGAGAAAGGCAAATCAGCCAGGAATTAGGCATGTCCCCAAGGAAAAAGCTGTGGAGGCAGCATGTTGTGGTACTTTTGCGCTCTTCTTGGCTAGTCCTTCGCAGCTGCTGTGTTCTTGGAACTCAGGGCTTTCTGGTTAATAGACCCTTACCCTAGGCGTAACTCAAACCTTAACCCTAGGAAGGAAAATCAACCTATGTTTCGGGATGGTCTCATGGAAATATCAGTGGTGGCAGCCAAGTTGCGTCACTTTTGCGCTCCCCTTGGGATGCCTTTCGCAGCTGCAGTGTGCCTGGAGCCCAGGGCTTCCTGGTTTTAAAAGTCCTAGGCCTAAGCCTAACAGTAACCCTAGGAAGGTAAATCAGCCGGGTATTAGGGTTCTTCCTAAGGGAAAAGCCGTGAAAGTGTAGGGGCCTGAATATATGTATTGTTATAAAGGAGTCCTTGTGAATATATATATATGTAGTGAGAGTCCTATGTATTAGATAGGTGGGTCCTGTTGCTCTGGATGAGCTACAGCTGTGGGATCCTTGGTTGGGTAGCAGCTGTAGCTCATGAAGGCCTCTGGGATAAAAGGGGGTTGGGTCGAGAGCCCAGAAGGAGCCCCTATGGAAGCCATGAGGAACTGTGCTGCAGAGAGGAGCTGCATAATAGGACCAGCAAGAAGGTATGGACTTTAAGATGGGACTCCAGAAATATGAAATACAATAAGATAACAACAACAATAATGTAGGGGCCTGAATATATGTATTAGGTATGGAATCCCCGGACAGCCGAGAGCTGTGGCAGCCGGAGAGCTGGGACAGTGGAATATAGGACAGCCGAGAGCTGTGGCAGCCTGAGAGCTGGGACAGATGAAGATAGGACAGCTGAGAGCTGTGGCAGCCTGAGAGCTGGGACAGATATGGATATTGTAACTGTGTAATGGAGAAATTGTTAAAAGAAAAGGGGGGAAATGTAGGGGCCTGAATATATGTATTAGGTATGGAATCCCCCGGACAGCCGAGAGCTGTGGCAGCTGGAGAGCTGGGACAGTGGAAGATAGGACAGCCGAGAGCTGTGGCAGCCTGGGAGCTGGGACAGATATGGATATTGTAACTGTGTAATTGAGAAATTGTTAAAAGAAAAGGGGGGAAATGTAGGGGCCTGAATATATGTATTGTTATAAAGGAGTCCTTGTGAATATATATATGTAGTGAGAGTCCTATGTATTAGATAGGTGGGTCCTGTTGCTCTGGATGAGCTACAGCTGTGGGATCCTTGGTTGGGTAGCAGCTGTAGCTCATGAAGCCTCTGGGATAAAAGGGGGTTGGTCGAGAGCCCAGGAGGAGCCCCTATGGAAGCCATGAGGAACTGTGCTGCAGAGAGGAGCTGCATAATAGGACCAGCAAGAAGGTATGGACTTTAAGATGGACTCCAGAAATATGAAATACAATAAGATAACAACAACATGAAAGCAGCCATGTTGTGGCACTTCTGCACTCCCTTTGGGATGCCTTTGGCAGATGAAGTAAGCCTGGAACTCAGGGCTTCCTGGTTAAAGAAATTCAAGCCCTAGGCTGAACCCTAACCCTAACCCTAGGCAGATAAATCAGCCTAGGTATAGGGATGGTGCCAAGGAAAAAGCTGTGAAAGCTGCCATGTTGTAGCACTTTTGTACTCCCCTTGGGATGCCTTGAACAGCTGCAGTGTGCCTGGAGCCCAGGGCTTCCTAGTTTTAAAAAATCCTAGCCCTAGGCCTAAGCCTAACAGTAACCCTGGGAAGGTAAGTCAGCCTGGTGTTAGGCGTCTTGCCAAGGAAAAAGGCGTGAAAGCAGCCATGTTGTGGCACTTCTGCACTCCCTTTGGATGCCTTTTGGCAGATGAAGTAAGCCTGGAACTCAGGGCTTCCTGGTTAAAGAAATCCAAGCCTAGGCTGAACCCTAACCCTAACCCTAGGCAGATAAATCAGCCTAGGTATAGGGATGGTGCCAAGGAAAAAGCTGTGAAAGCTGCCATGTTGTTGCACTTTTGTACTCCCCTTGGGATGCCTTGAACAGCTGCAGTGTGCCTGGAGCCCAGGGCTTCCTAGTTTCAAAAATCCTAGCCCTAGGCCTAAGCCTAACAGTAACCCTGGGAAAGTAAA